>NC_056743.1:156280285-156410285 GCF_019279795.1 Protopterus annectens | reverse complement strand
AGAATACTGCACCAAAGCATGGCCAATAAAACTAAATATACTTTATCTGAGTAAGTGCATTCACGATCCCAGTTTGCTTCTTCAGACTCTAAAATCTATTGCATATCCAAAGCAGTACTTAAATAAAAATTCAAAAATTGACCAGCCAATAAGATACTTCCTATTAAGAATGTGGCACCAGCATTTAGACAGACAGGAACAACAACCTACAAAAAATCACTCAGATAAAAATTAAAGAGGAAATTAGAAAGTAGTGCCTTAGCGAAACATACATTGAATACAAGTGATTCTCATACCTTTCAGTTTCAGGTCACAGACGTGGCTTTTGACCATCTGCAAGGAGGTGATTTGATTAATCGTATAGAGACTTTGAAGTGTCGATGGATTGTTAGACAGATGGCACTTAAGGGGTCAGGGTTGAATGAATTTGTGCCAATTAGAAAAGACCTGCGAGCTAGAAAACTAAGGAGGTGAGCATAGTATGGTGACAAGAATTTTATAGCTTAAGTGGTTTAAGTAGGTCTTGCTTCAGCTCATTACGGCACCAGATTTTTTTCTATATATTTACATCTGAATATGTTGATGGTTGTTTGAGACTATTTGTATATGTGAGATGGGCAAGCTTTTTTCTGGTAATATCTTTTTACCATAAGGTTGAATATATATATATATATATATATAATATAGATATATATATATATATATATATATATATATATATATATATATATATATATATATATATATATATATATATATATATATATATATATATATATATATATTTTTTTGGCATCAGTAGTTTAAGTGATATATTGTGAAGTCGACAGTAGATGGCACTGTGGGTAGTAGATTAAGGCCAAGCTAAATAAATCAGCAGTTTTTGCTAGTTTGGCCTGTGAATCAGGGTTGCCAGATTTCCCTATTTGAGTGGGACTGTCCCAGATCAGCAGCCCAGTCGCGAATCCTGCACTGCCAGTTAAAATCCCAGTGAAACAACCTCCACTTTGCGATTTATGATTGGCCCATATGCCGGTATACGAGCCAATCATAAATCACAAAGTGGAGCCACTTGTGTTCAATGTAGAACAGCGAGCTGTTCTGCATTGAATCGAAGAGGCTCCACTGTGCGATTTTTGATTGACAGTCATACCGACATACGGGCCAATCATAAATCATAAAGCTGAGTCACTTCTGTTCAGTGCGGAACAGTAGGCTGTTCTGTATTGAACAGAAGAGGCTCTGCTGTGCGAATTTTTGATTGACTCATATGCCGGCATAGGAGACAATCAAAAATTGCAAAGTGGAGCCATGTCTGGTTAATGTGGACTTTTTTTTTTTTTGGTCTTCATTTAGTGTGAAAGACCTTTTTTTTCCCTACCTGGCCCTTCAGAAATCTGGCAACCCTTCCTGTGATTGATAATAGTGTTGTGTTGTTCTTGTGGAACCTGCACTTGCTGTGAAGTCAAAGGTATAGGATCGAAGCACCTTCTACACGAAATGTGTCCTGAATGTAAGTTCCATGGATAGTTGACAGTTTTAAGCTGTCATTTTGTAGCTCTATTAGTATCAGTATCTATAGGGTATGTCAGTGTGAGTTCTCCCATTTTAGGAATGGGTTAGTTTTATTTATTGTGATGGTGTACTGTGTCATTTTTTTATATATTATGTAAGTTTTACTGTTAGGCAGTAGAGCTGAGCTGTTTGACATTTTCAAGATATCTCAGCAGCACAAGTCATGCTTCAGTTTAAGGATGGACGAGTGTTATACAGTGGAATGTTCCACTATATTTACACAGTGCATCTTAGATTCTATGTTTTGCATGGAGTCCTTTGAGTAAAAGAGAACTCCATTGGAATGCTGTGAGATTTAACGATGATTATAATAAGCAGAATGATCAATTATGTTTTGATGTGGTAAGTTCATGTTTCTTATTTGCTTCTTTCCATATTCAAGGTATTCTTTCCTCCATTTTAACATCTGATATGGTGTACAGTGTTATAACTGTTTATGAATCAACAGATGTGAGGATTTCTATTTAGAAAGGACATGACATAGTTGTTTGTGAAGGTCTTTGTATATGTACTCTTGACTGAGCTACTGACCACTGCTTCTAATTTGAGTATTAGATTTTATTATCTAGGGAATTTTTTTTTTGTATTTTGCTTTTGTTTTTATTATGCTGTTTCAATTTTTATCCAAGTGATTTTTGTAAGTTGTTGTTACTGTCTTTTTAAATGCTTGTGCCACATTGATAATTGGAGGTATCTTATTGGCTGGTTAATGTTTAAATTTTTATTAAGTACTGCTGTGTAAAAATCTACTGCCAGTCATTAGCAGATCGGAGTTCCGCTGTGGCGACCCCTAACCGGGAAAAACCGAAAGACACAACAACTGCTGGATGCGCAATAGTTTTTAGTGTCTGAAGAAGAGAATGTGGTTTGTGAAAGTGCTTACTCAAATAAAGCATATTTTTATTGGCTGTGCTTTGGTGCGGTGTTCTCTTTTGCTATTTACTCATTTATTTGGCACCTTGTATCTGTAGGGGTTGGTGATTTTGTACGTTTGTTGTTTTTAGTATATTAATTTATAGATATATAATTTTCAGTTTTTTCTTAATATCTCAAAAATCAAGTAACACAGACAGAACCTCTTAGCATCATATGAAAGCTTTCAGCTAAATGAATACAATGCAGCTGACAGTATGTGTGTAACTTGAGGGGTTGGTGGGATATTGCAAGTTGTTTACAAAATATTACAAACATAATAGTTGCTGCGTTTACTGTGACTTATACATTTCTGTTTAAGACCTAGAACCTAAATAATACTACCACTATAAAAATAGTTTATGCTGGAGACTTTGTCATTTATACTTCTTTTGTAACCCCTAAGGTTCCAGAGATATGAACAGTTGTTTGAAATGTGAGGACATAATTTGATTCTTGTCAAAAGGCTTAGACTCCGCCCATTGGAATTTACTGTGCCAGCTTCCTGAGCTCCTGTGGAGTGAATGAGTTAAGCAACTCAACAGATCGAGTGCCTTAAGCTCTATATTTAGTTCAGTAACATGAATGTATGGCCTCTGTAGGAATTTATATAACTCGGAAAAAAAATATGAATAAGCAGCAAAATCTTCACAGACTTGTACTAATTCCTGAACTGTGGCCAGTGTTATCAGGCTACAGTGGAACAGCCCCTCCAAATTTGCAAGTAAAATATTTTGTATATAAAAATGTTATTTTATTGTGCTACTGACTGCAGTTATAGATTATTTCATTTTAGCCATAGCTCACACTTGTGGCAGCTCTGAACACACATATGAATATGGTAAAAAAAAGTTGCTTGCTATGTTGCTGACTGATGGGATGTATTTTATAGCACTCAAGCAAATACATTGTTTCCACAATGACATTTAGACTGGTATACCTGCTGCAATGACATTTAGACTGGTATACCTGCTGCAATGACATTTAGACTGGTGTACCTGCTGCAATGACATTTAGACTGGTATACCTGCTGCAGTGACATTTAGACTGGTATACCTGCTGCAATGACATTTAGACTGGTGTACCTGCTGCAATGACATTTAGACTGGTATACCTGCTGCAATGACATTTAGACTGGTATACCTGCTGCAATGACATTTAGACTGGTGTACCTGCTGCAATGACATTTAGAGTGGTATACCTGCTGCAATGACATTTAGACTGGTATACCTGCTGCAATGACATTTAGACTGGTGTACCTGCTGCAATGACATTTAGAGTGGTATACCTGCTGCAATGACATTTAGACTGGTATACCTGCTGCAATGACATTTAGACTGGTATACCTGCTGCAATGACATTTAGACTGGTATACCTGCTGAAATGACATTTAGACTGGTATACCTGCTATCTTCTCCCATCATAATTATTTAAGTTAAAGTGTAACTGTTGTGGAGCTGCTTGGGCTATAAGATGCAGCAATCAATAAATAAGTATTGTTGGGTCGGATTCTTTAATCACAGTAGTATGAGCTCATATTCCTCTCAGGCCCTGCAGGTGCTATGAACCTGTCTTTATTAAGCAACCACTTGGAGTCAGAATCTTAGCTGCATTTGCTTGTGGGCAACAAGTCAGCAATGAAAAACCTTACTGGACTCCAAACATAGGATGAGACCACAAGAGAGTGCTAACACTTTCAGGAGAATAGGAGCCTGAAATATAAGTAGGCAGTTGTGATAAACAGATGATATAAAATAATTAATCTACAAGCTGCATTGGCTTCCTCTTGGCTTTTACCAGCTGTTTATGCTGTGACAAACCTGACTGTCCACATTTCTCTTTCTCTGAAAACAAATATTTTTATTCATCAAACCATTTTGGCTTTTTGACAGAATGGGCAGTGACTGTTTTGCTTCGGCATTCTTGAATTAACTTAATTTGATAGATGATAGCTTGTGTTACATTTCTAAAACTCTGTGTAAATACTCAAGAATAATCTGCAAAAGTAATTGTCTTCAGCTCCTTAAATTATCTGATGATCTTAGCTGCCTCTTGTCATATCCCTCTGACCTCCCTGTAGCTGTCTCTCTTTCTTCTCTCCTAAAACTTGTGAACTGCTCAAGTTCTCTTATTTCCACAGAATCTTCAGCTAACGTGTAGCATCTGATCTTGATCCTAAATAAAGGAAGCTTCTTTATCCTAAGTGTCTCTATCGTAGTACATAAGAAAACTGCCATATGCTCTGTCCTCTATTCAAAATGTTCAAGGTCAGTATTTATATAGTCATAAGCAAATCACTCTACCCTTTAACACAATCAATATTCTAGTACAAAGTTCTCAGAAAAAACTATGAAGAGAGTGCATGTCTCGAGCTCTGATAACTATTTCAACATCAAATAATCAGAGAATGTTGCAACTGTGGATCAGTGATTTACCATATTTTGAGACAATTACAGAATGAACAAACATTCACAATGGAATCCAGTGCTGATTAAAAACAGACTTTAAATCTTATTGATTAGAAGAGGAACTAATGGAGACAGAGAGGCTGCTTTTCCTCAAAAAAAAGAGTGATTTATATATCCATAAATTAGTGGGATAAATAGATGTTATCAAAGTGAAGCTTTAAAGAGGCAATCGGTGTGAATGTATTTTCTTTTTATTGTATAAAAACCTTAAACTATTTTTATTGTTAAAATTCTGTAAGCTTAAGTAGTTTCTGAGAGTTAATGATAAACTAAGAATACTGTAAGCTTTCTGTAAGGTATCTAATAATGAGTAAATAATCACCAAGTACAAAATGTTCAGTGCAGGATTAGTACTATTAAACCCACTGCAACAAATCTGTACAACACCAGGAAAAAGCACAACAGTGGTTATAACAGTTATAGTTGTATTAGCAGTTATGTTCAGTAACCTTTTGTATGCAAGGTAGAGTGAATACAATGACACTTTTTATAGTGGTGGCAATGCAGTACCAATTTTGTATAATGACAGAGTGCACATTTGTACTCAATTTTCTGCATTTTATGCACTCTCAAGCCAAGACCGGAATAGCTGGTCAAGAGGAGGTCAACACTTGCACCACACCACATGGAACACATAGCCCTCCAGAACACACACCAGAACTGCCTTCACATAAAAACACAAACCACACACCCACCTTCGTGGAGGCTGTCAGTAAAAATCTACCCAAACAGCAGAGACCTCCAAGGAAGAAACCCACTCGACCACCGCAACACAACACTAATCATGAGACACACAACTCTCCTAAACAGTGTGCCACTCAACCAAACCCCAAACCCCCTAAGGCAAAACAGCATGCCCAACACACTAGTCATAGGTGACTTGATAGTGAGGCACACTGATGTCCCACTCACTAGGTTGAATAAGGAGAAAGTAACAGTCAGCTGCCCGTCAGCCACATAACACACGCACTCAGGTCCCTCAACAACAGGTACAAATATGACTCTGTCATTGTACATGTGGGTGTGAATGACCTGAGATGTATATCCCTGGACTACATGAAAAGAGACATGGAGGAGCTCTCGGATTATGTAGCCCAGGTGGGTATGACCCTAGCCCTGTGCAGCATCATACCATCACCCAGAATGATACCACAGTACAAGCATAAAATGACTGATTTCAACAATTGGCTAAGTTTCCGGTGTCATTTAAGGGGATCCAGTATCTGTCTGTCTGGGATGACATGATTGACAGACCTCGATGCTTTGCCAGAGATGGCCTGCATCTGTCAACCCTTGGCTTCCGGATACTGGCCAAGGCTCTTGCCATCCCTATAGTGCCTTTTTTAGGCAGTGTTACAAAGACCAAATTACCACCATAAAAGCTACAAACAAATGCAATCTGAGAGTCATGCTGCTCAACACTATAAGTCTAAATCTCAAAATGCACTCGCTCAAAGCACTCCTTAAAATGGACAACATCGACATTTGTGCCGTAACAGAGACCTGATTCAAGGCAGCAGAAAGCACCCCTGCACTACCAGGCTATAACTCATTCCACATCTTTCGGCCCCAGACTGATCCTCCAAAGGCGGTGGTGTTTCCATATTCATAAAGGATGCACACACCTCCAGACTAGTAGCCCAACATAATGCATCTGAGATACTTTTGGTGCAGCTAACATTCGGTAAGGCAGTGATTCAGATCGCAGCCTACTACAAGTCCCCAACCATATCCCAAGACTCACACTTCATGTCCCGAAGCACCCTGGAGAATATTAGGGTCCAACTTAACACTCATACTAGGCGACTTCAACTACCCCTCCATTAACTGGGAAAACTAATCATGTACCAATACACTTGCCCAATGGTTCCTGGAATTCATTAATTCCAATGCCGAAAGCCACATCCCTCCCACACCACCCCGCAAAGATAACCACCATGAAAAACTTCTCCAAAGCTAACTTTGGGCTCCTAAAAACAGAGGTGGCTAACTTCACGGCAACCATGCAAATGGAGATCAGCTGCATGACTGCCGAATCATACACCAAATGCACTGTACAAACATGTACACAAATATATGAATCTCACCATACCCAATAGAACCAAGACGCTCTCCTCACAAAAAAGGAAGCCAATCTGGTGGTCCCCTGCCATAAACAAACTCTACAACAGGAGGAGGAAACTGATGTGGAATAAGGTAAAGTCCCAAGACTGGAAAAACTCCCATTTCAGCCTCAACAAAAAGTTAAGATCCCTCATCAAATCCTCTAAAGTTAACTATGAAAAGAGAATTGCAGCAGACAATAAAGACAACCACATGGCCCTCTATAGTTCATAGATTCATAGGTAGGTACTAGGCTATTGGCCCTAGGGCCTATATAAGCCTAGGTAAATGGTACCCTGGCTTTTGCCACCCAAGAAAATTATTTTCCTGTGCCCCTGTCAATCAGAGCCACAGAAGTGATCCCCGGGGTGAATTTATCTCCCATCCAATCATCAAGATTTTTCTTGAAGAGTGCTAATGAGGAGCTTTGTTTGAAATAGATAGGTAGTTTGTTCCAGAGTATGGGACGTCTCTGGGACAGGAATCTATCCCTCCAGCATGTTCTGTTTATTGTGGTGACAAGGTTTAGGTCCCTAGAGCATGTAGCTTGGATGGATTTCTTTACGTGGAGCATGTCCAACAGCTCTGGGTTTGACATAGCTTTGTAAGTTAGGCAGAGATTGCCTCTGAGTAGACGATATGCAACAGAGTAAAGCTGGTGTTTTTTGAGACGGTGTGCGTAGGGCATCTGTTTGAGGCCGGTAATCCTCTTTGTGAGGTATTTCTGTGGCCTTTCCAGTTGTTTTAGATGTCCTGTGAGGTACATACCAAAAGGGGCGTTGTACTCTATAATGGTTCTAATGAGTGATGAGTAGAGGGGAACAATGACCTCTTTTTTCCTGGATGAGAAACCTTTTGTGATGAGGTGTACCACGTAGAAGGATTTCCTGACTATTGTGGCAATGTGATTATCAAAGGAGAGACTACTGTCCACCTGTGTCCCAAGGTTTCTTATCACACTTTCGGTGTTAAGTAGACTACCGCCTATGTGGTAGTTCATGGGTACAGAGGTTTTACCAAAAGGGATGACAATGCACTTTTTGGCATTGAGCTTGAGGCCAGGGCTTTGACACCAGGCATCTGTATCAGTGAGGCCCTTTTGTAGGATGTCCACATCATTAGGAGTTTTGATTATAGCTCCTAGTTTGCAGTCATCTGCAAAATTTGTTAGCCAAAGACCTTCTGTGTAAGCCTGTACTTCAGAGAAGTCAATACCAAACAGGAGAGGACCTAGGACTGAACCCTGTGGTACTCCACTTGTCACTGTTCTGAAGTTGGATTTAGAGTTTGCTATTTTCACAGTGTGGATTCTGTCAGTGAGCCATCTGTCAACCCATCTTGTGACATAGGGATTTATACCTAGTTTAGTGAGTTTGTCTATAATTCCAGAGTGGGGGATGGTGTTGAAAGCCTTGGCGAGATCTAGATTGGCTGTGTGCACCACCTTACCCTCATCTACGGCTTTGGTGACCACTTTAAAGAAGTCTATCAGGTTTAGGAGACATGATCTGCCTTTTATAAACCCGAACTGGGTAGGGTACAGAGTTTGGAGATTACCAATGTCATTGTTTATAAGTTCCATGATGATATACTCCATAGCCTTGCAGACCAGGCTCGTCAGGCTAATGGGGCGGTACTTCCCGAGGTCCATGGTGGCTCCCACTTTGTGTAGTGGGATAACCGTTGCTGTGCATAATTCAGTGGGCACAAAGCCAGAGGTGTGGCTATGATTGAACATGGTACTTAGGTGTGGTGCCAGTTTGTTCTGTAGTTCATGTAGAACACAGCCTGGGACATTGTCAGGTCCCATGGATGCTGTATTCTTGGCTTTGGAGAGTGTGTTTTTTACCTGTGCAACTGTGATTACAGGTACTTTGCATTCTTCCGGTATAGAGATGGACCCTTTAGGGGATGAGAGAGGGGTAAAGTTAGCACTGAACCTATCTGCCAGGATGTTGGCAGTATCAGTTGCTTTTGTATATTTAGTGCCATTGTGCTGTAATTCAGAGCTGATCTGAGTGTTGCCATTGAGATTCTTGACATAGCTATGGAATGCTTTGTGGTTGTCTTTAGAATCAGTGGTGATTTTGTTTTCGTAACTAGCTATGGAGGATTTTATGAGGGATCTCAGCTTCTTACTGAGACTGACCACGGAGTTCCTCCAATCATGGGATTTTACTCTTTTTTTTCAACAGTTATTTTCTTCTGTTGTAGAGTTGGTTTATAGCAGAGGACCACTAGAATGGCTTCCTTTATTTGGAGGATAGCATCTTGGTTCTTTTAGGGATTGCATGAGCCATGCACTCATGTAAGTGCTTATAAAGTGAAATTGTATAGGATATAGCAGTCATATTTCTATTGTTCGTCAGCATGGGTGTCATGAAGTTTGCCACTTCTGTCTTAGGAAGCGTGAAGTTGGCTTTGGAGAATTTTTTTACAGTGGTTTCCCTAATTGGGGGGGGGGGGTGAGGGTGGGATGTGGATGTCTAGGGTGATTTGCTTGTGGTTGGATCTGACCAACGAGGAATTGACTTCTGGTGTGAACACCGGTTGCCCATGTTGGTAATGACCTGGTCTAGGATATTGCTGCCCCAGGTGGGGGTGTGGATAAGTTGATCGAAGGCATTGGAATTTATGAATTCCAGAAAATGGTGAGCACAAGAGCTGGTACATGAGTAGTTTTCCCAGTTAATGGTGAGGTAGTTGAAATCACCCATTATTAGGGTGTTAGGTTGTACCCTAATATTTTCCAGTGTATCAAGAAATGAGGAGTGGGAATGCTGGGCCATGGTGGGGGATCTGTAGCAAGCTAGAATTTGCATTGCGGTCTTGCCCAGAGTTAGTTGCACTTGGATAATCTCAGATGCATTATGCTGAGCAATTAGCCTGGAGGTGTGGATATCCTTAATGAATATGGACACACCCCCGCCTTTAGTGCTTCAGTTCAGGTTAGGTGGCCAAAAGGTGTGGTATGAATTATAGCCTGGTAATGCAGGGGTGCTCTCTGGAGCCTTGAACCAGGTCTCTGTCACTGCACAGATATCGATGTTCTCCATTTTAAGGAGTACCTCGAGTGAGTGCATTTTGAGTTTTAGACTTCTAGCATTAAGTAGCATTACCCTCAGATTTTGCTTGCTTGTACTTGTTATGGTGGTGAATTTGTCATTTGAATCTTGCCTAAAAAAGGCACTATAGGGGTGGCAAGAGCCTTAGCCAGTATCTGGAATCCCAAGGGCAACAGGTGCCCACCATCTCTGGCAATGCATCGTGGTTTGTCGATCATGTCATCCCAGGCAGAAAGATACTGGATCCCCTTAGAATGACACCAGAAGCTTAGCCAATTGTTGAAGTCAATCATTTTGTCCTTGTACTGTGATATAATTCTGGGTGATGGCAGGATGCTACTCAGGGCTAGGGTCATACCTGCCTGGGCTACAAGATCAGAAAGCTCCTCCATGTCTACTTTCATGTAGTCCAGGGAGGTACGTCTCAGGTCATTCACACCAACATGGACAATGACAGAGTCATATTTGTACTTGCTGTGGAGGGACCTGAGTGCATGCGTTATGTGGTGGATCCTGGCACCTGACAGGCAGCTGACAGTAACTTTCTCCTTGTTTAGCCTGGTGAGAGGAACATCAGTGTGCCTGACTATAGAGTCACCTATGACTAGAGTGTTGGGTACACTGTTATGCCTTATGGGCTGTGGTTGAGTGGCACACTGAGTTTGTGGGCTATGTGTCATTTGGGTTGTGTTGGGGGGTGGAGTTTGCTTGCGTTTCTGCTTTGGAGGTCCCTGTTGCTTGGGTAGATTTTTTTGAGAGCCTCCGCAAATGTAGGTGTGTGTTTTGTGTTTCTATGTGTGTGTTTTGGTGGTGTAGGTTTTGAGAGACTATGTGATGAGTGTGGTGTGGTGCAAGTGTTTACCTTCTCCTCTTGGCTGTCTAGTCCAGTCTTGGGTGAAGAGAGCTTTGCTTTGTTTGGTTATATAAGTGCATCTCTCACAGGTTGTAGTGTTGGGTGGTAGGAGGAGATGGTTGTCTGTGTACATGAGGCAATTGCTGCATTGCCCCAAGATGCCCAGATTCATCAGTAGACAGGAGAAAACACCGGGAGCTGACCCTTAGACATGCCTGGATAGGTGCTTATTTATTAAGTACTAAAAACTGTTTTCCTCTAGACAAGTGAGGAAAGTTGAGTGTTGTAGTAGTGTGTAGCTTATTTAGTGCTTACAATAAGTTCTGAACAAGTGCTGAGCTCAGAGAAACAGATGAGTGCTGAAACTAGAAAACTGGCTAGTTCTAAGAAACAAAATTAAGCTAGAAGGCTTCCCTCCAACGCAGAAAGGCTTGGGGGGCTCAGAAGCTTACAAACAGTCCTGGATACAGCAAATCTGTATCTGGACTAGACAACTTATAGGAAAGGCAGGAAACAAGCTTAGGAAAAAAAAAAATATATATATATATATATATATATATATATATATATATAGGTACATATGAAATGATCGACAACTTAAAATATTGACAGTGACTTCACCGACAAGTCAAATAACCGACATTGCAAATCACGTTTACCAGGTAGGGATGTAAATTAAGCTACTCATGCCTACCATGGTTTAGTAAGTGTGGCAGTTTCATGCAACCATGGTAGGCATGAGTAGTGAATTTACATCCCTTACCTGGTAAACGTCCGTGATTTGCGATGTCGGTTATTTGACTTGTCGGTGAAGTCACTGTTGATATTTTAAGTTGTCGATCATTTCATATGTACCCATATATATATATATATATATATATATATATATATATATATATATATATATTTTTTTTTTTTTTTATTGTAAAGTGGAAAGGGGAAAGGAGGAGCAGAAGCTAACTGGGTTGGCCTTCTCAAATGTTCTCCCTGGAATAGGTAGAATGAGGCAATGACAGGGAGGAGTGTCCCAGATCAAATTTACAGTAGGGGTGGGCAACTGCAAAGCCACCAAGTATAAAAACACGATACCAAGAGGGAGGCAGGGTGGGAAACAAAAGTCCGGACAAACAAACCCAACCAGATGTTTAACAACTGTAGAAAATTCTACTTAATACCTCACACACAGTGAGTAAAATAAGAGTGCCATAAATAACTCAGAACTAAGCAAAAAAGAGGATACTTAATGTTATATATCACAGATTAGTTAGCTCAGAGCCCTTCCTCCGACTTCTTCCAATTAGCTCAGTGTGAAATGGCAGAAACAGTCACAAGCTAACTTCTTAAGTAACAAAGTTGAAGCCTGAAACAACTTAAAAAAAAAGCTTGAAAGAACCAATGAGGTGCTTATTCCAAGGCGTAGTCCAGGCAACTCCAGTCAGCCAATGACCACAAACAATTCACGCTCACTGAAATGCTATACTGGCTTTGGCTAAGCTATGATGGCCTGGGACATGTGCTCAGACACACAGCCTCTACTAACAAACAACTAGGCCCAAAACACAAGCCTGAATATGGACAATGCCACACTACCAACACTACTTAGGTAAAGGTTAAGTAAAGAATCTCCATGGCAATACCTAGATTTTCTCTGAGCTACTGCACAACGGTACCTCCTATACTGAGCCAACAGATGCTGCCAATAAAGTGGCCGACAGAGTCAGTGGCAACTTTACCCCCCCCCCCCCCCAAGGGACCAGTCACAATACCAATAAATTGCCAGGCACCCAGTATTACTGCTGCACAGGTTAAAACAGCACTGTCCAAGGCAAAGAATACAACTTCTATGGGACCTGACAATATACCTGACTGTGTTCTACATGAACTACAGAGTGAACTGACACCTCACCTGTGTGCCCTGTTCAATCACAGCCTCACCTCAAGTTTTGTCCCTACCAAATGGCACACTGCTGCAGTCATCCTCCACAAAGGAGAAGTGACTACAGACCCTGGGAACTATCTCCCCATTAGCCTGATGAGTATGACATGCAAAGCAATGGAACGCATCATCATGAACCTAATAAACAAGGATATAGGGAATCTTCAAACTCTGGATCCCACACAGTATGGTTTTGTGAAGGGTAGATCATGCCTGCTCAACTTGGTCAACTTCTTTGTGTCAGTCACTAGAGCTGTGGATGAAGACAAGGTGGTTCATACAGCCTATCTTGGTCTGGCCAAGGCCTTTAATACAATTCCCCACTCAGGAATCATAGAAAAACTCACTAAGCTAGGCATCAACTCCTATATCACTAGGTGGGTTGCAAACTGGCTCACAGGTAGAACTCACAGTGTGAAAGTAGCTGACTCCAAGTCAGACTGCTGACCAGTTACAAGTAGAGTCTCACAGGGTTCACTCCTGGGTCCTCTCCTGTTTGGTATCTACTTCTCTAAAGTCCAGGCCAACATGAAGGGACTCTGGCTGACAAAATGCACAGACGATTGCATGTCGGGAGCTATTATTAACTCCCTGAGTGATGTTGACATCCTACAGAAAGGCCTCACTGAAACCAACGACTGGTGTCAGAACCATGGCCTTAAGCTCAATGCCAAAAATGTGTCATCATCCCATTTGGGAAAAACCTGGTTCCCATGAATTACCACATCAGTGGTAGTCCACTGAACACAGAAGGCATTATAAGAGATCTGGAAATAGCAGGCTGACAGCAACGTCTCTTTTGACCACCACATTGCCACTGTGGTCTAAGTCCTAAGTGGCACATCTCATTACTAAGGATTTTGCATCCAGGAAAAAAGAGGTCGTCTCCCTCTACTCTTCCCTCATTAGACCAATCATTGAGTACAATGCCCATTTGGCATGTACCTCACTAAACACCTGCAACAACCGGAGAGGCAAGAAAAGTACCTCACAAAAAGGATCCTAGGCCTTAAACATTTGTCCTATATGGACAGACTAAAAAAAACTCCAACTATTCTCTGTCTCATATCGCCTACTTAGCTTTCTATCTCAGCTTTATTTACAAAGCCATGTCTGGCTCAGCTCTGTTAGAAATGCTACATCTAAAGAAATCCCAATGCCTCCGCACCACACACTCCAGAGACCTCAACCTCATTACCACAATCAACAGAACATGCTGGAGGGACAGGTTTATAACCCAGAGACTGCCTATGCTATGGAAGAGACTTCCCATACATGTCAAGCAGAGCACGTCACTGGCCCTTTTCAAGAGAAATTTTGATGACTGGATGGGAAATAGAAAATTCACCCCAGGGATCATGCTAGTGGCTTTACACGACAAAGGCACTAGGAACTAAGGTCGGGTGGCATGATGTCAGGGTAATCCTATGGGCTAGGCTTGTAAAGACCTCAGGTCCATTAGCCTGGTACACACCTATGAACCTATAAACTTATGAATGCAGTGCATTTATCTAAAGGAGGAAATGAGTGCAGTGACATTTTTGTATACATAAAACATTGAGTGCAGTGTCATATTTATTTACAAGGAACAGTGAGTGCAGTGAATGTTTATATGGAATAGTTTGTGCAGTGACATTTTTGTGCACATGGGACAGTGAGTTTAATGATGTTTTTGTATACATGTAACAGTGAGTGCAGTGACATTTTGTATACGTGGAACAGTGAGTACAGTGACACTTTTGTATGCAGGGAAAGTGCAGTTGTATAAGCAAACTAACATTAACAGTAGATGTTCAAATAATCACTGCTGCAGTAGCCTTAGCTATTTGGGTTATGTCATGCCAAGGATATAACAGCTGGCCAGCTTCTAAGGCTTCAGGTCACCTTGCAGATACCTAAACTGTCTGGAAGACTAAAAGATAAGTTTGGGCACTAAGCCCGTCAGAGTTTTCCTGCCAACAGAGAGATTGATGCTGATCCCTGAAGGTTCTATGCTAGGAAAAACAAAAAATAAATAACACAAAGGCAACACAGAAGGATCCAAGGACAGTGAGGAATTCCAGTATAACTTCCGTTTAATGTAAAACGAACCAAGTACATAAGCGCTTTCATAGCAAAGCTACTTCATCAGATGTATAATGACACAAATCAAGTCCATTAAATACTTAATTCAAAACATCACATGACTAACCACAATTAATATTAAAAGGTATACTGATAGTAAAAAGCTCATCTAAAAATATATATTACTACATAACAGCAATAGCCAGTAATTCAGTTATTATTAATGATAATGTGTCCATTGTTTCAAACTACTGCCGGGAGGCAGTCCAGTAATCTTATTGGCTCTCTCAATCCATGTCATGAAGTAACTGCTGTATCTCAGAACGCCAACAACGTGGAAGCACCGGTTTTAGAGCTGAGTGCGAGAAAGAAGATCTTTCAAGTCAAAGCACAAGTATATTGCCCAGGTGAACAAGAGACTGTTATACAACAACATACTGAGACAGTCCGAGTGAATAATAATGACAGTATGAAGACTGCTGTCTCTTTCTCCTCACGTCAGCTACCTTTTCTGCTCCCAATAAAAGAATACAAGGTTAACCATCAGCAGAGGTCACGGTCACACAGATGGAACTGACTGAAGAGGAAAGTAGAAGAGGAAGCAAGCGATACACCAACATTGAAGAAACTTTGGAACAAACAACAAAGAACTTAATTTGGAATTTGTCTCCGTATGTGTTATCCAATGATGAGCCTTCTGTTTTAATGAAAGGTTTGTCTTTTATACCTACACAGAAACAAGACTTTACTGAAGCAATATTAGATTTTAAATTGTTTATTAGAAATTTGCTCTTGAAATTCTGTATCATGGATAATGAGTGTTATAGTAGGAATGTTTACGAGTTTAAGAAACCTAGTAATTATTTACCTAATACTAATTCTTTGGTGACCGGCTTTGAAAAATTATGCCTAGATGATTTGTACAAGCTATATGCTTTTAACAATGTTAAGAATGACAAGGTGAAAGGTATGAGGTATAATTTAAGTAAGAATGAGTATATTGCATTAAGAAATATACAGAGTAATGAGAGTCTAGTTATTCGACCAGTGGACAAAGGCGGTCCCATTGTGTTAGTTGACTCAGATAGATACAATTATGATATGGTTGAATTATTATTGGATAGTCATTTTTATTTGAAAATTTCATATAAATGTGTTGAATCAATGATTGCTACTGTGCACAATGCTATTAGAAATGTACTGCTTGCTGGTTTAATTGATAATTTATTTCACTATTTAATTGTGCTAAATCTGTTAATACCTATCATTCAAGGCCTGCCCAAGGTACATAAGGATTCGATACACACACCCCCCTATTATATCCAATAGTTGCAGGGAGAAACTGTTGTACTGAACCAGCCTCCATATACATGGAAAAGAAACTTAGACCTATTTTAAATAATATTTTGCATGTGTTAAAGAGACACAACAATTTTTGAGTGACATATTCTTGCTTATGAAGACAATATCTACTATTAATGTTTATTACTAGTAACGATGGATATCCCATCACGTTTTACTGTGATTCCTAACAGTGATGGTATACTAAAAATAAGGCATTTTCTACAAAGGCATGCTGAATTTTCCGATGGAGTGAGAGAATTACTTATCCTTTTGGAATGTGTACTACACAACAATCTATTTGTATTCAATGATTGTATCTGCAGATCTTGTGCCTATAGCTATGCCAATGCTGTCCTAGTGGAGTGGGAAAATGAGCATATTTTTAATGGACCATTTGGTTCACAAGTGGCTTTTTACCTTCGTTTTGTGGACAATATCTTCTTGCTTTGGGAAGGTTCTAAAGAGTCTTAACACTACTTCCTATTTACGGTTTTCTTCCACAGTTTCTGAACATTCAATAGATTTTTTGGATGTGAGTGTTTCAGTAGACTTAGAAGGCAATATAGTTACAAAACTATATAAGAAACCCTGCCATTGCAATCACCTTTTACACAGAAGTAGTATGCACCCTACCCATGTGTTCAAGAGTGTAGTTAGTAGCCAAATGTTTAGGGCATCAAGACTAAATGTCCAAGACACAGAGTTTGTACAACAAACACAACTATAAACAACATTTGCTGCTAGAGGTTATGCCAAGAATGACATCTGTAAGAGTATTAAGTTAGTAACAGACTTAAGAAATAGAGCTAAACCTTATTATGGCAGTAAATACACTAAAAATACTAATACATCTGAGAATACTCAAGATAATAAACTGAGAGTATGTTTATATTATTCTAGTAATGTTAAATGCTATAAAGATATTATTGAGAAAAATTGGAAGGTTTTGACTACTGATGATATGATTAGAAATATAATAGATGATAGACCTAAGTTTGTCTATAAGAATATGAAATCTTTGAAATGACGCCTTTGTGTCCTAAGAAGAGTAGAAATGTCTCTACCAATCAATGTATGATGCCATGTGGACATTTTAAATGCTGTCAATATATAGATAGTAGGGGAGAGTTTAAACATCCTGACCAAGGTAAAATCTACCGACTTGATGTTTTTGCTACATGTGAGACTGCCCATGTAGTTTACTTAGCTCACAGTCTGATATGTTTCAGATTCTATGTGGGTAAGACTGATAGGACCCTCAGGGAAAGAATCAAAGAACATTATCATCATGTGAGTAAGGGTAGTAACATGAGTGCACTTTCCAAACAAATATTAAGAACTGACTCATCACACTTGTTTAGATTTATGGTAGGACGTGTGTTTGAAGACATTAGGAAAGGTGATATTAATAACTTGACTGAACAACAAACAGAGTCAAAATGGATAATTAGATTCAGGGGGGACTTTGGGCATGGCCTGAACGATAGAGTAACTCAGACGGAAGCTCAAATCAAGACCTTTGAGTAAGAAATAAAGTATTAATTTGTTGTTGTTGTGTATTTTTAGTTTTCAGCACACTTCTTTTCACACATTTTATATATATATATATACACACACAGATTTATTTATATGTCTTTTTTTTTTATTTTTTATTTTTCATACTTATGCATACTTGTATGAATTTTGGATGTATTTTGTTTTTTATGTTTTTTATTTATGATATTCCTGAATAGCTGTTGCTATTATGTAGTAATGTTTGAAAGTAACTAATATATTTTTTATATGAGTTTTTTACTATCATTATACCTTTTAATATTAATTGTGGTTAGTCATGTGATGTGTTGAATTAAGTATTTAATTGACCTGATTTGTGTTTCATTATACATCTGATGAAGTAGCTGTGCTACAAAAGCACTTATGTACTTGGTTTGTTTTACATTAAACGGAAGTTGTACTGGAATTCCTCGCTGTCCTTGGATCCTTCTGTGCTGCCTGTGTGATATACTTTTTTATTTCTGCTGGACCCGAGTTCTGGTTTTGGTCTGTGGCTTGTCTTTTTACTGAAAAGCTAAATAACCACACCTTGGTATAAAAAAACACACCAAAAAACAATGACCTTGCTGATGGATGAGAGGGGGTGGCTAGTGCTACTGCAGCAGCCACCATTTGAACAGGTACTGCTATGGTAAGTTTACTTACTCAGCTGTTCATCAAATTGGACACTGCTGAAGTAATCCTAGCTATATGGATAGATCACCCTAGCTTACTACATTTGGGAGGTGGAAGGAGAAGAGTCCAGGAACCCCTGGAGAATTAACCTTACAAAGTCTGATCTAGACCTGGAGAAGGAATAGAGTTTATAGTGCTTTGTGAAAGTATGTACAGATGACCAAGTACCTGCTGCACATCTTCAGTAAGAAGGTACCTAAAAGAAATAACGACCCTATCATCCAGGCAGTCAGTTAGAAGTTGATTGTTGTAGCTGTACTTCAAGCACTCCCAGTTCTTTTGTGAGTAGATCCAGTCTGTGAGCAAGCTTGTGGAAATTGCCCCTGGTCATTTTCGAAAGAAATAAGAAGCACTGAATGCCTAGGCCAGAAGAGAATCACCACATTGATCTTGGGCAATTCCTTCTGCATCTTCAGAAATAGTCTGGATATTACTGGAGATAGTGGAAAAACAATTAAGAACATTCCTGTCCAAGGAAAAAGAAAATGAATCTGCCTTCCAGGCCTTCTTGTATGGAGTCCTGGAGCAGAATCTTGCTCTAATCTCCCCATCCTTACCAGAAAAACTAAGACTGGAATTAACTAAGTGTTTGCAATAGAGGGCTTAACTAAAGCTATGACTGCTAGGGTAGGTATGGGAAAACTGTATGAAAACTTCAAAGGTTTAGGAACTTTATACATCCTTTCTGCCTATTTAAGAGCAGCTGGAAAACGGCAAGCAGTAACACACACACACACACACACACACACACACACACACACACACATACACACACACACACACACACACACACACACACACACACACACACACACACACACACACACGCACACACTTCAAAGCTAGCAGAACTGAAGTAATGGGTAAGGTTCTAAAAATTCCACTTGTAACAGCTCATAGTATATTCTGAGGGATTGAGAAACCACAGTGTCCTCCCAGTGACAGCACTAGCACATTCTAGAAATAGTTTCAGAGAAAGGAAATCCCCACATTGAGAGTCAGAAACTGAGCACTTCCCTGGGTCTGAATTAGAAATTTGAGAAGAAAACCATGCATCTGCCTCTCTTCATCCTCATGTCCAGATTCAGAATCTTGAATCTTTTCAGGAAAGGAGGTATCCTTTTTTAGCAGAAACTAATGTAGAAGAAGGCTTAATAGCTTGAATTAAAACCTAAGCCAGACTCAGTAAACTACTCCTGTCTATCCTGCAAATTGCTAGCCTGCTGTGATGGCAAAGGCTGTTGTTTACAATTTTCTTTTTGTGGCTGGAAGAAGGCTCAACTGTGGGACCAATAGTGTTCCATGGTCAAACTGAAAATGGTGCCTGTTTCCCATGGAAAACAAGCAGCAAATGCTGGTAAAAACTAAAATTCTTTAAAAGTCACTGTTTTCACAGTAAAAGGTAATTTAAAGTACTTTGCAGAGCCATAAAATAAAATAAACACAATTGCTCCACAGAAAAATGTTTTTCAGTTACTTTATACAACTTTTAAACTGACAGGAAAAAAGATCTTGGGGAATTCCTTCTGCATCTCAGAAATACCCTGGGTATATTACTGGCATACCTCTCAACCTGGAAACATCAAAAATCTGGACAAGGCCCATGAAAAATAAGTACAAATCTGCACGCTGATTAACATAAAATTTGCATACATAATTATGTAACCCCACCCACTCCAACAGAATTGTGGGATACCAACTTTCAAATGCAAACTAAAGATCAGACAACCAAAATATGGCACCAGAGTTCACCTGCAGCCCTTCCAATGTCCCATTACCTGGCTATTTCACCCCATTTACCAGAAAAAACACTAGTGTGTGCATACTGCTTTACTTCTACAATGATTAAAAACTTGAAGTATAACAACAAGTTTTAAACTTGCTTTATGCAAAAAGGATATTTTTTTTTCTCAGTATCAAAATATCAAATACTTTAAAATGTAATCAGTACTGCTTATATACACCAGAGCAAATATTGAATGATTGAATAATTCATGTGATTAAAACCTTTTAAAACCTTTTATCTTGAAGCTTGAAACTAAAGCTTAAAAATATTATTTTATTATATAAGTATGAAAAATTTAAACATTAAAATAATGTAATAAAAACAATTTAAATTTCAATAAATATATTAATGAAATTTTCAAAATTTGTGGTTGGTTTTGTCACATTAAAACTTTTGTGTGTTTATATGTGTTATTGTTTATAGTTTTTACTTTAAAAGTTATCTTTATTTTATTTTTTGATCCATCTATTGTAATTCTTTATTTATTTTTTGCTACCTCAATTTTTTTTAGAGGTACTATTGCAGAATACATATTTTAAACCTGCCCCTGTAGTATCCAAAACTATCTGCCAATATAGTTCCCTGTACTTCATTCTAGTTTCTTAGTTTCACACTCTGATTTCTTTAGGTACTATTTCAAGTACAAAAATGAAATGTTGAATTAATACATTTTTTTGAATTTGTTGGGAATAAGGCATTTTTCAATCCTTTTCTGATTTTTCATAAATATGTCATTAAATTCTGATTTCACTTTCGAGGGTTTTTTTTTTTAGAATTTACGTAAGAACAGGGATGGGGCAGATAATATGTTGTCAACTTTTGTGACACTGAATTGGTAAAGCCTTACTGATTATAGTTTACTTTACGATAGAAGACCATGAAAAAATGCATGTCTGTTTTTGAATATTGGCATTATTTACATTCCCTCCACACTTGAACCTCAAAAATCCACATCATCAGAAGTCATCCTACTAGATCTTATTAATTGGCCCCTAAAAATTTTTTCTTTTGACCAAATGACCACTGGAAATGGAGGTAGGAATTGAAAATGTCGGTTTTCTTGTATACCTGGAAAAAAAATGATTATCCCCCTTTTTTTAATAATACCAAATAATAATTATTCATCGTGTGATTTAATCTATCGAAATCCAAAAAAAAATTAAAATTTTTTTTATATCTTTTATATATTCCAAAAATTGATAGAACCTTGTTTCAAAATAAATATTAAAAATAATAAGCTTGTATAAGAAAGAAAGGTTCCAAGAAATTAAGGTTCCAAGAAATTACAGACTTAGATAGTGTGAAGACAAATTTGTATACAATTTTAAAACAAATTTGAATTTAAATTGAGGTTTTGTGAATATGAGAAAGGCAAAAACCACAAAAGGGAAACCTCAAGGTTCACACTTCTGCCAATATATTCAAACAGGCTCATTTTCACTTTTTTAACATCTGTAACAAATAATTTGTTTTAAACATTTTAACAATGCTAACATTGCTGCACAAGGAGTTGCCACACAAGCCACATGCCACTCCTGTTCTTCATTCTTATCAAAAAAATAAATTAAAAAACAAATCAAAAAAATAAAAAAAAAAAAAAATGATATCAAATATTTATCTAATAAAATATAATTATATTAATAATGCCTTAATGTGTTAATTCAACAAAAAATGTTTTTAATATTTTTACTTTTTTTTGTACAAAAAATAGTACCTAAAGAAATCAGGGGTGGCATGTGGGAAACTAGAAGTATATATACAAGGGGTTTAAAAATGATGTGCTATTGTTTTTATGTTCTCAAATTGAGAGCAGCAAAACTATAATTCTAAATTTGGTCACTAGATGGAGACAAAGATACAAAAAAGACCCCTTTAAAAGGTTAAAAGACACACAAATATAAAATTTTAATAGTTTTTGTTACATTTTTTAAATTTTTTTTTAATTAACATTTTTTTTTTTAATTAAGTATGATTTTTTATATTTTTAATATGATTTTTTGTTTTATTACAATGTTCTACAATGATTATTTTGATTTTATTTTTACATTTTATAGCACAATGCACAAACACTAACAGACATCTGCTAAACAAAGCAATATTGTCTCACAATGTAAATAGACATAGCATTACAATTTCTCTGCCCTTGAAACTCACATTCATTGAAACAGCATTGAAATCCATCATGTACTTATTATTGGAGATATGTTTGATTTACCACTTCACATATTGAGAGGTATGAGGAGAGAAGTGTGCACCATTCTGAACAGTAGCCCTTCCATATTTGGTTAGAATGTATGTTGCTAATGCTGTTAGCTATGATCTGGGCCAAAGAAACTTAGAATATGTAACATACATGATTTGCAATACAAGAAATAAATCCAGCAGCACATGCACTACTCAAATGCATAGTACAACAACACTAGCTAGTAAATAAATGATAAAATGGCAGGAATAATGCTGGCCAAATATTCCATATTATGCCATGAAAGTAGAACTTATCTGTGCCAAAGAGCTGCTAAAGTTATCTGCTAGAATGCTGCACCATTTAGACTGGAAACTCAGAAATAATTCTTGCTGTTTGATTTGAAATAATAAAATAAACCATTGTGCAGATTTTTCTTCACTGTCTTACACAAAAAACACTATTCAGAGGCTGCAGTATGCTCTTCGTATATGACTAATTTCAGCATCAAAACAACGTGGATAGTCTCAGGTCATGATTCAGAGGTCATAAGAATAATACCTAAGGAACCGCTCTCCAGTGGCTGATTCTCGAGAGAAAAATACATAAGCATACACACACATCCGCATATGCACATATATGCACACAAACACATGCATGCACATATGTCCCAGTTACTAATTGTCTGCAAATTGTTAACTTGTCCTATACAAAAGAATCAAAGAGAAAAGCCTTTTTAAGTTAAGGAACTAACATGACACTTGACAAATGTTTTACAGGTTGGCTCCAAGAAGCCTTAAAGATGAAAACAATATATCAGTGCTCACTCTCTCCTCTTTCATTCTTTACATTGTCAAAAATAAAGTTACTAAGCTATCAAAAAAAAAGATAAACACCCTAAATCTCTAAATCAGGAGTCTTGAGGCCAGACATTAAAATTAATTTATTTACGTTTGTTAACTGGGTACATGTACTGGCCTGAACTCCAAAGACCCTTTGCAGGTATGACCTGGGCCAGAAGGCACATAACATTTCAAACAATAAAAAAACACATTTGTGAAAGAATAAGTTAACACTGATTATTATAAACATTCTGAAAAATGCACACACAGTAGTTAGCCATCACAGAACTGCATTAGACTAAAGACAGACATCCTTAACATGTATGGTGCAAAGCATTTCATTTACAAGCTGAGCTACAGCAACAGTGAGGCATGTAAGACAAACACCTTAACCATCAGGCACCAAAGTGTTATTACAACAATCTTAGACGATTTTAATACACTAAGAAAAAAAAAACCTTAAAAGCAGGTAAAAAATTCTAGCTCAACTTTTGGCATTCATTCTAGGACCTGAGCAAATTTTCCACATAAGATTTTTCCAATTCCTGAACTCAGGAAATAAGACTAACCAACAAAGCTTTCCAATATTGCCGCACCATATCAGAAATAGTAACACACACACACACACACACACACACACACACACACACACACACACACACACACACACACACACACACACACACACACACACACACACACACACACACACCCTTTTGCTGCGTAAACTCCACTATCTCTGCCTAGCAGGAAATAAGGCCGTTCTTTGCATAAACTCCATTCTCGACAGTTCTCTCATTGCATACACTCTGCTGTGTAACTACACACACACCTGCTACCTACCTTCTCCATCGCTACGTAAAGTAAGGAAATAAATCAATTTCTCTCACTGCATACACTCCGCTATGTAACTACACACACACACATCTACTTACCTTCTCCGTCACTGCATAAAGTAAGGAAATAAATCCGTTTCTCTCGCTGCATACACTCTGCTATGTAACTCCATTCTTGGCAGGAAATAAATCTGTTCTCTCTCGCTGCATACACTCCGCTATCACTGCTGCCTCACAGGAGAAATAAACTCAATCCCTAACCAGGATAAACTCTCTCGCAGCATTCTTGTTTCTGAGATCCATACTATGTTCTCAGCAGCAGTCCCAAAAATCTCTCTCGTATCTGCAGAAGATCCATATTGGACGCGCTTGCATTCAAACAAGACGTGAGCCCTTGAGCTGAATTCTGACAGGCTGGTGGAGCTGATGTCATCCCGCACATGATGACATACAAAGTGCAAAAGAAAGTTTCAAAAATAAATGAAGGGGTGCCACTCGGGAATCGTGGCACCCCATCATTTGGACCCAAAACTCTGTAAAAACCGAGCAATTCAGTACAGTTGGGAGATATAATTACTGGAGACAGTAGAAAAGCAAATAAGAACATTCCTGCCAGGGGAAAAAGAAAAAGAATCTGCCTTCCAGGCCTTCTTGTCTGGAGTCCTGGAGCAGAATCTTGCTCTAATCTCCCCATCCTTATCAGAAAAAAATAAGACTGGAATTAACTAAGTGTTTGCAATAGAGGGTTTAACTAAAGCTATGACTGCTGGGGCAGGTTAGGGATAATTGTATAAAAACTTAAAAGATTTAGGAAGTTTATATATCCTTTCTGCCTATTTAGGAGCAGCTGGAGAACTGCAAGCAGTAACACACACACACACACACACACACACACACACACACACACACACACACACACACACACACACACACACACTGGAGAAATGGGTAAGGTTCTGAAAATTCCACTTGTAACAGCTCATAGTATATTCTGAGGGATTAAGAAACCACAGTGTCCTCCAATTGAAAGCACTAGCACATTCTAGAAATAGTTTCAGAGAAAGGAAACCCCCACATTGAGAGTCAGAAACTAAGCAATTCCCTGGGTCTGAATTAGAAATTTGAGAAGAATACCATGTATCTGTCTCTCTTCATCGTCATGTCCAGATTCAGAATCTTGAATCTTTTCAGGAAAGGGTGTATCCTTTTTTACCAGAAACTAATGTATAAGAAAGCTGAATAGCTTGAATTAAACCCTAAGCCAGACTCAGTAAACTACTTATGTCTATCCTGTAAATTGCTAGCCTGCTGTGATGGCAAAGGCTGTTTGCTTCTTTTTCTTTTTGTGGCTGGAAGAAGGCTCAACTGTGGGACCAATAGTGTTCCATGGTCAGACTAAAAACAGTGCCTGTTTCCCATGGAAACAAGCAGCAAATGCTGGTGAAAACTAAAATTCTTTAAAGGTCACTGTTTTCACAGTAAAAGGTAATTTAATGTACTTTGCAGAGCCATAAAGTAAAAAAAGTTTTTCAGTTACTTTATACAACTTTCAAACTGACAGGAAAAAAGAGAGCCATTTAAAAGTACAATCCAGACTTGTGACAGTCCATTAAAATACAAACTCATACCTTTAAAATAATTTTCCTGAAAAGGAAGATTTGAATAAACAAAAAATATTGAACAGAAGTCCCCCCCCACGTGGGTATTTTTCTGCCCAGAAAAGGAACAGCACAAGCTAATGGGCGATCCTCAAATGTCACACAGCAGTGCACTATTCAGTGGCAGTAAAGCTCTAAAGGGCTTGGCACCCAAACATGTTTTTTAACCAGCACAGTACAAGCTGTCAGATAGTTTTGGCTCTTAAATGTCCTGAAATTTTGGAACCTGTCTAGTTCTTATATCCTTGGCAGGATATAACTCGTATCCCAGCAGTGAACAATATGAACATCAGTGAGTGCAGGGATATTGTTGTATACAGGTAAATAATTTTGTGTACAACAGACAGCTAGGACAGTAACACTTGTATATAGGGGCAATGTTTGCAAAGACACTTTAAGGTAGGCAATATGTGGGGTGACACGAGCAGCAATGAGTGTGGTGGCATTTGTATATAAGACACAATGAGTGACATATAGCACTCATACGAAGGTGGATGGTGCTCTTCTGTACTAGACTAATGAATGCTAACTGGTTTCTCTACCAGGACAACTATGTAACTGCTGGTTATCAGGAGGTTACCACTGTCTTAGTCAGTCTGGGTTTTGAAAAGTAGATGTGATTGGTGATTGTGTGAGGGGATTGGGCCCACATGTGGCAAAATCTGAAAAAAAATGCAGCTCAAAAGTTGATTGTGACCCGATTTAACAGCTTTTCTTACCTTTCCTATATTTATATGACCTCAGAGTCAGTTATACATAAAAAGTGAGGCAAAAAAATCCCTAAAAAGAGGTGTGAAAACAAGTGCCAAAGTCGAGTCAGGTTTTATCATTGTGTCTTAACATTCAGGGCTGTAGCAAGAGAATTTGGCAATTTCCCCATCTGGTATCTACCCTCATACTATCAATAAGCCACTGTAATCACATAGTGAGAGCTCATAAAGTGTCAAATGTTTTCAAGAAAAGTTGACAGTTTAGAAGTTATCTATAACTGCGCCCAATAGCCACCTTTAAACAACTTGGAAATTGTTGTTAACCTGTTTAAGGTATTTCAACTGCCATAACTGAACTGACCGATATCGCCAACATCCTGGCAGACAGGTTCAGCGCAGACTTCACCTCCTTCTCACCCTCAAAAGTGGCCATAACCATACCAGAAGAATGTAGAGTCCCTGAATTCACAGACACTCAGGTTAAAACAGCCCTCTCCAAAGCCATAAACACAGCATCAATGGGACTGGACAGTGTCCCAGGCTGTGTCCTACACGAGCTCAAAGACAAACTAACCCCTCAGCTAAACACACTGTTCAAACTTAGCCTCTCCACAGGCTACGTACCCATAGAGTGGCACACAGCAATGGTTATTCTGCTCCACAAAGGTGGAGCCACAACAGACCCTGGGAACTATTGCCCTATAAGCCTGACTAGCTTTGTCTGCAAGGTTATGGAGTGCATCATCATGGAACTCATTAACAGAGACATTGGGAACCTCCATACACTGGACCCTACCCAGTTCGGCTTTAAGGGCAGATCATGCCTCCTAAACCTGGTGGTCTTCTTTGAGACAGTTACCAAGGCTATAGACGAGGGAAAGGTGGTACACACAGCCTACCTAGACCTCGCAAAGACCTTTGACACCATTCCCCATTCTGGTATTATAGACAAGCTTACCAGCCTGAACATAAACCCCTACGTCACAAGATGGGTTGCCATCTGGCTCACAGACAGAACCCACATGGTGAGAGTTGTGAGAGCTAGGTCCGACTCTAAACCGGTTACAAGTGGTGTTCCCCAGGGCTCAGTCCTAGGACCCCTCCTGTTCAGCATATACTTCTCAGAGGTACAGGCAAGCACAGGAGGACTGTGGCTGACCAAGTTTGCAGATGACTGCAAACTAGGGGCTATAACTGACTTTCTGGCTGACATGGACATCCTCCAAAAGGGTCTCACTGAGACGGATACCTGGAGTCAAAATCATGGCCTCAAGCTAAATGCCAAAAAGTGCATAGTCATCCCCTTCGAAAAAAACAAAGTACCCACAAACTACCACATAGGTGGTAGTCCCCTAAATACAGAAGACATAATAAGGGATCTGGGGACCCAAGTAGATAGTAATCTCACCTTTGATAATCACATTGCCAAAGTGGTTAGAAAATCCTTCTACGTGGCCCACCTAATCACAAAAGGGTTTGCATCCAGATCAAAAGAGGTCATTGTGCCCCTCTACACATCACTCATCAGACCCATCATAGAGCACAACACCCCATTTGGGATGTACCTTACAAGACACCTGCAACAGCTGGAACAACCACAGAAGTACCTCACCAAGAGGATCACTGGTCTCAAACAGATGCCCTATGCAGCTCGACTGAAGAAACTCCGTCTGTACTCTGTTGCATACCACCTACTCAGAGGTGATCTCTGCCTGACATACAAGGCCATGTCCAACCCAAAACTGATGGACATGCTCCACCTAAAGAAAACCTTATCCCCTCAAGCCACACGCTCTAGGGATCTAAATCTCACCACAACAATAAATAGGATGTGCTGGAAGGATAGATTCCTGTCCCAGAGACTTTCCATGCTTTGGAACAAGATTCCAATCTACATTAGGCAGAGCTCCTCGCTAACACTAAAAAAGAAACCTTGATGAGTGGATGGGAAACAGAAAGTTTACCCCGGGGATCACTTCAGTGGCTCTGCTGGACAGAGGCACAGGGAACTAATCTAAGGGGGTGGCGAAAGCCAACACATTCTGGCTAGGCTTATAAATGCCTTTGGGCAGATAGCCTAGTACCTACCTATGAACCTATAAAAAAATAAATAAAAAATAAACTGACATTTAGATGTATTACAAGCTATCTGTAAATGATCACAATCATGTTCAGCTAGTAATAGCCTGTAAACTGCTTAAATATTTGCTTCAAAGGTCCAGTGTCCCTTAAGGTGTTATGACCAGGGCAGGTACCCCATTTGCTCCAAACTTTATATGGCATTGTCAACAGCCAATATTTGCTTTACAGCATGCCTTTCACTGATGCATCATTCTGCATGTCTGTACAAAGCCTTTATAAAATACTACAACACTACAAGCCATTGTTTCTATTATGTAGGCAGGAAAAGGATAAACAAGCCATACTCAACACTTAGCTTTCCTAACTTAGTCAATGCAGTGCTGATGACTACTGCTGCCTCTTGCAGTTATTAAAGGCTGGATGCTGACTAAATTGCAAGACAGGATGAGTAGTTGTGGCCTGATCTGTGAAGATATGTGTATGTTTCTGCATTAATAAAGGGATAAACATAGGAGAATAAAGAAATGAAGGATCCTCAGTACTACTGCTATTAACTACTACAAAAATTTGCAATTATGATATCCTATATTTTCACTTTTGTTACTGTAATTGCCACATGTTAGTTCCACACAGCTTTCTCCCATCTACCACTTATTGTTATAGGACTATTACATTTTTGCTCAACAAACACATCCTCCTTTTTATACCATATTCTTACCCTAAGCTGCCTGGTTGCACAGTTTTTGATGTTGCTGACAGTTCTAAGGTTCACAATGCATAGAATTTCTGATGTACATCACTGCCACTTTCGATAAGGGAGGACATCTCCTTAAATGTTACACTACCCCATTGGTGATTGCATGCAGTACTTTGGTAGCATTATTACTACAGATAAGTGAAGATGAGTATAGCTAGCAGCTCTAGTAGTCCCTGGCTGTAACATACACTGGTCTGTCTCTGTTCTGCCTTAAGGTGAATGGTGATAGCAAAGCACAGCAACTTTGTATGGTGTGGTGCTTGGTAAGGGTATTATGTAATGCAGTATAATTAGCCTGATTTCTAGCAATGTCATTGATTTGTTTTATTTGCTTTATTATTACATAAAACTCACTTTGATGTACATTTATTTATTCATTTAACATTTGTTTACTGGGAAAGTCTGACTTTGAATGAAGCCAATTTTCAGTGGAGGCCCAGGGAGAAATGCTCCAGATGCATGTTTTTGTAATATATTTAAGTATGTGTACTCAACTAAGTACATTTATGCATGTGGTGTGAGCAGTTGTGTTTAGAGTTCTTAGTTTCCAAGACACTAGCATGCAGTCTGAAGAGTTAGGCTTAGATTCATAACTAACACGTAAGGCAGCACTAGTACAAGTGGTGGCACTGCTCAGGTTATGGGCAATTCAAATACACAGATAACATGGCTCAGTGATGGTTAAAATAATGCAGTGTGCAGTGTATACTAATGATGACATAATGACATGGGAATAAGTTGTTGCTGAGTTTACCATTGTTAAAGTTTTATAGATAGTCCATCTTGACTGGTATGGCATATGAAATTAAAGAAGCTGGTCAAGTGGCAGATGTATGACAGGAAATCATTTAGATTTTCCATAGAGTCTTTACATGTATAAAATGTGTCATCCACGGAATGGGAATAACAATTCATTTTGTTATAAAAGGTAGTCTTGTAAAAGAGATTGTCATCCACACATTTTGCTAGGGCACCATTAGCCAGACTTGGCACCTTGGTTGTCCCAAATCTGTGCCCCTAGTCTGTTTGCAGTATTCACCTTGAAGATAAAATAACTATTGGAGAGCACCAATTCCAGCAATTCACAATAAATCTCATATGGCAGTCACATGCCCCATAAAAAGGGACCAGGTTCATTAAGCATGTGCCATGAAACTTGTTTGTTTGATATCCTTTGGTTTTAACTAATCTGTAAAAATCCCCTATTACAGCTAGCTGCACAAGAAGTGTCTTACTGAATTATTTTGCATTCACGTCCCCATAAAATCAAGATTTTTTCAGGAATTTCTGATAAACATGGGCTAGAAATCATGAGCATTTTAACTACAATTACTATCTCATTCATTGCAGATCATAGGATCATAGGAGATTACTAGGTTATCGACTCGGAGGTCATTTTAAACCTAGCCATTTCATCACAATGTAATACCATAAAACTGCTAGTCAGTACCCAAGATTGCACTTAGTGATGAAAGGTCATGTCCAGGAGGGTTGTGGGCACTATCCCAAGTAAGAATTTGTGGTGTGCCATTCACTTGTCCAGGTTCCTCTTGAGCAGTATCATATAGGTGCTCTGATTCACATTAATTGGTACCCTGTTCCAAAGATGTGGCAGTTGCTGGGAGATAAATCTGTCCCTCTAACATGTCCTATTTAAGTCACAGGCTATATTTAGGTCCCTGGAATGGGTAGCCCTAGTCCTGTTTGATTTACTGATATGCAGCAAGTTCATTAGGTTTGGGTCTTGGATTGCCCTGTAGGCCAGGCGTAAGTCTCCCCTAAGAAGTCTATACAACAAGGAGTACAGTGTTGCATAGACCTGGTAACGGATGGTTTTAAATGCTGCCTCATTTATAGTTTTAGAAAGGGCAGCAACAGAAAACATTCTGTGGCAAAAGATGACCCTCATGCAACCACTGGGTGCTGGATTCTCTTTGCATTGGTTTAACTAATGCAAGATTGACATTCTAATTAAGACTTGGGCGCACACCAGTCAGGAGCATACCTGTCAATTGTTCAGAACTTTGCAGAATGCTCAGATTTTTGCCTCATATATTCGGTCTGTTACTTGAAATATCTGAGTTTTTTTGGAAAATAGTCAAGGACTGCAGTCATTAAATAATGACAGGCATATGAGTTTCACATTTCATATTTTTCAGAAAATGCATGCTAATATATGTCATATATGCCAACATATGTCATATGCTGCCAGACTAAAGAAACTCCAGCTCTATTCAGTAGCATACCGCCTACTCAGAGGTGATCTGTGCCTGACGTACAAGGCCATGTCCAATCAGGAATTGATGGACATGCTCCACCTCAAAAAATCCAAATCCATCAGAACCATGAGAGCTAAAGATTTAAACCTTAGCACAAATATGAATAGGACATGCTGGAGGGACAGATTCATAACTCAGAGGCTTCCCATACTCTGGAACAGAATCCCAGTTCATGTTAGGCAGAGCCCCTCACTGACTCTCTTCAAGAGAAATCTTGACGAGTGGATGGGAGATCGTAGGTTTACCCCAGGGGTCATCTCTGTGTCACTACTAGACAGAGGCACAGTAAACTAATTCTGTTATGTAAGGGGGTCTTCACTGTGTCACTACTAGACAGAGGCACAGTATTCTAAATCTATTCTGTACCCATTACATGGGGTGGCGAAAGCCACATCACTATGGCTAGGCTTATAAATGCCCCAGGGCAGATAGCCTAGTACTAAACTATGAAACTATGAAACTATAATGAAAAACATGTTATTCTAGCAAGTTTTCAAGTTTATAAGAGCAATATTTAAAATAGTTCCAGAATTTTGTCCCTTTGCCCCATTATTTTGGCTTTGTCCAAATTTCTTGAGGGTGAAGGTTAAGAGTTATAATTAGGTAGCAGTTTATTTTCATTCACAACTGCATGGTACACCTCCTGTTATCTAATTTAGTTTTAGAAGGTAAGTTGCAGTTCATTCTGTGTCTGCTGAAATGACTCCCCTCATTCTTCTATTATACACAAATATATGCATTTATTAAAGATGGAATTGAGTGATTAGAGCTGATGTTTTCTTTGATAAAATGCTAATCTGGAATAAATCTCATTTGGAAAAGAAATGTAAACCGAGTGGAAATGTTGACATCTGTTCCGTTTTGTAAGGTGAAGTGGTATTTCACACATTTTGTTTTATTCAGCTCAACCTGTGAGGGTTGTGAAAGCTCACTGTGTATTTAACTACGTCCTATTTACTTGGTATTAAATAGTAACTAATCTATTTTGAGTTTGCTATTTTATACTGATATATATCTATCCAAACATCTAAACTTGATTTTTTCCCTAATGCTACAAGGATTCAAACTCAGTTACATTCACCTTTCAGTCTGTAACCAAGATTTGCCTATTTGACTCCATTCAACCCAGAAAATATTAGTAACAAAGTTAACAGGTAACAATAATGCAACTTTATGACATTTAGTGGAACTGAAATACAAGTGGCAAACAGAGCTTAGAGGAAGGAATAATATGCATAAAATCTAATCAGATTTGAATATTCAGAAATATCAGTTGATCAAAGATTAAAAGATTTCTGACACAAAACATGAAAGTGCTGGGCATGTAAATTGAGTGAGATGACTTTCATACTGTAACTGAGTCACGGTAAATTAATGTTTCACTCAAATGAATTATAACACTTATAAATTACTAATAATAAAATAAAATACAAAGTGAGGAAGCTAAAAGCAGTAAAATATAATTTTAATACCAGGTAAATGCTTTCACATCAAACAATGCTTCCTCAGACCATTACTAATGGTCTGAGGAAGCATCGATTGATGTGAAAGTGCTTACCTGGTATTAAAATTATATTTTACTGCCTTTAGCCACCTCACTTTGCATTTTATTTTATTATTTGTTTATTGTTGTGCTATTGAGGTCCACAGTGGCATCGTTGTTTATTGAAATATTCACTTATAAATTACTGCAGGCAAGCCAGTGCAATGAAAACCACAATTCAGATGCTTCAACTCAAACTATATAATTCAGATCACAATGTAACAGAAGTAGGCACCAGATACTTACAGGGTCTGCAAACTCTCACCTGTACTTATAATGGCATCTCCGACAAAGAGTAGCTACACTTAACCCCCACCAGGAAGCAAAGGTGCCCAAAAAGTAAGTGACTTCACCCTGATTTCACTTTTCTATAACAGAAAACATGATCAATGACCCTGAAATGTCATGTATTGATATGCACTGCAACTGTTTAGTGAGCCTAAGTCTGAGCTATCAGTCAGCACCTCCCAGAGTCAATGTTACTAAGAAAAAGAAGATGCAACATACACATTTTACATCCTCCAGACACTTCTCCTTAAAATACCATTCTACCCGTTATGCCAGTCAGGGAATGTCATCTACATAAATAACAAAGTCCCTGAGGAGATGCTGTCCTTTGACTTGCACAAGCAATATGATCAGCCAGAGTACTCCCAGATGTTGAAATGGTGCCCCTGGGATTTGAGTTTGAAATGCACAAAGAAATGCTTAAAGGTTACACATATGTAAAACCCTTAGTAGCAGTGCAGGGAGCAAGGTCAACATACAATTACTACCCACATACTAAACATTCCCCTAATGTTAGAGTATTGCTATGCTAAGGTAAAGAATCATTGGAAATGCAGATGTAATATGCAATCATTTAGGAAATAATGCATGAACAGTAGAAAAACAGGAGTAGAACAGTAGTCCTTTTTAATTGTATGTCAAAGTAAAGCTGCATATACATACAATATGCAGTTCAGCATATAAAAATACACTAGTCAGTTCAGCACATACGCATACAATGTGTAGTTCAGCTTGTAAACATCCAATGATAGCTCATAAACCAAAAAAAAAATGAAAACAGTTGTATTAGCTTATTTAGTACTCAAATACATTGTCTAACAAGTCCGTAACAGTTCTGTGCAATCGCTATAACATAATATAATGTAATGGACTTTTTTTTAAATTAAAAGTATATGACCACTGGGCAACAGTCTGTATATACACAGCAGCAATATTCCATAGACACATAGTTGTCCCAAATTCAATGGAATTCTCTGTGAAAAGCATGATTAGTGTTTATACCTTAATAACGCACCAGTGTAGAAGGTAGTGTGTAGTATTCCTGTAGATAGGTAGTGATATACATTTACCTATTCCCATTGACCTAGGTGTTCATCCAGAGAAGGGGAAGAAAGTTTGGAGTCCGCAACTTGCATATGACTACTTAAGCAATAACTGACAATGTGGTGTGGTATATTGAAGATTTACCCATGGTTGGCGTGGTTTAATCACGAGAGTGAAGCCCCCAGTGATTAAATAAAGCCAACTGTGGGTAAATCTTCAATATACCACAACCACGGAGTCGGTTATTGCTATTATACAATGACATTACTTAAGAAAAAAATACTTACTTTTCTTATATAATGTCTTTGTATAACAGCACATTACTGTTCTTCCGCCGGTGGTGGTATATTGCTTCCTTGTGTTGATGTACTGCACATGCGTATGGGACTTGCGTCCCACACATACCCAGTACATCAATGCTCTGAAATGGAAGCAATGGAGAAAAGAAAGCCTCTGTTGCTCCATTTTTTTTTTTTTTTTTGTATTTATTAAAAAAATAAAGAAAAAAAAAGCTTTGGACACTTTATACCAACGGAAAAAAGTTTGGGCGATCGGACCTTTTTTCGTTAGTATATTGTGGGATTTACAATGGGCATGCTGGCTAATCAGCATGCATGTTTCTGAATATTAATGTGGGGGTCATTGTATAATTACAATTTTTACATAGTGATGTGTGCAATCATTACAGATTCCAACATATCAAGTAAAAATACAGTGAGCTGCAGATATTACTTTTAACTTCATGAAGTCAGAAATTACAATGACAAATATAACTTTAATATAAGAGTGATATTTGGACTGGACATCCATGCAGATTGCAGGGAGTTGTAGTTTTAGGGGGCCATGAGTGCTGTATGAGAGATGAAATTGGGTGGCCTGATCAAACAGCATACATTAAGAGAAAGACTCTTCAGCTCAAATTCACTTGATAACACAGTCAGTTTGCACTGCATCAGAAGTCTGATTTGTGCAGTCAAAACCTTACTCGTTATTTAATTTTTAGACATAGAACAGACACAGAAGATAGTATGGAGGAACAAGTGTAGCCAATTGTGACTGATAAATGGCTGCTAACATTCATGCAAGATTTACACACTATAATCTTGATACTGGATAAATACAGTAGGAAGAAAGTTCGGGGTCAGACATGACCTGCAGAAGTTCCAAAACTTCATAATTCATTTATGTATACTAACATGTAACAATAAATAGATGATAATTCTAGTGCATTAGGTATCACTTGATATTTAATGAATGAAAAAGAGGAACAGCCACTGATGCAAGAATTGTTTTTATGTATTCCTTCACAAACTTCTTCCAACTTTAACCAAAAGAAAGTAAAATCAGAGGCATGTTTATGTCTCATAAACTTGACCGTTTGACCAACTGACACAAAGGTTGAGTGTTTTTGCATTGCACTTCTTATTTACATAACACTTTGTAAAATCTGTATATGAAGCCTAGATTTATAATACTAACCATCCTTAGTCTGTCAGGAATAAGACAAATGAAGATACTGTACTGTGACCTAGTACACTGTACACAAGAAATTAATTCAAAAGTGGGTTTATGTCAGATTATAGTGTCTTTGGAATCTCGAGCTTCATAGGGTTAAGACCATATGTTTGACTTTCTGAAAACTATCGAAACAAAACAACCAAAATCTACATTTTTGCAGGGAGGGGGGCAAGCCCCCCTGTACCCTGCATTTGGGCAGCTGCCCCCACACCCACTGCAAATTATATATACAAACCCTGAAATTGCAGTACAGTGGGAAAAGGGTAAATTCCCCAATTCTCACTTTACCATGAAACTTGAAAATAGGGTCTTAATAATATAAATTTTGAATTTCCCAAAACTTGATCATCTCACAAAAACCTAAGAAAGTAATACAGTAGTAGTTCTGAAACAATATTAAATAAGAGAGGCCTTTAAAGGACTGTTAGTACTTAGTGGAAAACTTTTGTTTATTTAATTTTGAATTGATCATGGTACTTTTTAATTTCTCATGTGTATAAAAAAGGGAAAGCTGTATCTTACTGCTATAGATGTGTATGTTTGTGTATTTGTGCATATGTCTGTGCATGTTTAATCTGGATCATTCAAAACTGGATTAATTTGAGCAAAACATAGACCATCCATGTAGCTGTAGCCTATAGTGTAGATAATATAAATAAATGTGGGTATCATGGTATTGCCATGACAGCCTTATTGTACTTTAATATGATAAAATCACCAGAGACTTAACGCTTTTGCCTTTTACAATCCAGGCATCATCAGAGATTCTGATGATGGCTAGATTTTAAAAGTCAAAAGCGCTAAGTCTCTGGTGATTTTATTGTATTAAAGCGACCATTTCTTGTGTTAGAACACATTGGTTTGTCAGTTTATTTTTTTTACTGTATTCACCACACTGCTTCTGCATGTGTGGCTGCAGTCTGTTTCCTAGCCTTATTGTACTGATTTAGAGGCTGAAGGGGACATCAAATGCCAGATGATTACTGAAGACCCCAGATCAAACAATAAACAGAGGGTTTTGTTCAACTCCCAGAAGACAGGTCCATTTGGGAATATGTGCATCACACAAAGGGTGTGCTTCAGGCCAGTAAGGAACAAAAGGAATATATGGTTTTGGTAGAAACAATGTGAAACTCAAGCCCATTCCTGATTGGAGGAATATTGTTCCATAATGTTGTGCTGCGGTAGCATTGTCGCCTCACAGCAAGACGTTGTCTAGCTCGATTCTCAGCTAGAGCGTCTTCTGTGTGGAGGCATGCGTGAATGGGTGTGCCTTCATTGAAGGTTTTGCATCAGGGCTGGTAACTCGGCATGTAAAAATCCACTACCAAACATTAACGGATCGGAGTTCCGCTGTGGCGACCCCTTTAAGCCAAAAGACACAACAACAACAACAATGAGAATATTCAAAACTCAGTATCAAGAGACATTGTGGGTCATTCAGCTGCATTGGTGACTATCCACGTCCTCCTTATCCACTAACTATGTCTGTACCGCACCAAGACTACACACTCGAGTCAGTGGCACTCAGAAACACCTAATTCCCAGTCTTTGACTTTATCACAAGAGGACACTGACAAACACATAATGTACCAATTACCTCTGCATGAAATGAGCTTGCTTCATGTGCTCTTGCTTCAACAACCCCAAAAAGTGACCTTTTATATACAAAGTGATGAGACATCTATAAACAAGTGATTTCTGGTGTGGGCAAGCCCTTTGTACACTGAAAATAAGAGGCCAACCCCCTCACACACTTAAAACTTAAATCTAGTAATTCTGTGGTCACTTAACATTATGAAAAAATGAAGTACACAAAAATAACACACAGCAATCTTGGATAATAACTGTTTTACCATAATTAGAGCAAGGAAGCACGTGATTCTCTAGATAGCACCTCTCAAGGGCATTCAGGCTGAGTGTGTGACCTATAATAATTACAATATTATTTTTGATAGTAGTAGTAACAATAAAGATACTCATATCTACCTATTCTTTACAAGTTTTTCAGCCCCTACCCAAGCTCTGAAATTCTATTACTTGATGACAAATATTCAGTGAAAAGCTTTTCTTATATTGGCCCTGAACAGACCCATATGAAACATTAGATATTTTTCTCTTGTTGTCAAATACTTTGTTTAAAAGTTCATTATTTATTGGACTCGGTTGATGTTGTCATTGAAAATAAAAGCTTGTTGTATCTCTCAATCCCTTCTTCTTCTAAAGAAAGTATATTAAGTATATTAAACTCTTTTTTACTTCCTTCCTTTCCTCTTGTCTTTGGCACCTGGTATAGAATATTCAGCACTGATGCTGGCTTTTCCTGGATGACCACTGTTTTATCCATGTTTTTCCAATACTAGGTTTCCAGAGATACAATTCATACTCTGTATATGGTCTTCTGAACTTTCTGTAATCAGGGATAAGAATATCTTTCTAATAGTCATATGTTTCCAGTGCTTTTTGTTATTCCACCAGAGTTCCTTGAAGTTACCTCACATTGCTTGTTTACAATTCACTCGTGGTATTACTGCATTCACAAATTTGTCCACTTATGATTTTGCTACTATTTCCCTCCAGCCGTGTTTATCTTATGTTTTTCTATTGACATAAATTTAAGCTGCCTGATTTTTGACCATTTCCATTTCCTGTATATCCTGGAGACATTCATGTCTCAGTATTTCCGTGGTAAGTGCTTATAAAGGCTTTCACTAGCAGAACTATTTGTTGAGATATTGAAGATGCTCTAACTATTCTCCTACCAGAGCTATTTATATTTCTTATTTATGAGTAGCATTAGCAACAACGTCATTATTGTGCAACTCTATCCAAACATGGGATTCTTACACAATGATCAAGAGACACTTTTCTACAATGATGTAGCCACCCTTAACAGGAAGGCCTATGTCATGTCATTTTAGAGATTTCCCTAAACTGGCACTTGCTGAAGTCATGATCCTGAGCTACATTTTTTTTCAAATGTTCATGCCAAACATTCTCAGTTTTCAGCACTTAGTCCTCCATTTTTAACATGCCAATTAGCGATTAGGATTGAGCTTGTGAACTGTTCCACTGTCGTTGAAGCAGTTTATGTAGTTCATCGCTTTTCACCACTTTCTAAGAAATCTCCATTTGGACTCTAGTTGTATAATGACGAAATCACATTTAATGACCGGCAGCTCTTAAGATGAACTTGAAATCATCTCAAGAAACTTGCTAATGTTCCATATTTTCCCATCTCCTGAAATGTAGTCCTGCAGTTTAATGCTGATAATTGCCAGTTGCTGCTCTTCTTTTCACAATTTACAAAATTCCCATGATGTACAAAAAAGCATTGCTGCTTATGGCCTTGATGGCATGTTTAGGCAATGTGGGTACCTTTAGTAGCAGGATGTGGTATCCCAGAGCTAAACACAATTAAGCCCTGTGAAATATGCTCACCTATGTTAAACAGATCAATATGAATGATTTTGGGTACATGACGCTAAAATTAATGACTTGTTTACTAAGTACAGCAGGCATCTACCTGTCTATTCTTAGCAAAGAAGTCTACACCAGTGTACTGATCTTGTAACTTAAGTGCTAACTTTTTAACAGAATTCCATGTCCAGATGCAGTCCATTGGAGGGAAGATTCTTTTTTAAATAATCCCTCTCTTATTTATTTATTTGTGTGTGTGTGTGTGTGTGTGTGTGTGTGTGTGTGTGTGTGTGTGTGTGTGTGTGTGTGTGTGTGTGTGTAAGTTCTTTAAATTGGAAGAAAAGATAAAATGGAAGCTGAAATCTGTATATGAGACATGTTATTTATATAGCCCAAGTGCATCTGGCAGTATTACTTACTGTAACATTTTTATTAAAGACTGTACTTACGGAGTATTCTTCCAGAGTTTTGTTTGCCTAAGAACAGTACTGAAATCACTGAACTTGCATAAGCAGCAAAAATGTTGTCCTTAATAAAAGCCAAGCTTTTATTACTGGAAAGACGGATCTTTCAGTTGCTGAGTGTATATACAGAAGTTAGTGATACCTAACATCATCTTAAAATACAGGGTTAGAAGGATTATAAACACATTTAATGCTAGTCAGGTCTGTTTCTTTATTGTATAGTGGAAATAAATGTGTTGTTACTCAACACATGTTCAGTAATATCCTGATATGCTGAGTAACACATCTTAAGCAATCTTCTGGCACAAATGCAAAATTATGCACTGAAGAGAGACAGTTTCCATTGTTTTCTAATAAACTGGAGGCCCACACGTATTTTTCAGTTTTCCAGCTTGATCTTAATGAAGTGCATTATTCATGTCCACATTTAAGTTTTTAGCTTGCTGCTTAAATACTTGGAAATGTTTTCTTTTCTTTCTTTCCTTTTTTTTGGATTCTTTTTATTTTCATTTAGAGCTGATAAATTATAAGTTTATTATCATTATTTATTTTGGTATTGTTGATAATGAGTCTGTCAGAAGTCTCATTGCTGTATTTAATGCTGACACATTCCTGACACCTTCACACTCACAAGATTCATTTCATTTTATCACAGGCTGCTGAATGTTGCGAGTGCAATTGAACGGATGTTTTATTGTAATTTCTGTGTATACAGAAATCCATACAGGCAGGCAAACTGACATTCACACTTTCATAAAAGTGATTTAAAATTTTTAGACAGTTGTTTTTCTTTGTAGACACAAACAAGACTTGTGCCTTACTTGGTCTACAGTGATCTCGTATTAATAGTTATTCTAGTCTCAACCTCAAAGCTTTTACGCTCTTCACTTTATCTAGCAGTCTTTTCTTGTCACATGAATTCATTTGTTCTCACACCTTTCTTAATCTACCTTTTTTGTTTCACTACAAACCTCTGTTCTTCAGTCTTCATCATAATGAGGGACCTGTAAGCCTGTACAATATCTCAATATCCTCTTCCAATTACTTTTCTTCTTGTGTTTATATACAGGATAACTTCCCTATTTTCTCTCTCTCTATCCATCTTTATCTATCTGTCTAGCTATCTGTCTTTATATCTACATCGAATCTGGATCTCTCACTCTAAATATAGGTGATTACATCATCACTGATTAACAAAACAAATGGCCAATACACAAATGATAGACAAAAAAATTGAGCACCAACACAGATGTGTGACACACAAAATGCACAAATCACAAATTATTGAGAACATCTCTCCCCTACACTACCTTACTCATGTGTACTAACCCTAACTGTAACCCTACCCGTAACCCTAACCCTACAGATTGTTACTAAAAAACATTTCTCTTATTAGTACCGCTATGCAAGATAAGAGGACAAAGAACACCCACAACAGCAGTCAAGTGAAACACTAAATCTATCTCCTTACTTAGCCATAACTCTAACCCTAATTTGCTAATAATTGCACATACACACTACCCACTATAATGCAGTCTTACAGCAAGTAGTTGTCTGTATTAGATACTCCTGAAGGCTGTTCTCATCTTATGAGGGATTCAATAACTACTCCCAGGTTCCAATTATCTGCAAACTTGGTCAGCCAAAGGGTTTTGACATTGGCTTTGACATCTGAGAAGTACATACAAAACAAGAGCAGGCCCTCCATAGAGCCCTGGTGGACTACAGTCATGATCAGCCTCTTTGGGTAGGTGACTTCAATGATTCCAACCTCCTGCATTTTATCAGTGAGACAGCTAGCTTTCCTGCATGTTATAAAGGTACCTAGTTCCATAAGTTTGTTGACAATACCAAAGTGGGGCATTGTATCAATGCTTTAGCCAGATCTAGGTATGCAGTGTGCACTGCTTTCCCCTCATCCATTGCCTTAGTAACCTTTTCAGGGAAGTCCACCAGATTCAGTAAGCATGACCTTCCTTTGATAAAGCCAAACAGAGATTGATCCAGTGTCTGGAGGTCTCATAGGTCCATAGGTTGGTACTAGGCTATCGGCCCTAGGGCCTATACAAGCCTAGCCATAACAATTCTCTGGCTATTTCTTCCCTCAATATTTACTTCCCTGGACCTCTGTCTAGCAGGGTGACTGACGTAATCCCCAGGTATCTCCTGTGTCCTTGTTGATAATTTCTATGATCATTCTTTCCATGGCTTTGCAGATAAGACTAGTAAGGCTAATGGGTCTGCAGTTTCCAGGATCTATTAAGGTCCTCCATTATGAAGAGTGATGACCGTTGCAGTCCTCCTTTCACACAGCACAAACCTTGTTTTAAGAATATAGTTAAATAATGACTTCAGGGGGTCCTGTTTTAGACTATTCTGGAGGCATCCTGGAATGTTATTGGGTCCCATTGAGGCAGTGTTCATGGCTTTAGTGAGTGTGGCCAGTAAATGCTCCCAATTTATAGCTGGAGATGTTATGTTTGAGAGTATTTTTGAAAGGATGGTTGGGGATGGGGGGTTAAAGTTTGAAATTAATTTGTCCATTAACAGGTTTGCTATATTGCCAGGCTGCCAGGTTGGGTGGCATCACTGACCACCAGTTCAGCACATTGCCATGTGCTGATATATAGACACATACAGACAGATATATAAATATAGACTTATATGGACTACCTGAAGAATTCAACACAGCTAAACATTTGGTAGAAAAACGTCGACCACATAAAGTCAAAAACATGTAAATTGATACTCTACTATGCATGCACCAAGAAACCATTTTAGTGCATGTAAAATGTAAAAACAAAAAAATAACAAATGTTTTTTGACCCAGCACCCTCTTGCCAATTATACATACTAAAACTGGGAAAAGGGCATATTCCCCAACCCCAAAAATTGTGTAGTCTTACACACATGTTAATAATCTGATCAGTTGACCAAAAAATGCCATCATAAGAGTTTAGTCCATTTTAAGGTAATCCATATAAATACAGTAAGTATATGTGTGTGTGTGTGTGTGTGTGTGTGTGTGTGTGTGTGTGTGTGTGTGTGTGTGTGTGTGTGTGTGTGTGTATGTATGTGTATATATATATATATTATATATATATATATATATATATATATATATATATATATATATATATATATATATATATATATATATATATATATATATATATGTGCGTGTGTGTATACACACACATACATACATACATACATCTTAACATTAAATTCCACCTAATCACCAATACACCGGGAATAAACATGCTTCCATCTATAATGATGTCCATGTTGAAATGTGCCAAGCCCTGGCAACATGTACCAGTATTGGGCACTTTGATTTGAAGCTTGATTGAAACCTGTTGTAGGCAAAATAACAGCTCTGCAGACTACAGACTACACTACAAATCTCTGACAAGCATACCTCACAACTTTTACCTACAAAGCTACCGATAAAACAACAAACAATTAGAGATAAGATTTCAGATTATGGATAGTATTTATAAGCTGACAGTGCTGACTTACAACTTCTCATAATAATCTCCACTTTTAGGAGGAGTAGAGCAAATGCTTGAGAACAAGATAGGGGCATCCCCCCAAAATACAAATTGAAGGGTATGTTGACAAGTTTCCATCAGCAACAACCCCAGACTGGCCTTCGGACCACCTTATTGGACTCCAGTTTCTGTGCTGTCAGAACATAACACATATCTATAGAAAAAATTGTTGGACTTTTTATGCATTAGTAAGGATATTTGTCCTTTTATTTAGAAATGTAAACATGAGGATTTTTTCAGGTTATACTGAATTGTTTGCTGTTATATAAATTTACTGCTAAGGAGGCCACCAACTGTGTAACTCCTCTGACAGAAAATATTTAATATTTTAGTTAACATTTTCTTGGCCTGCTATTTCAATTTTACCTCAATCAAATTGGCTATTTGAAAATATTGAATAAATGAGCCATTAAATGCAAGGCCATCAACTTCTACATTATAAGACAAAATTAAAATAATTTATTCTTTACCTACAACTGTACACAACAAGTATTTAACACAACTACCCCAATCCGACTTTTGAGCCTCCTCACTAGACAATGTCTTTAAGTCATGTAGGCAATTGTTAGACTTCAGAAAATATTGAAATATGACATTAATAGGCACAATCAGCATAGTGTTTATTACAGTGGTGGATTTAGCACTGCTGCTAACAATGCGAAAACTTTCCTATTAACCCCCCCCATCTCTCAATTATCTGACTTGGGGTGATACATTCCATTTTTGTTTCCCCTTAACCAAATTACTTTTAGTTTTTGTTTGACTTGGGAAAGTGGCTCCTGAAGTATAAGTGGACTCTGACGATCAGTTCCCTGTCATCTGATTCTGACAAACCAATCACATTCATCAGCCATGCTGGCGAGTCTGGGTCAGGAGTTTCAAGCTGCACCATGAAATCTGAAATAATGTCATCTTCCTTGAAGCAGAAACTGCTTTTGTGGTTGCCTCTATTGCCATCAGAAGATTTGTTGAGTGTGAGTAGAAGTCTCAAACACCACGCTGCAAAGTGACAGTGAAGTGATTTTAAGTGAGAAACTTCAGGCATACCTGCAACTCTGAAAAAAAGTGAACTTGTCAATGTTTTTTCTTGTTTATCATACATCTCCACTGTCCCAGATTTTTTATGTATGTCCCTGATTTTAGCCTTATACTTTTTTCCGTTCAACATAACATTTGTTGTCTTCTGGCAAATCATTAGGGATTATATTCACTAAATAATGACAGGCATTTGAGTTTCAGATTTCATATACTTCAGAAAATGCATGCAAAGCCTGTTACTTTTGCAACTTTAAGTGTAATATTTAGGCTGGTATTCCAAGTCTGGGGCTTTGTATTTTAACTCATTCCCTCCAGTACAGCTGTTTTGAGTGTGTACCTTTAACTCACAACAGGTGTGGCTTGAGCCTTTAAAAATGAAGTTATCACCTTACAAGTCTAACAGACACTCATTGACAGAGATCAAATAACAATACAGTTGTGTTTGCCATCATGTATGCTTCAAGATAAAATATTCTGATACCTTATGTGTAGCATGGTTTTGGAATTATTAATGCAAATACGAACAAGTAATATTTGATGTCTAGTGGTGCAGTTGGAGGTAACTATAGAAATGCCTGGAGGTACACTCGGCTGTAGATGTAGTACATGAAGAGCAGCGCTGCATGGTTATACAAATCATGGTTTTTCAAGATAACTATGAAAATGCTGAGACATTTTGTTAAACGCACTTCCTATCACAAAAGCCCAATGTGCTTAAGGCATAAACAATAGAAAAACATGCAGATAAGGGGCACTACATGTTTGCATATCAGTAGGATTCATAGAGATGAATCTAAAATTATCTAATTTGCATACTAAATGTGTAAGTGGCTCTGAATTTATATGGAGTTGCAAGAGGAAGGGCAGAAAGGCATATGTACTGCCATATATTTTAAAAGGAGATACAATTACTGAGATACTTAAAGAACCGTTTTTATTGTATTTCAGTGCTTGTGCATACATCAACAGACTAATGAAGGGATCATGTGAAGAAATGTTTCATTTTGGTGCTTGTACATACTTGTACATATTGCGAAGGGATCTAGAGGATGTTTCATTTTGGTATCAGCAAAGTGAGTGTGCATATATGGTCAGACAAAATAATTGTCAAGCAAAATAATTTATTTTATGTCATTTTAGTGCTGGTATATACTTAGATAAACTACTGAAGGGATTGCTGAGGGAAATAATTAATTTGTGGGTGAGGAAAGTACTTGTGCTGGAGAAAGTTTGTGGATTGTAACTCGGATTTCAAACGCAAAGCATCGCTTTCTGAGCAAATATTTGATTGTTAATCACAAGAACACCTTGATAACCAATGCCACTTTACAAAATGTCTTATTTGCATCTCATTAAACTTATGGCATTTCATATTAAAGTATAGTAAATTGCCTCTATGAATCTCGCCTTTGCTATGCTCATTTGTAAACATCAGGGAATTCCCGATGGCATTTGCAAAAATAACTATGAATACTCGCCTGAAAGTATGTTCCTATTTTTGGGCCTTTGTCTACCTTCATTTTTTTCATATTGCCTTGATTCATGAGCCATAAGGTTTTGTGGGCAGAGGGTGCAATTGGTTTGACTTTGTTTCTGACAGCAGTGAGCTGAAATGCATTTTATACCATTAGCTGTGCATTTATTCATTCATTTGATTGCAGGCAGACAACTGGTTTGCATACTGTCATACAAGTGGCTGTAATTAATACTCTCATCAATTTATGTGTTTTTATGCAGAGGGCAATGGTCTCAAATGTCTGATTTTTCCTAATATTCTTGGACAATTCCTTATAAAGTTTGTATTTTTCTGGCAAAATTGCTGTGGATTGTAGTCACTAAATAATAATAGACACGAGTTTCAGAAATCATATTCTTCAGAAAATGCTTGCTAATGCAAAATCAGTTAATCTAGAAACTTCCTAAGTATATAAGAGCAGTATTTATAATCCATCCTTGATTTTGAGCCTTTGCCTTGATACTTAAGCTAAGAAGTTGAGAGGACAGAGAGGCTGAAACGGTTTGCAATGTATGGTTCTTACAACATTGAGATAAAATACATTTTTAGGCTATTATTTATGTATTTATTAATTCATCTTATGGCAAGCAGATATCTGAGTTGTATATCATTATACAAGTGGCTGTAATTGGTGTATGTGTGTGTTTGTGTCTGTGTGAGCAGTCACGTGTGCTCACATGTGCATCTTATGCTAAACCTGGCTTCTCAGGAGTAGTGTGAGTGTATATATGTGTGTGCATGCATTATCGTGTGTGTGTGTGTGTGTGTGTGTGTGTGTGTGTGTGTGTGTGTGTGTGTAAACAATATCATCAGTTTTATCTGTGGACTCATTATTATTGGGCACATGCATAACTCATCTGGATAGCAGCAAAAAATAGTTAAGTAATTATCTTTCAAAAATAAGATAAAATATTCTTCACAAGGATGTAGACCTCTGTAATGTGAGCTGCATAAGGAGTTTTTGACATAGGCCTAATAGGGGCCCTAGGCTTCACATATTCTAGAACTGTCCCAGCTTAAGCATATACACAGAAGATTGCTTTAGTTTATATGGGGTTTGTGGTTAGTGAGGTCATTATTTTTTTAGCTTTCCTCATAATCAGACTTCAGAGATTTGCACAGAATATTACTATTGATTGCCTGGAGATATTCTACTATCTAGGAGCAACATGTTGGAATACATTGCTGTGATCAGTATTCTTTTTCACTTTACTCACAGTCAGATGTTAGACATGGATGCAGGTGGCTATTTTTCTAAGTGAACAAACAAAAAAAAAATGAAAGTATTCCCTGTCATCTCTAGAACAGCAAATACAGAGATATACTGAATAAGATGCAGTAATGCATGAAAAAAATAATACAGATGCATGCTACCTCATACTGGATACATGTAGATCACCCTTTTCCCTCAAACTTGTTGCCAACAATCACAGTACCAAATATACTGAATTAAGACCTCCCACAGCCCCAGCATAGTCCATATAGTAAATAACAGCTTGCTTTCAAGATTAGTTTCAGTTAAACACTATGAGAGTTATACCTTGGAAATGAATCATTTGTGTCTGAACTTGAAGAGAAACAAAGGAGACATAAATCAAGAAATCTATGAAGTGCTCTGTAGTTCATTAAAAGTTGCAAGTGCATGAAAGAAACTTTTGTTGGAACAAAATACAGTGGGGAAAGACTGAACTATCAAAATGGGAGCAAAACCAAAAAGTGACATCCTTGACTCCCAAACCACCAAAACGTGAAATAAACTAACTCCAAAATCACTTAACAATGGGGAAAAGGAGACAGTTCCTTAACCCCATTGTTTATTAATCTTACCCTAACAGCACTACTTTCAACAAAATGTAAATCAATAAAAATAGCTGCTTCCTGTTCCAAAGAAACAAACAAAAAGGCAGAATGCATATAATCTTATTATTTAACTAATTAAAAACACTAGCGCACATTTTTCATTTCCCTGCCACAAAATCCTGTTGCATTTACACGTGCATACACACACGAAAAAAAAGGCAGACAGTGTTTCATATATCTTCCAGCATGGTGACATTTAAAACTTTGGTGTATTTTTCCATATAATATAGCATAGTTATTTCATCACACACTCATTAAAACTAGCAGGCACTGAGTAACTGACAACTTTTTTTTTCATTTTCAGCTCCAAGGAAAGTATGTCAGTGACCTTTAAAAATTTCAGTTTATTCCATATAAGTTTTATGTTATACAGCCATTCTGCAGTATTTATATAAATGCAGGCATATTTTTACAAAATGAAATATGCCTATATATGAAATTCACATGCAACAATACCGACAAAGTGTTTTGTAGGAGAGTTATTTAGGTTATCTTACTGACGTCCCTGTTCTAATAACCTTCCCACAATATTTAATCCATTTATTTGAATGCCACAACATATGTCACATAATGTAATTGACATGGTGCACCTACGGAAAGAAATATATATTAGGTACTTGAATTGTTAGGTAGCCAGATAAGAGATGCAACCTACACTCATTGCAATTCTGTGCTTCCACAAATACATCTAAAAAAATGTTTAAAGCATGCCTATTAAACCCAGACTAGGTGTCATTCAGAATCTAGACTATTAAAAAAGAGACAAGTAGATTAACACAGTTAAAAGAACAATAAGGAGAAGTCTTACATCTCGTAAACAATATGCAGTAACAGCCATTGTGACTATTATGTGTACTGCTCACTACATAGCAACACTATTCTATATTCTAAGCCATTCCATGATATTATTCTCAGTCTAACAAAAGGGCTTTATACACTAATTACTATTAATGTGTTGCGTCTCACCATTTAATGCATTACAAAAATATTTTTGACTGTTTTCATGTTCTTTTATATAATTTTTTATACCCATGTATGTCTATTATATGCCCACTTGTCTTAAGGAATGTGTAAATGTATGATCCAAAACTCAGGAATGCAACTCTGTACACATGCTGATTCTGAAGCATATACTCTACTGTGTTACAGTCCTTCCAAAATAAAACTTTCAGAAAAATACATGCTACATAAGTTACACCTACCTTTACAGAAAAAATAAGAGCAATGCATCCCAGGCAACAGAGGTTCATATAAATCATATTAAAAATGGACCATACTAGATGGTCCTTTGGTGGGGGAGTTGAAGATTCCATATTGACCACTGTTGTGTCTGCATTTTGTGTCGAACTGACATCCTTTAGAAGCTCATATTCCTTCATAGGATACTGGATTTCCTCATTGTAAGAGTCACCTTTGTTACTCATATTGCTGTGTTTCTTTTGTTAAAATTAAAAAAAAAAAAAGTTTAGTCTAACAAATGTTTACTGAAAAGGAGAAAAAGCCAAAAAAAAAAAAAAATCAGTCCAATATCACAGAGCAAACTATTAATCCAAGAGCTGCACAAAGGCGAGATTTGGGGAAAGAGTTTGGAAGAAATAAGGGAAGGGCTATAATGAAGGAATACAATGCTTTCTCGGTTGTGTCCTATATTCTAGTAGACAGCTGTTTGAAGAGAAGTTAATCTGTATCAGTGTTGACAAAGACAAGGCCATTTGATACAGGGCAAATACAGGCAATTATGGAATCAGTTAAAAATCTCTCTCACAGCAAACAAAAAGAGAAGAAGTCAAACATTTGGCAAGAAACTCACTGCGATAAAAATATTGCATTTACAGAAACTGAATTTATTCTAAGCAGCATTTTAAAGAGAAGCAAATTTAGGTCATGATATTAAATTATTGATCATCTTCAAGAACATTTGCTTACAAGTATAGTGAACTATAATTACTCTACCGAATCTATAAAATAAAAGATCAGACAAAAACCTAGTGCCAGCATATATTTTCTGACACCAAAAGCAATGAAAAACAATAATCTACCAAATGATTTTAGAAGGAATAAAAACTAATTTGCTGCATTCTTTTCCCACAATTGTTAATCCTACAGACAGTAGAAACATGAAAATAAGTTTCTGGCACCAGAAAACTTGTCTCTTGAAAGTCTGCACATTTGTACTTATTGAGCAACTTCTAAAATCTTTATTAAAGCTCAGAAATAATTTGTGGGGATTAAATTTACTGAATGCTTGTTCCATTTTTTAAAGTACCAATACAGTTTTTGAACTCCTCAAACAATGTGCTTAACAACACTGTTCCAAGCATCTACTACCCTTTCTCTAAACTGTTCACCCCTTATTGCTACTTGTTATGATGTTATTCTACCAGACTCTACAAAGCAAAACTGCTCTGTATTCCAAGTTCTGTAATGATGTTATACTCACAGCTTAACAAAAATAGTTCATAAACTAATTACTACTTTTTTATTCTTTCATGTAATGTGCTTTTATACCCAGGCTGAACCTAAAATTATTACCCCTGTGGATCAGTGCTCTACTCTGGTTAACAAATCTAAGTAAATCAATAATAAAAATTATATTTTATTGTATTTTCTCCATATCTGCTTCCTCCTTCTCTGACAGCAAAATTTTTCATGTAGAAATTTTAATTTCATTGAAAACATATCTATCCACTGTATTTATTTCAGACAGGAATAAAATGTGTATTAACAGCAGTTTGTTTTGCCTCAGTGTAAATCCCATGTAGTTCTGTTTTTTTCACATGAGGCTTCTTAGGTACATAGTCAACACCACATTATATGTTGTCTGTCTAACTGGGTGTGTTCTTCCTATGACTTTTTTAATGTGGCTCCTTATTCTGTTTTATAAAGTTGCCCAGCCTGAGTATACCTTAAAATCTGGCCTTCCATGAAAGTAATTTATGATCAGTTTCCACCACATTATCACTGCTGTACTGATGCAAACTTTTTCTATCATAAACATTTTTTTTTTACTTTATACGCATTCTAAGCCTATAGAGGTCTCTTCCTGACTTGCTACTAGTTATAGCTGTATAATACAATCCAAAAACTCATTGTAAACTACTGGTCTTTTTACATGGAGGGTGGTACTGGTTCAATCTGTGGTCCCAGATGAATTGGAGCTGGAACTGTAGCTTTACCTCTTATAAGAAGCTACCCTTAGGCAAATGTAACATTTAGAGACAACAGCTGACTCAACTTCTGTGGGGCTAAGAGTAATAAAACTGCCCCAAGTGGCGCTGAGCAGCCATGAAGACTTCAATGTCATTGTTCATTTTTCTAACCCAGATGTCATGGTGATGTTATTTTCCCAACATGAAATTCTCTTATTTCTGATTTCTGTTATAGACCTTATAGTTAATGTGATGACCAGCACCATACTCTCGGGAAGGATAGATGAGAAACAATGACCCTGTCTGGACTTCAAACTGCTTAGGTCCATATAAGAAGCTGGGTTATTTGATCAAATATTTTCATGCCATGCTTCTCACAGGTTGTGATTCTCCCAAGTCAAGAGATGTAGCCAATGAAATACTCATATGGAGGTGCTCAGGCCAATATTTTTCAAGATGTAGATTCTCAGTGTAGCCAGGATGCCTACAGAGATGGACAAAAGCTAATCATGGAAACTTTCAGTTAGCACTCAGATCATTGTACAGAAAAAAATGGAGACAAAATTATATCATCCCCTAGTCCTTCTGTCTGCTGAACAGACTCCTAGCTTTTGCTGAGTAATGTTGTCAGACTGTGCCCCCCTCGGAACCACAGTTTCATACAGTACAGATGTACTGGCGCTACTCTTCTTCATCAGCGCGGTGTTTGCCCCCCCCCCCCGCCATGAGATTTAATATATTGTACTAGTAGCTCTCAGTGCTATAATACATTATTAACTGGTACTTTTTGCACAAAATATGACTAACCTCTAGCTTATTTTTCTGGAAATTGTACACTACTGTTTTATTTCTTACATGCCTTCTAGGCATCATCAACTTAGGTGTAAGGGTCTGTACTGTTTTAGAGTGAAAATCTTTGCTGAAGTCACACACCATACTTGGGATCTTCTAACTCAGTATGTAAAACTTGATTGTTATTCCTTTGTACAGTCATAAGCTGAAACAATACATGTCATCATACCTCTCAACCTGAAACATCAAAAATCTGGACAAAGGTCAATGAAAAATAGGCACAACTAGCCAAAAATCAGGATGCTGATCAAATTAAAATTTGCATACACAGTCATGCAACCCTGCCCACTCCAATGGAATTGTGGGATACTAACATGAAGATTGAAGTCACTAAATAATAATAAATAATGGCAGACATTTGAATTTCAGCCTTCATATCCCTCAGAAAATACACAATAATGCATAACCTGTTATTCTAGCAACTATCTGAGTTCACAGAAGCAATATTTAAAATCTGTCCCTATTTGTGAGCCTTTGTTCCACCATTATGTTTGGCTTTGTCCAAATTTCTTGCTCTGAGAAATTGAAAAGTATGCTTCCTGGTTTTGCAAGTCAGTGAGATCTCATCCAGTTATAGTTGCTCGTTTAACCTGCTGCTTTACATTTAACTTTCTAATCTTCCATTCGTGCTTTTTATATCCAATACACAGTGGTTATATTTGTGTCTATTTGTGTCTATTTATGTCTAGTTAACTTACAGCATACTAAAAAGGACAGCATGATGCAGTTATTTTAGTGTCTGCTAACAACTTACTGTACCATTTTAACTATCCTAATGCAAAGCTCATAACTGTAAAACCAAAACCAAGCATCATCAAACTTTAAAATTCTGCAGTAGGCTGCCAAGTCCCCAAAACTAGCAACAAAATAAAAATAATTGTGTTTAAAAATAATTAAACGGCCCAAGTAAACATTCTCCATTAAGAATAGTACCAGAACGGGCTACAACAGAGCAAGTGGCAGGGAAAAAGTGGTTTCCTAGCTTCTATAAACAACACCCCCCATACTGAATTAACCAAGACAGTTGCACAGCATTTCTTATTAAACACGATTACTCCAACGTTCCAATTCCACATATACAAATGTATTTAAGCTGAATAATATAAGCAAAGTGATTTTTTTTCTTGGCATTTCAGTCCTTACCTTCTATATGCCGTAACTTACAACTACAATTTCCAGCATACAGTTTCAACTGGAGCTTGGGACTTGGAAACACATGCCAGTCTGATTGCATTCAGAAGTTTATTCTGCAGCCTCATTTTGTCCTCAACTCCATGTGCTCCCAAAACTTAAAACAAACTCGAGCTTCAACTTCTCCAGCTGACCTTCAATATAACATGACTGTATCAACATAGAGTTGGAAAGACAGGTACCCACAGTTTGAATCTCCCACCACACACTTGTTCAAATCCAACAGGCAGATGGCAGTCAAGGACTGCTTCACAAATCAGAAAGCCAATGTCATTATGCACACCTGGTAGTCTGTCCTAGAGTTTTACCTTAAAATCATTCATTGGTCTTTGATCCTCACTGGGTACCGAGTCAGACTATTTCTCCAACTACAGGAAGACAGTTCGTTGAATTAAAGTGGCTCAGGTTCTTTGTTAACTTGCATATAAATTACTGACAATGAAAAGTAACATAATCAGTGTAAGGCAAACAATTAAAAAATATGTAAAATAATCAAAACATTCTAGGTTTTTAGGTGTCATAAGACAGTGTATATAAGAATGACAATTTCTATAACACAAGTTAAAAATCACAAATGTCTAGCCCTTTGAAAAAGCAAAGTTTGCATGTAGCTCCAAACATCTCCAAGTACCCGTTTATGGTTACAACACTTAGGGAGGCATCTGTTGGTTAAAACAACTGATACCCTTTTTACCCCAAATTATCCAGAGAGCTTCATTTCTTTTACCTCTGTTTATTGCACTAACCTTCACAGTCTATCATGTTGAATTCTTTGGGTTTCTCTAGTGGGCAGCAGTCATAATTGGTGTTATCCAGTTTGTGCCATGCCCTTGATGGTCTAACAAATTAAGCTGAAGCAATTATGCAGAATAAACTTAGAAAGAAGGTAACACCAAACAGAGTTAGGCCAAACTCTACAAGATCTCATTTCAGATATCTGATTGCCTAAAATGTTGCTATCCTGTCTAGTAACTCCTGCATTATCTTGCAGAAAACAGTGGGAAAGACTCATCCACAGACAGTGGTATGTAACATTCGCAAGTAGTCCAGGAAATGCAAGGACCTTGTTCCATTTCTGACTATGGCTATCATTTCAGTGAGCATGGACCTCAGCTTTTTTCTGTGTCACAGTACCTTTTCTCATATTGCTTTAGTAAATATTAAAACAATAAAACTTAACCAAGCAGTAACAATCAGCTTAACTGGCCCACAATCTGTTATAATCTGGGGTTATCATATCCTAGCATCTTGGCCAAAAATAAAATTTCCCCAGTTAGAAAAAATAAAAAAGTAGAAGTAGCACACTCATCACATCCGACCAGCAGCTCCTAGAAATTGCATTGATATTTTACTAAAATGCAAGCCTTTGTGGCTGTGATGGATAACAACAGAGTTATGTATTGTCAGTCAGTTTGAGCTGTGGCCGATGCAAGAGAGTTATCTTACTGTGATGAAAAAAGTCTGAAGTGCTTTTATGGGGAAAAGGGGGGGTTGGTGCTGATACTCTTATCTACACAAGAGCTTTGTTGTGTACCTTGTTGGGCTACTGAAAACTGCACGCAAGAGGTTTTCTTCAAGCTGTAACTTAGGAGTAGCTATAGCATGCATCTGAGACTGCTAGTGCTATGGTTTCTTTACAGCCCATGTAAAATCATCAGAAACACAAATGCAACTTGCATGGTAACCATTCTGTGCTCTCCAGTTTTGTGGTTTTACTAGCACAAGACTTCTAATGCCTAAAACTTTGCTGGCTACATTTTTCCAGTAAGTTTTATGAAAAGGAGGGGATGGGGACTTTCCTTTTCAAACTGAAAAATGTTGTGTTTCTGTAAAAGGTACATCACAGCTATAAATCAACACAGAGATGGAAAGACAGGCACCCACAGTTTGAAACTCCCGCCCCAGTCTTGTCTGAATCCAACAGGTAGATGGCAGTCAGGTACTGCGTCACGAAGCCGATGTAATCATGCACAACCCCTGGATATGCTGGCAATGCATGATGATGTCGGCCTAACTAAAAAAAAAAAATTGGGAATTGAAGGGGCCACTTGGAAATTTGTGGTACCCCATTATTTTGCCCTCAAAACTGGTAAATACCAAGGAATTTGGTACGGTTGAGAGGTATGCATGGCATGTCTAACTTTCATTTTCCATTTACAATTATACAAATAACGCAATAATACAATATTATAAATAAGAAATTATTACATTAGCCAACAGTTCCCAACATTATTTAATCACTATTTACACCACTCTTTATTTATAATTTACAGAAGAATGCTCATAACTGAATACATCATATATGTACTATACCACTTTTTGACATATTTGATTTTTTTCCTATCTATATATATGTATAGGGGCCTACATATGCTAACCCTAACCCACACTATACAGATGCCCCTGACTCTAGCCTTACACATTACCTTACCAAAAACCCTTTCCCTAACAGTACCAACATTCAGATAAAGTATATTTGAGTGTACTGTTAGATTTATTTTTTGATTTATTAATCACAGAAGAAAAATTGTTTCTTTCCTTTAGTGATCAGTTTAGGGTCATTCATTTTTTTCAAGTTTTTGGAGTCTTGACTTATAGAAATTGATGTAATGTGCATCTGCCTTCTTGCACATCATTGTTTAATACCATACTCATATATACGGATGTATAAGTATATCATACTGATATATATGGTTATATAAATATGCCATACGCATATATATATATATATATATATATATATATATATATATATATATATATATAGTCATATAAGTATATGATACTCATATATATTGACATATAAGTATACCAATACTCATATACAGACATATAAGTATAGCATATTCATGTATATGGACATACATACTAATGCTCAACTGTAACAACTGTTGTCAATCAAATTGAAAAAAAAACAACTAAACAAATCTACTAGGAGACCATATTTTGCTTCAGCTTGTAAATAAGAATTGTTTTCACCTTTTGCCCTTTTTGCTTTTCTCTTTCAGTGTCAGTATTGTCAAGGCTTGAAAGATAGAATGCTCAGTGTCCATTATATTGATCACTGCTGCAGTAGCCTTAGTTATATGGATTATATCCTGCCAAGAACATAACAGCCGGCCAGATTCCGAAGCTTCAGGGCACCTTCCATGCATCCAAGCTCTCAGGCAGCTTGAGTGAGCTAAAAGTCAAGTTTGGGTGCAAAACCCTTCAGAGATTTCCTGCGGCAGAAGAGAACACTCTTCTGAGGCATATGAGGATTGACGGTCGTCTTGTGCTTTTTTTTGCTGGGTAAATAAGTTCTCTCTGGGTTAAAAAAACTTAAATTTTTCTTAGTTGTATTGATGTTTTATTACTTTCATATTCAGGATAGTTATTTTAAAGCTAGGAGTGTTGTATTTTTAATGGACTGTCTCAAGACTTTAAAATACTTTTAAACAGAGCACTTGCTTGTTTCTGTCAGTTTAAAAGCATTTCTGTCAAAAAATAACTTTTGTGGACTGATAGAGTTTATCTGCAATTCCTGCTTGTATTCCTTGGGAAAAAGGCACCATTTTTGACGATACCATGGAACAGACTACCATCCCACATTTAATCAGTCCTTCATCCAGCTACAAAAAGAAAAAGTAAAAAAAAACATCTTTTGCTGCCACAGAAGACTAACAGTTTGAATCAGCAGCAGGTAGATGATTCTGCTGTGGTCATTTGTTGTACCGCAGACCACTCATCTTGTGCCCCAGATCCCTCCGGTGTAGCATCTACAGCCACCATGGATTGGGGGTTATACATGTCCTCTGTGGCTGTTGGGGTCCCTCTTTGGGCAAGGGAGGGTCACTCTTGTCAGTCCTGGGAGAGGAAACAGGAAAGGTTTCCCTGCTGTGCCAGAATGATTGGCCCATTCCTGGAGAAGCAGCTGGTACCATTACTAACAAGGTTGGCCTATTTTTTCCTGTCAAATAGAAACAGAAAACCAACCACATATCCACTCCTCCTCAATTGTATGGGGATAGGAGTAGTTTAGTGAGTTTGGCTTAGGGTTTAATTCAGACTTTTGAGCTGTTTCTGGTAAAAGAAAGTGTGGTTCCACTTTTCCTGATGAGATTCAAGATTCTGAATCTGAACAAGAAGATGCAAGGATGGATAAAAGTTTTTTTCCCCTTAGCGTTTTGATTCAGACTCCTAGAAAAGCTAGTATCTGATGCTTCCTGTGAGGGTTTCTCTTTCTCGGAGACTACTTCAAGAATGTGCCAATGTTTCCAGTGGGAGAACACTGAGATTTCTCAGTGCCTTGGAAAATGCTAGGAGTTGTTACAGAAGGATTTTCCAGAACCCACACACATTCCTCCTACTCTGTCTGCTTTAAAGGATGTATGTTACTGCCAGCAATTTTCTTGATAGCCAGCTGCCCCTAAAAAGGCAGATAAGATGTATAAAGATCCTCAATCTTTAACATTTTTATACACTATTCTCAAACCTGACCCAGCAGCGTTAGTTGATTTGACTGCTGCTAAGCGCTTAGTCAGTTTCAGTACTACTGTTTCTGATAAGGACTGGAAAATTATTGATAGGTGTGGGGAACGTATATTTCTTTAACTTTGATTTTCAGAAATTTGAAGTGTTAGGCTCATATGTTAAAGTTTGTACTAACAAATTATAAAATTATGAGGAATGCTTTATCTTCAGTTTCTTCTTCTGAGGAAAAATCTGCTTTAAATAATTTAGGTTTCTTATATTGCACAGATCACTACTCGTTGTTTACAGTGTGTGCATGACTCTGTTGGTACTTCTTCCAGGGATATGGTCACTAGTACTGTTTTAAGGAGGTTTGCATGGCTGCATTCTCAGAACCTCTCAGATGATGTTAAAAATGAGATTTTAACTTCTCCCGTGGATAAAGATTGTGTTTTGGCCCCTCTGCTCCAGAGGTGATCAAGAAGTGTGATGAAAGGGGCAAGCTGATTCAAGGAATATCCAAGATCTTTTAAACCACCTTTTGCAGATTGCGCAAGGGATTTTCTATCCCCTCATCCAAGTTTGGCAAAAACAGAATAAACAGTCTCAACAAAATTCAGGTAAATATGCATTTAAGAAGAAATAGCAAGGAAGTTCCAAAAAAAGACGCCTCAAACCTCCCAAAACCAAAGACAGTACAACAAGTCTGACATTCCAGAGACCTTGTGATCCTCTCCCACCCTGGCCCCTTTTTACATCCAGAAAGTCTGAATATCCTTTTTCTTTTTCTTTGACAGATTGTTTCAGACAAATAGGTTCTGAAAAATCATTCACCAAGGTTACAGATGGCAGTGGGAGGACATTCCTCCTTTCCAGGGAATTATCCCTCATCCTCCAGATCAGACTCTTGTTTCCACCTCTTCTTCATCATATGCTGCCCCAAGGAGTGATAAAAACAATTCCTCCTTCCCATGTGGAGAAAGGCTTTTTATTGAAGGATGTTCCTAGGGCCACAAAAAGAAAATGCATGGAGACCAGTTTTGTATCTTTCTTTCCTAAACCTGTTTATGATAGTGCCCAAATTCAAAATGATTTCACTTCACAGCTTGTTGTATCCTCTTCCTCTTCCAAGCTATCTGGTAACACCAGACTTAAGAGATGCTTATCACATCGTTATTTATCCAGACTTCAGAAATTTAAGGTTTTGTGTCTCTGCCATGCCCTTTGGACTATCCACCATGCTCATTGCAGGCTACATTTTATCCACATTTTTCCATATTTAGATGGCTTGCTTACCTTTGCAGAGTCTTTTTCAAAGTGTCAGGAATCTCTCTTTTGGGTGAGAAATCTTTTACACAAGTTGATATTCCAAGGGAGCATTTAAAAGTGTTTCTTGACTCCTTTGGACAGGATTGTGATTCCAAATGTCAACTAAACACCTCAGTTCAAACAACTTTTCTTTCACAGTAAAAAAAATAGATATTTAGATCTGTTTCTAAGGTTTTCCACTCAAGTCTTTGGCCACTGCTAGGGAAACCTTGGGATTTGGGGTTTCATAGCAACTATGATTGTCATGACACTCCTGGTAAGACTCCATATGAGAAAGACACAGTGGTATCTGAAGTCTCTTTAGTCCCATCATCGAGTTTATATTATGTCCATGAAAAATGAATTCACTGAACTGAATCTACATCAAAAATTCAATTTTTGCTGACATAATATAGACCCCCCATCATCAACACCCTTATTTTTTTTCAAATCCCAGTTCTGGGATTTCTCAGGAAATAAATCTTTTCATGGAGACAAAAGATTTCTTTAAATTATGGTCCCCCTTCTCCCTCCCTCTCCAAAGCAATCAGTCACTATAGATGCTTCAGATTTTGCTTAATGAGCAGTTTTAGGAGGGATAAAAGTGCAGGGGATATGAGACAAGGGAAAAATACAAACACATAAATACCAAAGAGGTGCCTGCCCTTAAGGCACTCAACTCTCTGAACCATCTTTGGTCTACAAGACCTCTTCAAGTGGTTACAGACAATACCACAGACATGTGGTACTTTAACAAGCTAGGGGGAACCAGATCATACCCTATTTGCAGACTACCCATGTTAGGTTGGAATATAGATTCACAACATAGTCTCCCTCTATAAGCATCCTACATTCATCAGAGCAAAATTGTGAGGCAGACCCTCATGAATTGAAACTAGATTGGACATCTTCCAAAATTTGATGCCTCTGTGGAGAGTTCCTCAAGTAGATGTCTTTGCCTCCTATGTGGACAGTCAACTGGCAAGATTCTTTTCCAGAACTCCATGCAAGAAGGCCTGAAAGACAGATGCCTTTTCCTTTCTTTAGAGAAGAATTTCCTGTATGCCTTTCTACCCTTTCCACTGATATCCAGGATACTTCTGAAGATTCAGATGGAATACCCCAAGATCACTGTTGTGACTCCCTTCTGACCTAGACAATCTAGACAACCATTGTCCTCTTTTTTTGGAAATGGCCAGGGACAAATATGACAAGTTTTCTCACAGACTGGATCTACTCACACAAGAACAGGGGTGTTTGATCCACCTTGACATCAGTCATTTTCAAATGACTGCCTGGATGATAGTGTCTTAATTCCTTTTAGGCACCTGTTTACTGAGAGCGTGCAGCAGGTACTAATGGAGGCAAGAAAGCCAGCTACTAGAAAATCCTAAATTAGCAAATGGAAAAGGTATTCTAGTCAGTGCCAACAACAACCAGCAGACATTCAGGCCTAGTTGTTCTCTGGTTTTACAATATCTGTGTGTTACAGCCATATGGCCTTTCTTATTCATCTATCAAGGTTTATTTATCAGCCATTTCAGCATATCTGCCCATGGATCCACCTCTTATGAGTCTAATGTCAAATTGTTCTTGAAAGGGGTTTTGCATAAGAGGCCTCCAAGAAAACAGGTGGCCCCTCCTTGGGATCTTAATTTTGTGTTAGAGAACCTAATACTTGCTCCTAGCTAATCTGCTGACATGAGGTTCTTGACATTGAAAACAGTTTAACTGATTGCTCTGACCTCTAGAAGAAGGGTATCCGAGATGCAAGCTGTTATGGTGAGTAAACCCTAACTCATTTTCCATAGGGACAAGATTTCTGGAGAACTAGTCCTTTATGTCTAGAGTGGTGTCCCAGTTTACTTTAATACAAACTATCCATCTCACTGTTTTCTTTGCTCAACCTAAAATGAGGGAGAAAGGATACTCCATACCTTGGATATCCACAGACAGCTCAAATGCTATCTTGACAGAACTAAATCATTAAGATATTTAGATCAATCATTCATTTCTTGTAAATGTAAGAAGGCCGCACAACCTATGTAAAAACAGACTATTTCCAAATGGCTGTCTAAGGCTATTACATTGTGTTAAACTCACCATAACAAATCTATTCCAGGTGCGTTAAATGCCCACCCAACCAGCACCTTGGCTTCATCTATGGCTTTTTGGAAAGAGTTGGATTCTAGAAGCTGCTACTTGGTCCTCTGTACAGATATTTACAAAACACTATGAGCTTAATTCTTTCTCTAGGTCCGTATCAATCTTTACTAGAAACATTCTCCAGGGGCTTCTGGACTCTTCTCCTTCCATATCCTAAATGTAGTTAGCTTTGATAATTTACCCTAAAGTTGAAGCTACTGCAGCAGTGATCAAAATGATGAACCTAGTACATTCGTGCAAGTTGAACTTACCATAATAGTAGATGTTCAAGTGATCACTGCTGAAGAAGCTGCTCCCTCCTTCCATCCCCCTTGATTTTTTCTTTTTTTTTTTTTTTTGTCAGGGTGTGGACATTTACTATTTATACTTTCCAGTGTTCCTTCTGGATTCAGCCTCTGTCTCTCTGCTAACAGGAAAGTTCTGATGGGCTTCACACCTAAATTTGTCTTTTACTCAGCTCAGCTCCAGTTGCTCAACAGTTTGGGTACATTTAAGGTACCCTGAAGCTTTGGAAGCTGGCCAGCTATTTTATCCTTGTTATAACCAATATAGCTAAGGATGCTGCAGTATTCTTTACAACATTTATTATTATGGCAAGTTCAGCTTACACAACTGTAGTTTTTTATCTTTTGCATTAAATATGTCTCAGAATTTTATTTTCTATTTTTTTGCTATTAAAATAATTGTGTTTTAAAATAGATTTTAGATAATGTGAAATAAAATAAAAATAAAAAACTGTAATCCCTGCAGATGATATCCTAAGTAATAAGCATAACCTTTTCAACTACAGTGCATTTCTTTATTTTAGTGGCATTTACAACTCTGATACATAATTTATGCAGACAACTGAAACTGAACTCATGTACTCAGTATTTCACAGCCATGATGGGTATTTATTGAAAATATTCCTGCTTTACAGATACCACACAGATGGCATATACAGTATAGCAACAAATGGTGGCTATACTGTACAAATATAACATTTAGTTCATAGGTACGCAAAGGTCCATTTTCAGCTATGACTGAGTCACATTAGTTAGAAGAGCACTGTAGTTGCAGCAATACTATAATCTTAAGCATGAAGCTTTACTACAATAACAGAGGGTGGGAGGATACATTGCACTGTAGAAAAATAATAAAATACAGTGATTTAAAGAAAATCATTCAACATTTTTACATGGAGAATGTTCTATATATATATATATATATATATATATATATATATATATATATATATATATATAATACAGTTTAGAGTAGTCAGTTAACTTGCATGCCTTTGAAATTTTGAACAAGTTGAGTGAACTGGAGTAGACAGAGAAAAATCTAAGCAGAAAGAACGAGGAAATGCATATCCCACTGACAGCAACTATAGGTGAGGCCTGATGTCGTGGCATCTTTTTTCTGTAGTATATTTGATGCAGTCCTCCTAACCATTAACATCTTCCTCTAATCCATCTTACTGACCAGTACCTTCCCCCAGGGGCAGCTCATGCTATTGGGCTGCAGGACTGCAGCCTCCCCAGCTGTACAAAAGAAAGAAATAAATAAAAATAACAGACGTGAGTCCCAGAACTTGCACATGCACACTTGTGGCATTTCCTGAGTCTGGACTGCTACTGAACTAGTCCAGAGCATGCGCACAGAATCCAGACTGCTGCTGAGACAGTCCAGATTAGGAAGACAGCCTGCTACAGCAAAGATCCCAGAAGTCTATGCATTTACAACTGCATAGACTGGAAGGGGATCGGACTGCAATGTCTGCAGTCTGGAGCCTGCTCTCACAGGAAGGACAGGACTTTCTCTCTCTCTCTCTTGCGGGGCTTTCATTTTGAAATTGGACCGAAACTCTACAGGTACTTGTATATACTAACAGAAGGGTGTGCGTGTGTTGGCTAGAAAGAAGTCAGGAAGTATACCTGGTGGATAGACTCAAGCCCTGTACCTTGGGAGTAGGTACCAAGAGCTTGTATTCCCTATGCACCCTCAGAAATTTTTTTTTTTTTATTTTTGCTCTGTTCCTCATAACATCTGTGTTTTTTCTGGATTTTGAATTCACTAAATAATGACAGGCATTTGAATTTCAGACTTTATATTCTTTAGAAAGTACATGGTAACACAAAGCCTTTTATTCTAGCAATTGTCTGTTTATAAGATCAATATTTGAAAGTTATCCCTATTTTTGGGGGTGTATTCTCCCATTATTGGCTTTGCCCAGGTTTTTTTGTGCTAACAGGTTGAGAGCTATGGTGAGAGCTGAATTCACTGAATATGTTTGGAAGCTGCATTCCCTATTATTGGCTTTGTCTAGGTGTTTTGTGGTAAGAGGTTGAGAGCTATGGTGAAAATTGACCACTAAATGATAGCCATTTAAGTTTCAGTGTACTTGTCTTTTGAGGAACAGCTGATTTGGCATAGTGGTATGTTGCTCTGACTGTAGTGCACAGGGTCCTGGGTCCAAGACTTGGCAGTGAAATGCATGGTGGTAACAGAGCACTTTATTCTAGCAACTTTCCAAGATTATGCAAGCAATGTTTAAAATGCGTCCCTAGTTTTTGGGCTTTTGTCCCCAGAATAAATGTTGACTTTTTCCAGATTTCTTGTGCTTCAAAGTTGTGAGATACAGTTGAGTGTCGAGTGCATTTTACAAGGAGCTGAGAGCTTGGAAAGAAGTTTAGTGCTGCTTGTGCTGTGTCTGCTTATGCTGTTAATAGCACAACAGGTAGTGTACTTGCTTCTGATGCAGAAGACTGTGAGTTCTACTCCCACAGTATATAGATGCATTACTGATACTGTACTTTGTTCTACTTTTAAAGGGGGTGGATGCTGCAGTCCTAAGAATGTCTTCTTTGGCAGAGATACCTATTAACAATGAACCTATCAGTTTGCCATCCATTCCCTATTGCAATACTACTAGCTTATCATGTTTTAATGTAGCATAGGCAGTTTATTCCTCAAGAGCAACAGGCACTTTATTTGTAGATAAAACAATGAAATATAAAGTTGTGTGCTAGCAGCAACTGCTTCATTAGTTACAGATCTCTATAATGTGGAATTATTTAGATGCCTTTTACTTCTGCAGAGATTGTGTATTTTTACTAATACTGGTGGATTGTAGAAGTTTGAGTAGACTTTTATGATGGAAATGTTCTGAATTGGGCAGTTTTGTCATTATTGGTGCATGCATTTCATTTCATTGTTTACTGGAAAAATGTTCATAGGTTCATAGGTTCATAGATTCATCTCCCATCCATTGGTCAATATTTCTCTTGAACAAAGCCAGCGAGGTGCTCTGCCAAAACAATACATTTAAAATGGTCTCAGAGAAGGCAAAGAGGTTTTAATGCCAAGTCTATTTTCATTTTGAAACTGCATTGCTTTGTTTAGCAGATGTCTATTAGTGTTTGTGCTGTAAAATGTAAAATAAAACTTTTAAATGAAATCCAAATCACTGTAGAAGTGAAGCACTATGCACATTATAGTGTTTATGGTAAATGTGGTGAAATATCTAAGTAACGGGGCATTGGAATAGCTGCAGAGGGGAAGCCCCATTTGACCATGATTGTGTGAAGGGGGAAGGGTGACAAACTCAGCCCTGGCTGAACTATACCTCTCAACTGTCCAGAGTTTTCCAGAATTAATAGATGTTTGCTTCTTTTTTGGTTTGTTCCTCATAACATTTGTGGCTTTCTGGAAAATCATTTAGGAATAAAGTCATTAAATAATGACAGCATTGAGTTTCAAACTTCATACCCTTCAGAAAAATGCATGCTAAAGCAAGACCTGTTGTTCTGTCAACTGTCCAAGTTTATACAAGAGCAATTTTTAGTACTGTTTGTATGTTCCCCTAATATATTTGGCCTTGTCCATATTTCCTGCATTAAGAGGTTAAGAGGTACAAACAAATAAATCATTTTCTAGAATTAGGTATATTCAAACCTCTCAACTGTCCCTGATTTTGGCTCAGAATTTTGCTCTCCCCCTAATAATCACTCCGCAAAATGGCAAATTTGGAAGAAAACGTGGAGGGTTTACAAGTAATAAATAATTGTAATGATCACATTAATAGATTACTTTTAATTTCAGAAATGCATGTAGAGTCTCTTATTTTGTCAGCTGCTCAAGTTAACAGTACTAATATTAAAAAAGTGTCCCTTCTTTGACAGGTACCCAGCTTTATTGTGTGGCTATTTTATATTTTTGCATCACATTTTTGGTCTGTTTTTCATAAAATTGTGGTTTTCTGGCAAATTAGTGGCAAATCATTAAAGACTTGAAGTTAGAAAATAATGACAGACATTTGAGTTTCAGATTTCATACCCTTCAGAAAATTCATACTAATGCAAGACCTACTATTCTGTTATCTTTCTAAGTTTATAAGAGAAATATTTAAAAAAAATGTCTTTATTTTTGGACCTTTGTCCCACTTCTATGTATGGCTTTGTCCAGATTTCTTGCTCTGAAGTTGAGAGGTATGACAAATGTGTCAGGGCCATCACCGTCAGCCAGAGACATTTCAAATTGTGACATACTTGTTACACCCCACTCCTCCACGTAGTGACTCTGGATGTGTCCAAGCAAGGCAAGGAACAGTTATGCAGTGTAATTGTGCAGAGTATCCCTCCATCCAAGGTAGAGATAAGTACTACAGTGGCTTTTCATCTGTCCTCGATTTTGCAGAATGTTCTGGTTTTCTGTCATTTTTATGCTTCTTATTCAGAAAATGCATGTTGTTGCAGAGCCTGTTGCTCTGTGTTTAAGTAGAAATGCTTTAATGACCATCAGGTAAGCTTGTTTGAGACTGTAAGATGCAAGTAAGCTTTAATAAGCATACTGTTAAAGAATTGCCAACATTGAAAGCCTGTTTGTTGTTGCAATGCAGAGAATATTTACATAACTAGATAAAGTATAAGCCTTAGGTATTGAAATGCGTATGACAGAATTTGTAATAAAGGGCAGGATTACAGAATTTTCAGAAGCTCGTTATATTTGTTGGAGGCTTGCAGTCATCTTTGCAGGCTTTACCTATAAACTAAACAGAATGCCAATCTATCATGTGTGGTCCATAACCTGTACAGTAATCCTTTAAGAAATTTATCTTGAGCTTGTTTCTTGTTTGCTGTTCATTTTTACTTTGATCATGTTTTCCCATGAAACAAGTAGATAGTTGTCAGGCAGCAGGTCTTTTGGGGCTAAAATATTTTTACAAGTGTGGGTATCACAGAGATTGTTACTTTCAGCATGTTACCTGGTACTTTTTTAAAGTTGAATATAACTTATAATTAGGTCTGCAGTGCAAGGAGACATGATTCAAGTTGAGTGTTGCTTGTTTTTTATACTTGATTTTGACTGGCATTCCAGTAATGTATTTAAAAAGTAATTTCTTTTTTCATACCTCACAGCCTTTTTGTTTCCATCTAGATATTAAGTAAGCTGTCATGTAGCCAATGCACTTAAATATTTTTTCTTCTACACTTCATTTTGTCTTGATTGGACTCTCATAATGACGGTTTGGCACCCAGGGTAGCGTATTTTATTAAAGTCCCAGTTTTTGCAGTTTTTAGCATAGCCCCACCCCTTTCTAATTGGCCACACCCCTTCCCATTGGCCCCACCAATTCAACTGTCTCCTGCAGCCCCCCTTTGATTTGAAGCCACCAGCCACCACTGCCTTCCTCCTTGATAAGACCACTATAATTCATTCTCCAAATTGGATAAGGGGTGAAACTGGAAGCTATGCCATCCTCTCAAAAGAAAAAAAAATCAGAGTTTTTGCTTTAAGACACTGTCTCCCTCTACACATGGCCAACAACCTTCTCAGGACTGGGCATGCAATGGGCATTAGGAAGGGTGTGTCACTTATTTATGCAAGTAACATAACCCTTCTAAACAGTGCTGCCACTTTGAAGTCAGCAGATCTGTGTCATTTAGGGTCATCAATGGGGCCGCTAACATATGCTTCTGTGCCTCAGACATGTGCCCCAGATCCACCCCACTAAAGAGATGATGATCATCTAAGTTGCATCATTCTTTTCTCTACCATAGTCGGGCAGAGCAGCCTGAGCTGTAGTCCAAACTTAATCCCAATAAGACATCAAAGTTAGGTTCATAGGTTCTTAAGTACTAGGCTAGTTGAACTTGCAGGTCATTTTCAGACTAGCCAATTTCCCATCAAAGGTGAGAATCAAACCCTGTACTTTGTGTCTGTGAGGTAAACACCTTAACCATTATGTCAATCCCAACTGAATCTTGTGTGACAGAAATCTTAACAAGTGAAGCATTATACCACACATATCCAAATGCAATCATTATAGCATTCTTGTTCACATTTTCAGAGGGAGGGGATGTTAGGGATTCATATTTCTCTTGGAGTAGACCAATGGCTGGGGTATGGCTATTTTTTATTTAGAAAATCAAGAATGATCACTATACCAGAGGAATTTGGATGGTAATAACATTCCGGCAAAACCTCCCTGGATGTCATTAAATAAAAAAATTATGGAAAAAAGCAGCTAAAGACCTTAACTACACAAGAGTAGAACACCATTGACACATTTCCATTTTAAGTACCAGATAGATTTTACAGTACAAAATATAGGATTATGTGGACAAAAACATACATTCCTATCTTAGACTAAGGGCAGCAAATCACATTCATAGCCAAGGGCAACCAAGATAACACCTAAGGCACTAAGATGTTGGAAGTAGAGGATAAATTGATGCATTCTTAGGCTGTACTGATTATAACATTTTCACCATCTTTCAATGCGTCAAAAATATGGCTATAAATGCATTTAGCAGGCCACTCTGACAGTGGGCAAGGGAAAGAGGTCATAAAACAGATGATGGACTGAACATGTAATTACATGAATATAAAGAGGTAATCCATGAGATGGTAATTTAAGGGATAAAACTCTACCAGTTTCTGGTAAAATTATGGGAAAAGATCCCAACTGACATGTTGCCATCATTGTAGCTCAAAGATGAACAACATTCTGGCTAGCCATTACTAAATATGAAAAAAGATTTCAGCAATGCTGCAGCAGAGTATGGGAAGGCAGCCTCAGACCAAGGTGATATTGTCAATGGCAGTTCAGAATTTATTACAGAAGGGTGCCCACAATGCTGTTGCAGTTGACAGGGTAAAAACACTCCTCAGTAGGTTCATGAAGGCCAACATGCTGGCCTTTTAAAGAAAGGATACTTAGCCACACTAGAGTAAAAGACAAAAGTAGAGCAGGCCTTTTAGGATATGCATGCAGGGTTAGAAGAATTCCTAAGAAACCTGAGAGGGGTCAAGAAGAAGTGGTTAGTCACATGACTGACAGATGGACTGAGTAGCTCATTCACCTTTGCCTGAAGGGTCCTAGGAACAAATATCAAACTGGCAAACTGCTTGCCTTCAAGAAACGTGGTTGTCAGAACCCCATTATTTATTCTACATAAATGTATAAAAATTAGTTTTGAAGAACTTGATGAATGACTTTTGACTGTAAGGGGAAGCTTTTTCCATAATCTGGCATATTTCTTTCAGGTCTGTTTATTTGTAGTTTTGGGTTCCCATTTTCCTGGTCAGGTGTTAGCTTCTCAGCAGTGCATTCCAGTCTTAGACTATCAGCTAAAAACAAGTAATTCCTTATACACCATGCAGATATCTTTCATTAACCTTTAATGACACACTTGGAAGTAAGGATGGAGTTAAATGGAGAAAGGTAAATGAAATCTAGATATCTGATTTCAGAAGATCACATCGTGAGCTCAAATTTTGTTCCTTGTAAGTTTCCACAATTGCATCACAGTTAGGCTTTAAATCCAGCATTACTGCATCAGGTATTATGTAAGGACAGTAAGCTGCTCATTCTGAAGTCTGCTAACTAATGAGATCCCATCAAGCCTGCCTCTTGTACTTAATCTGTATATGAGTAAAGACCATGATGGGAGACCAGTCTTGGAAGAAGAACATTTGTAGGACTTAGAGGGCAGTCAAAGCTAAAATAACTACTCCCTCTATGAAATGGGGAGGTAACCATGAAGGTGGTCACGTATAAAGGTTTAAGACATGATGGTAGTAGGTAGACATGTATAAATGTTTAAGATATTATGGTATTAGGTAGAGCTCCATACAACAATATAGTTTCTGATTAAACTTTATGTGTAGTATTTGCATATAAAAAGGAAATCAAAATTATGGAAATGGAATGGGGTACATTAAATAGTGTTCATATGATGAAAATAGGGATCATGTGTTTGAAAAAGGTAGATGAAAACATAGCTGCCATTTTGAAAGTGCAAGAATCTGTTTACAGTGCTGATATACCTTTCCAAGTATGACTTTCTAGTACACATTTTCAGTTTTGATTAGAATTCTAATTTCTCTTATTCAGGATAAATCATAAGAAAAATGGTTTTAGATACTGCATGACTGTATCCATTTCTTTCAAGAAATAGTCATTACCTTTTGCTAAAAGTACACAAATATTTTCTTATCAATTACAGTAACCAGCATGTAAGCCAGTATAATGTTGTAGAGGTAAGAAATCAGAGATAACATAAAACAGTACAGAGAAGAATGTTCAGGAGATGAGGAAGGGTTGAAGAGTTACATCATCACGTAACAGATAGCAGATGATGCAAGATAAGGAGAAAGTCAAAAGTAGAACATGGAGGAGAACCTCTTAACAGGTGCTGCATTTTCAAGTCTAAAACAAGCATTTTAACTGTCAACCACAAGATTCTTATTGATAAAATGAGTAATATGGATTTTCATATTAGATGTCATCCTGGTTTAGAAATTATTTACCTAACAGATTCCTTACAATCTTAGGTAAAAACACATAAATATCTGCTACCTTCTTCAAAAATGGTGTACAATACTCCCAGGATCAGTCCATGGGCAACACCTCTTTTCTCTTTAAATACATAATCTTCCCCAGGCATATCATACCTAATCCTCTATGCTATTTGCAGATGAGATGACATGACTTTCACATCTGCTCATGGCTCCGCTTGAAATCATTGACTTACCAGAATGTCGACTCACATAACAGCGAGACGACAACAGTGAAGGTTTAAAACAGCTGACTTCCAGAATGGCAAATTTTGCTCCGGGAAACTAATCACTTGGGCACCACTAACAACCACAACATCATAAACATAACAGCGAGACGACAACAGCGAAGGTTTAAAGCAGTAACCCTGAAATGGGATTGGCTATTTTGCCTCTGGGAACCCCACCATGGTGACCTTTGCTCTTTTCTCCACTGTAGTGTGATCTCAGAGTTGGTATATTTAGGTAGGGGGGTGTAGGTGGTGCAGCGCCCACATTGGGGTGTGTGTGTGGGGGGGCAAAGCCCCCCACTTCAGTGGGTTATTTTGCAGACTTTCCCAGTAAACAAACTGCAACTTCTTTCAAACTGCATATACTCACCTCATACTACCTTAGATGTGAAAAATCATTTTAATATTGTTTCAGTGGCACTGAAAGAAGGAGCTCTGACTGCAGCTCAGGCAACTAGCAAGCTTGGTACATGATGACCTCACTAGAGAAAATAGGAAAGGCAGCAGTATTTTACAGGCTCAGCTATCCCAGTGTAGGGAAGAGGTCATAAGCATGGAAAATGGTGATGCTGGGGTGTGCATCCCATGCTTTCAAAAAAATGAGGGGACAGGTACAGGCAGATATTCTCAACCAAAATGGCTGACTGCATATCATGCAATGGAGTGGGGAAATGACTAGGGAATATACATAAAGACTCTCTACTGCTGCAAATATGGCACTACACTTAAACATCTCATCTGCTTTCAAGCAATGGGATGGTTTTAGAGTAGATCCTGGGGTGGCATGGCTCCCAATGTCAGAACCAAGGCAGGGCTGGGCCTGCTCCATTGTGCATAAAAACATTGTTAGAAAAAAAAGAGAGAGAGAAAGAAGTCATTTATAAATTCCCCACTGCTTGGAGCTGGCTGCCTATAAAAATTTACAGCATTAGCTATCCTCTCACTTTTCAAGAAAAAGGCAAAAGGAATATCTATTACTGCAGTACCAATGCACATGTTTCAGAGACACTTGTAAAATTAACTTTTACATAACGTTACCTTCTTAACTGTAATTTGCTGTCCTTAACTTTCACACCATTGAATTGCTTCACTGGTGTAGAGAGGTAAAACCTTGACTGTGGACCAGCAGACCCAGGTTTGATTAGCATCTTGGGCTACTTACGGAGAATAGCAGGGAGGTATGCGTGTTACCATTCTGGGGGGAGGTAAGTCCTGTGGGTGTCTTTGCTGGTGATCCCTGGTGGAGGCTGGGGACAACATTGCCAGAGGGTGTGTCAATAATGGGGAGTTGGGAAGGGGCATAGCTGAGCTGCCATAAAGGAGGGGCAAAATATTACACTCCACCCTGGATATCACCACAGAAGAGCAGGGGAGAGGCTGGAAGGGGGGTAAGTCACAAGTAAGAACGACATCTTGAAGTAGGACTGCATGATCTTCAAGATGCCCTTAAGATCCACACTGGCACCAGCTTAAATATGGGCAGTGAACTGGGGATTACTACAGTGCCAGCAGACCCACAGAAGGACGCATTGCACTGGAATGGCTGTCAGAATAAAAGAAGGGAATAAAAAGAGAGCTTAAAAAAGTCTCATAGCTCCAAACTTTGTACTCCATTTTATAAGTACTGTATATAAACATCTGTTTTATCTCATTTATTTTTTATTTTATTTATTTTACATTTGTCGACCAGGATAGTCCGTCTGGATGCATGTTCATTTTCAGCAGATGTCTGGGGAGAAAAGCTCCAAGATAAGAAGAATACAACATTGCATATTACAAATAGAATAATTACAGTGTTTACATACATAAGCAATTTAAACAAGTTCCACAGATTAGAGTAATCCAGAGTATAAATCAGGATCAAGTTACACAGTTAAGCTGATTCACAGTATTTACTCATTCTAGAGGAGAGTTAACCAGGTGACAGGCCCACAATCACGTATAGGCGTGGGCAAAATTTAAAACAATTATTAGAACAGACTAAAATTAAAACAAAAAAGAGGAGTTCAGGGATGAATAGGTGTGGTACCTGCCATTACTGCAAGCATATTTTAGTTAGTACTATCATTAACATGGCTGGTAGAGATTTTGACATTTATGGTTCCTTCAATTGCAATTCGAAAGGAGTGGTCTATGCGGCAATATATAAAAAGTGTCCGGCTTTTTACATAGGTAAGACCGACAGACCACTCAAGAAAAGAATATATGAACATCTTTATGCTATTGGAAAGAGCGATTTGAATAATGCACTTGCCAAACATGTATGTCACAACCCAGACCATGGTTTTTATTTTTCAGTGGTACAACAAGTACAACCACATGTGAGGGGTGGTCCATGGCAGTTAAAATTGGAACAGCAAGAGGCTTTTTGGCAGATCCGCACTGCTGCTTATATGACTCCGGGTTTAAATGAGATATTGTCCATTAAATGTTTTTTGAAGTTGATGGTATTAAACAGATGAATTCAATATCATGAATAGTTTGTGCCATTGGTGTATACATTGATGTACAATATTTGTACATTCATATATACACTTTATTATATGTATACACAGAGTTATGTTTACATTTATGTATCTTGTTCAGCACAGAACATAATATAAAATATAAATTCCTATTGGGAAGTCTATGATGTATTGGCACGCTATATATGGGTAGAGTGTTAAACATATGCTTTCTATTTTTTGCTTGCTTGTGTCTTGTCGATCCTTGGCTAGCACTTGGATATAAATTTACATTTTTAAATACAATTTGCTTTTTGTATATAACTTTTTTATACAATTGGTTTTAGTTAATCAGTTAACATTTCATTTAAACTACCGCTTTTAATGAATGCTCAATGTTAAGCCTTTTAATTGTTTGGAAATGATTGTGATGTCATAATAAATTATAGTATTTAATATGCTGATGGTTTTTCTATGGTTGTAACATTTTGTCTGGGGAAGGTGGGGAGAGTCTCTCTACCGAAAGCGCTTACAATAAAGGGTTATTTGACTGGTATCTGCCTAGCCTTTGCTTCAGTATTTCGTTGTTTTACCCCTGCTTTTGGCACTGATTCACAGTATTTACTCATTCTAGAGGAGAGTTAACCAGGCTTGATTCATTGACATAGCCAGTTAAGTGACAAATGTTGTTTGAGTCTAGTTTTAAAATGGCCAAGGGTGAAAAGTAAAGTAATAGCAGCTGGGAGAGAGTTCCAAGATCTACCTATAGAGTTTACAAAGAGAGAGTCACGGGCTGAGTTATTAATTTTGCTAGTCTGAATTAGTAGTCTGTTGGAGGATCGAAGTGGTCTGGTATTATTATAAGTGGTGAGAATATTTTTTAGTGCAGGAGTATTGCCCGGATTATAGAGGATTTTATAGACCGTAATCAGTTGGTTATACTGGATTAGGCTGGGTAGTTCAAGCCACACAAGCTGGTTTAGATTGATAAAATGAGGAGTCCTAAAAGGCAGCCCAGTGGCAAACCTGGCAATGTGGTTATAGCAGATTTAGAGTTTAAGGACAGACTTGTTTAAATTAGAGAGCAGAGAGGATGCACACAGAAGAGTTGAAAGAAGGTGATATCAAGCTATGGCAATTTTAGCTGGGGTGGGGTGGGGTTAGGAAGGCCTTTATTCTGTAAAGTGACCCTAGTTTTTTATTGATGGTTTTGATAGTTTGGTTAACATGTAGGTTGAATTTTAGATTATTATCTATAATGACATCTAATAGTTTTGTAGCTGGATCAGGAGAGATTATTGTGGCATCATTTGCATTTATGGTAAAGGTGAATGCAGTAGGCCTATGTGTTGGTGAGAAAAACAGCATTTATTGTATTAAAGGTGGTCTGGGTAGCTGACCATAACTCTGTTGGGAGATGTGGCCAAGCAAACCAGGGTAGAGTCATCAGCACGGATACAGCTGACTTTTGGGATGACAGTATAAAGGTCGTTAATGAAGATGGAGAACAGCAGGGGACCTAGTATTGAACCTCGTGGTACACAAGGGTGTTACGTAGGAGGTTAGAGTTTTTTTTGCCAGAGGACAGCCTGCTGTCTACCATTCAGGTGGGATTGAAACCATTGAAGGGCTTTAGTATCTAGACAGAATGTTTGCAGGGTGTGGATTAAAAGTTGGTGATCAACTATGTTGAATACCTTGAAAAGATCCAAGAAGAGGGCTGAGGATATAAAATTATTGTTGTGATTATGGTTTATGGTGTTGGTAAAGGCTAGGAGGGCTGAAGTAGTGCTGTGGTGAGGTCAGAAGCCATGCTGAGTGTCTGCCATAAGGTGATTCTGGATTAAGTGATGCATCAGTTGTCTAAATACATTTTTCCATAATTTTTGCAAGTGGAGAGAGTATAGCTATTGGCCTATAGTTGGATAATTCAGTGGAGCTGCCTTCTTTGTGAAGTGGGATTACATGGGATATTTTCCAGATGGTGGGAATTTTAGCTTCTGCTATGGTTCAATTTGATTAGTATTGAGACGGGGTTAGCAATAGCATCAGCTGATTTTTGTAGGTACTCGGCAGGGAATTGATCAGCAAAGAGAGTTGTGGGGTTTAATTTTTTGATCAAGGTATGGATAAGTGAAATGGCGACTGGTTGGAAGCTGAATGAGAGTAGGTGTCTAGGAGTGGTACCTTCAGGGCCAGGGGAGCTAGGAGGTAGTTGGCTAGCTAGGGCTTGAATTGTCTCAGTAAAGAATCTGTTATCACTGTCTGAAACATCCTGAGGGAGATTATCAATAGTAGCAGCAGGGATAGGGGTTGAAATTTGTCCAGGATGTAGTTTATTTAAACCTGCCCAAAACTTGAGGGTTATTTTGATTTATTGTCTGTAAATCACAGTAGTATTGTTTTTTTGTCTTGTAAAATGAATTTTTTTTGATTTTGTTCCTAGATTGCCTGTATTTAATGTAGTCTTTGGGGTCTTTAGTAGAACGCCATAAAGTCCATGCTTTGTTTCTAAGGGTAATTTTGAGTTTAGACTCTTTAGAAAGCCATGGTGCAGTCTTTGCCTTTGTTCTTTTTGAGCAAACAGATGCATGCAAATCAAGGATCTCAAGGAATTTGTTATTAAAGTATACAACTGCTTCCTCTAAGAGGAGGTGTTTTAGAATAGACCAATTACATGAGTTTAGTTCTTGTTGGAATTTGTCTGGGTCAAAGTTTTTTTGTTTCTAACCTTTCTAAGTAAGGGTAGTTGGGGGTTAATGGCTTTGTGTTTAATTATATATGTGAGAAGGTGATCGCTTAGGTCATCAGGGAGGGTCCCAGAGGTTTACAGTTGGAGGTGACTATTTATGAGTACCCAGTCAAGTATGCTTTCTTTCTGGTTGGATTTACCTATCGTGGTAGGGATGGTTATGATTTGTGTAAATGCATGCAGGTTAATATGGGTGGTTGGGGATTCTGAAGAACAGGTGCCCCAGTCTATGTTAAAATCTCCAAGTAGTAGGGTTTCTTGGGGGTAGTGACATGACAGCCAGTGAAGGGTATCTTCAAGTGTATATATATTGTTGCCTGGGGGAATGTACATACAGATGACATTGAAACATTTATTTTTATTAAGTTGCAATTTGGTGGCAAGAATCTCTGAGTTATTAATCTGAGGTGGTTGTATTACATCTATGGTGACATTCAAGTTAGATTTATAGAGTACAGCAACCCCACCCCACCCCTTCCTGGAAACACGATCCAGCCTGTGTATGTTGTATTCAGGTGGTAACACTTCATTGTCTGTAGTGCTAGGTTTTAGCCAGATTTCAGATAAACAGAGAATCTCAGGGGAGTGGACAGCCAGGAGTGCATGCAGTTCATGCACCTTGTTATTAATGCTTCTAATATTGAAGTGACAGGCTAGGAGATAGTTAGTTGGCCTGTTAATTGTTCATAGGTAAGTTCTAGGCTATCTGCCCGAGGGCATATGAAAGCCTAGCCAGAATGTGTTGGCTTTTGCCACCCCCTTAGATTAGTTCCCTGTGTTTCTGTCCAGCAGAGCCACTGCAGTGATCCCTGGGGTAAATTTTCTGTTTCCCATCCACTCGTCAAGGTTTCTCTTGAAGAGTGTTAGTGAGCAGCTAAGCTTAATGTAGATTGGAATCCTGTCCCAAAGCATGCAGAGTCTCTGGGACAGGAATCTATCCCTCCAGCAAGTCCTATTTATTGTTATGGTGAGGTTTAGATCCCTAGAGCATGTGGCTCTTGGGGATTTGTCTTTTTTAGGTTGAGCATGTCCATCAGTTCTGGAAAACCTGTGCTGGAGATGCCAGGGATTGAACCCGAGACCTCACACATGTGAAGCGCGCGCACTACCACTAAGCTACATCCCTGTTTGTAGCTTGGATTACAAATAGAGGGGGTATGTATATTAGAAGAGGATGGGCCAGGGTTAGGGTGAATATCACCACCAAATATTAGGTTAGGTCTATACCTAGTGATGAACTTCAGGAATTTGTTTATAAGTTTATGGTAATGTTTGGATCTAGAGCTAATGTATCTGGGATTGGTGTGTTGATAGAGTGAACACGATGTTGTACAAGACATGGTAGTGTAAGTATGGTTAAAGGTGGGAGTATTTACAGCTGGGGTCCTGAAATCCCATGAGAAACTGATTTTCATACAAGGCAAGGAGATATGGGGTGAGCAAGAAGGGTAGTAAAGAGGAGTATATCATTATTTGTGATACAGCTTGAGATTTAAGAAACTGTTTTACCTGGTGATGCATCAACAGATTGTAGAGTGGTTAGGTAAAGGTACTGGTAGGGGGTAGGAGAATGCTAGATGAAAGCTGATAGGTGCTTATTCAGATGTAGGTAGTAGAATGGGGGTGGGAGGAATTATCACAGATGAAAGCTGATAGGTTCTAGTAAGAGGGGGAGTGGCTTTGTACTATAAATTTAGGAGTACTGGGGGTAGGTGGAAATTGGGGGCAGGGAGGGGAGTGAAGCAAGCCCGAGTGTAGTGAGGACAAGCAGAGCGGGGCTTTTGCAGTCTACAAGGTTTTCTAAGGCTTCCTAGAGCCATGAGGTAAGTAGTTCAGCTCTTAGTTATACTAGCTGTAGATTTACTCTTTTTAATATAATTTTTGGTAAATTTGTTAAGGTTTTATACAAATTAAGGGTTATTTTAAGTTTAGATATACTATTGTTAGAGGGCACTTTATTTAGGGTTGGGAGTTAGCCATTTTGTAATGGGGGGACAAACTATAGATGCTTTAGACCCAGTTCAGCAAACTTACAATTTAAAATGTAGAACAGTATTAAGTATCAACCTTGGTAGTTTGTATGGTGTTCTGCACTAGTTAATTGTATTACTCTGTTATAAAGTATAGCATGACTAAATATAAGTATTGTTTCACACTTGTTTATTACCCCAACTGAATGCTATGTACAGTGCTACTGATTAAAACATTTTAGTCTGTCTCCTAAAAGGTAAATCTATAGCCATGACAGTACATTTTTATGCCATTTATTTGTGATTAGTCATTTCTTTATGAGTGTCTGTATTTGTTTATTGTAATGTGATCTATACTCCTGTGTACATGTAAGGGAGGAAACTGGCGCACCCAGAAGAAACCCACGTGACCGCAGGGAGGACATGCAGACTCCACACAGAAGGCACCCAGCCGAGAATTGAACTGGATAACCTCTTACTGTGAAGCCAATGCTAATAATGTAGTTACTTTTAAATATAAATTAAAAATAAATCAAATAAGCTCTGAAAGTCATGTGGTTTTAAGGAATGTATATTAAGTCATAAATAATTGAGTTAATCAGTCTGTTAAAGTCTTTGTTTTGTAATGACAAAAGTTCTTATTCATAGTTTATTAGTATTTTTATTTTACATTTACCTTACATGTGGTGTGGTCATGCCATTTACAGATAATTCATTTTTGGCTTTTTTTTATAATTAGTCAATATTTTATTTCATTTTTGTGGTGAAAAATGGAAGTATGACACTTGAAAGAAGTCTATGTACAGTTATGTGATATTCTCGGCTTTTAAAAACCCTTCCAAGCCTCATTTGATCACCGGAATTCTTTGCTTTAAATGGAATGAATAATATAAACTTGTTTACATAACTTAGGCTGTAGCACTTTCCTAAAAAAAGCACGTCTTTCTCTTTTTTAAAGGTAAGCATGTTTTTCATACCCATTGGCAGCAGCTACATTGCCTTCCTCCAACAGATTTTTTTTTCTGCAGTGTTTGCTTTTTACTTGGAGGTCATTTACTCTGTAGTGCTACTGCTTAGTGTTTGCAGAACTTTATACTGAACTTTTCTCTGTTTGAAGAAACCAGCATACATGTTCAAAGCTACGTGTTTCAGTAAAGACATAAATCTTGTCTATATGTCACAATAGGATAGATTACATTATTTGCCTGAACTTGATTTTTTAGTATAAACTGCTTACATTTTCCAGTCTTTTGGAGAAAGCCTATTGAAAAAAAGGTGTGGTGTGTCATGCCAATGAAATCCAACTATGTAATGTTTACTGTCAGTCGATTAGAGCTGTTGCTTAGAGATAAGGTGGTATTTATGCAGCTCTTGTTTTGTGATTTCAAAGCTCCGAGCTCTAAGTGACATTGTTTGCTGGAGCCTGTTCTTTGTCCAGATTACTTTGCTTTAGTGACAGCTTTAAGCAGAAATAAGAAGGATGCCAATGGATTTGCCTAAGCTAATATCCTCCCACCTAGCAGATTTTTTTTGTTCCAGTGCTGTAGTTAAGATCTGAGAAAAGTAAACATAACTATATCACATTATTGAGAGCATATTGCATATGCATTTGCTATTGTCTGTTTAGTTTTACTTTTACCTTGTGGACTACCTGATCTGATGCCACTTGGTATTACAGTGTCATGTAACATAAATTAATATTATTCCTGCAGTACTTTGTGTACATAGTGTGTTTCAATAAGAAAAGTTTCTGTATCCTGTGCAGAGGCAGGAAATGGTATTAGGTTTGTCTTATTTGACAGCAGTAATTAGAGTTATGCTTATTTCAGGTCTTTGGAAAAGCATACTGTAAAGTGCAAAATAGATGTATACCAATTAAATGGGGTGCTAATTGTACCACATTATCAGTGAAAGTTTGCTTTTACATTGTAATGCATTTTCTGCCCTCCCTAGCCACTTGGTAGTCCATCACTAGCTTCTTCAGTTTTGTTTTCTAACCTGTTTCTGCTGCCTCCTGTTGTTCTTACTGGCAAAGCAATATGACCTATGTTACAGCTGTTATCTCCTGCTGTTCAATACCCCATTGGATTTTCTCTGAACATTTAATCTCACATGACTCTTAACTTTTCCCCATCACTTAAGGCACTTCTGTAGCAAATGCATTCTGGCATACCCTTTAGCCTTTTTCTCCTTCTCTGCAGCATTATCACGCTGATCAGATCTTTTATCATTTTTATGTATTTATTTTTTTATTGTAATCTACTCTGACTCTTTCTTCTGTCTTTTATTCCTATAGATATGCTTTAATCTGCACTTGACAGTTATAACAGTCATGGAGAGGGGCAACGTACCTTGCAACTGTAATGTCAGATGATGTGTAGTGTAAACTCTGAACATAATATACACACATATCCCTTATGCTTCTCATTTTAAGCATAACCCCAATCAATAATATCTACAAAATAACCTTGAAAAATATCTACAAATTGTATTTTCTATAATGACATTTGAAATGGTGGCTGTAGCTTTCAAAATCTGCCCATTGCCACCACACCGTTTACTCTGAACACATGTTCATTTGTCATCACCATCACATCATCATCATCCCCTAGTTCTCATTTTTTAAACAGGGTTGAGGTGTCACATTAACTGTTGCCACCTATCTAAATTCAAGGTCACTCTCCTACTTTCTTTGTCAATCATGCCTGAATGTTACAGGTATTCCCTGACACAATCCATCCATTTCTTGACTTGATGTCCTTATCACCTTTTGCCTTCTTCCTGCCTCTTCTAAAGCTTCTTTGCCAAATCATCTAAAAATCAAATGGCTTTGTTCCTACAATACTCCTGATCAAATCCCATACTAGTATGATGCCCTCATCTTGTCACTCCTACAAATTCCTTTTTCATGCTCTATGCTAAGCTAAATTTACCCCAGTCACTTAAATACACTCCAGACCTTTCCCCACCTGCACTATATTTCTATCATTCCAGTCAAACTTACCTTCCCTTTCTTTACTTTTAGTATTCCAACCTCCACTTTGCACAGTACTTTATACTCAAGGAGAACTCTCTTCCATTTTCTTTTATTATATCCACTGATCACTCTTTCTCCTATAAATTGTTTTCACTTATATAGTAGCCTTGTTAAAAGAGCCTGGCATACTATAACTAGACATGTTAAACCTGATGCAGCTTTAAAATTGTGTATATGCGATTGCATAAGGGGACATGGCCAAGATGGCATGCAGTTAGCAGCACAGGAATTTTGCTCTGTTTCTCCTATACATTTTTGACAGGATTAAATTGTCATTTTAATCAAAAATCATTCAAATAAGCTGGGATATCTTGTTGGAAACTTCTATGGACATTTTGGTGGAAAAATCATTTACATTTCAAATATTTTCCTGTCAAAACTTCAAGATAAAGGTTTACCAAAGGAGGATGAACCAATCTAAAGTAGTTCACAAGACAATTCACTGAAAAATGAGTTACAGCCTATTCTTTGTAGTATGCACAACCTGTCCTTAAAACTAGATACACTGGATTCCAAATTTGACAAAGTAAAAGAAGATTGTACAAAGCAGAGTGAATTAATCAAGGAAATAGTGAAACAGAAATTCCACATGTCTGCTATGGAGGATTCTGTCAGTGACCTAGACAGCAGACGTACAGAATGATAACATAACATTGATTTTATTCTTCAACAAAACAAGTTCTTGGAAAAAATGAGGACCTGGAAAATAGGTCAAGGGGGAACATCATCTAGATTTTTTGACTCTTTGAGCAACTAGATGATAACATGGTAAACGTCTTATCCATTGCATCCCTAAAACATTAAACCTTCAAGAAGCCATATCATTTGGCACAGGGAGGACTCATAGATCTTTGCCTGTAGTGACACCAAGCAAAAAACTTTCAAATCCAAGATCTACAATAGTCATATTTATTTCTAGTCAAGACAAGGCTCTAGTTTTGAAAATGGCCTGGTCTGCTTCACTCATAAAACTTGGTGATTCTTTCATTAGATTTGACAATGACTATTCCTCTCTGGTTGTTTCAAAAAGAAAAGCTTGTGTTCCTCTATTAATATCAATGAAGAAAGCTGGAATAAAAACTCACCTAATCTACCTGCAAGACTAAGATTATTCTTGCCAGGGGGGAAACACTTTATTCTTTAGAATATGCAATTTCCTTTGTCCAGTAAATTAATTTACTTAATTATACTGATGTTATGGACCTGAATTTATCTTTAAAAAGACTGGCTACAAGGAATGACTGGACTGCTAAAGAGAACAAAAAAAAAAGCTCAGAGGCAAATAAAACTACCTGTTATTTGTATTTTGTCTTAAAATTGGTTGTTTTTGAAACATCTTTTAAATGAAATCACCTAAAGGTAATACTTTTCTATTTTCTTTACATTAATTTCAGTTTACAAGTATTTGTCTTCCTGTTACTGTAATATTGCAGTTTTTCCACATGAGGGAGGGAAGTATATAATAAGCTTATTTTAACCAAACTATTATAAATCTAAATGGAAATGTCACAATTGAACAGTTTTACTTTATTTTTTATTCCTTTTCCTTTCTTTTCTGTCCTCGCACTCTCCTTTTCAACAATAATTTAGTAACCGAGTAACTTTAATAGAATGAGTCTGATTTGGGGGCTGGTTTGACCTTTAGGAAATGCATGTGTGTAGAACAGAATGTTAAAACTCTTTACCGTTTTAATTTTTAATATTCAACACAGTATTTACATATACTGTTACTGACAGTGGGGATATAGTTAAAATGTGTGCACGGATGTGTTTTTAATCCCCTTTTCTTTCTAGTGATGTTATTAAGATTGTATAAATTTCCCCTGCTTATTTTATTTTATTTCACTTTTGTCAACCAGGTTGGTCCAACTACACCTGAGGCCCATTTTCAGTGGAGACCCAAGGTAAAGCTCCAGAGATTTTACAGACACAAAAAAAATAATTTTCACATAGTTAATAATTAGCCGCAATACAATTCAAAAAGCAGTAGTAATGCAATTACAGATAATTAGGATGTACAGAAACAAAATGTTAAGATAAGACTACAGAGCTTAGAATGATAGTAGTTATATCAGCAAGGTTTTTTTTCTTCCTTGTAGCAGACAGGAAAAATAGAAATGAAACAATTTGATATTAAAAAAAGTCTTTCAGTTAAAATGTGGCTTGCAGAATGTGTCCATGAGCCTTTTGTGTTTTAAGGCTTTATTTTCAGTCTATTTTCCTACCAAATTATTTCAGAAGACTTTAGAGAAAGTTTTCAGCTTGCCTCAAGTTTCTGTGTGTCTCTGTTTCACTCTGAATCCTTCCTGAACAGTTCCTGAGTCAGAGAGGAAGTGCAATGTCACCTTTAACCCATCAGAAGCAGGAAGATTGCAGAACTCAGAAAAAGATTGCTGAAATGGGCTTTTAAATGCTCTAGCATTTTAAAATGATATTTCCTAGTATTAAAGACAAACTATAAATAGTCCAATTTAATATAATAGTACTTCATCAGACTTCTGAATGGCTTATTTTAGCTATATACTCCTGGAATATCTGTTTAATTATTGAAGGGGGAACAAGTGAAATGATGCACAAAGTGTACAGATCTGATGTTGGACACAGAGGTATTCTCATTGAACCTCAAACACAATACACAAATGTACACTTAGTAGCTGAGTGGAAATGTGTTAAATGTTTTCAGCATTACTACTGAGTGTCCTTTTCAGTCTGTAGCTGGTACACTGATTTTTTTAAATGTAATTCTGAAGTTTTTAATGATATTTATTCCTAGTTGAAACATTTGTTCATACTAGGTAATGTTCTAGCACCAGTTTATTAGTCAGAAGACTCAGATATGTGTTTTATACAGGGGATTGTAGAATAACATAAGTTGGAAAAACACATACAATTTCATTAACATAACTTATACTTATGTATAAAATACAGACATTAGCAGTCTGCGTTATAATTCAACCTTGTTAGATAATGAATATGAATGTATATAGCCAAAAAGCTATGTAGGCTTTCACAAGCTTCTAATCTGCGTGAGAGATTAGATGGGAATTTGTAATCAGTTATGAGATTTTGTAGTGAATGTGGTAGAAATGTAAGTAATTTACATAGGCAAAATGTTAATATAGGTACAGGTTCATAACCTTTTTACAAAGTGCAGTAAGTACAGGTAATCTGTTTGCTATACAACATTGTACATATAGGAAATGAGTGTTATTCTGGTTAAATTACAAGCACATGCACCTTAAAAAGAAATTATTGACTCATAACACTGAGTTTCTTAATTCATATAAATATTTCCAGTATTAAAAATGGTCTGAGCTTATATTCAATATGATAGTTAATATATAAAAATGTTATATATAATTAATGCTAATTACTATAAATGAATAGTCATTTAAAGTTCTTCTATTTGATAGGTCTTATTATATATTAACCTTGTTGTGTAGTTCTTTCATTTGTTTTCTAGTAATTTACCATCTTAAAAACTGTAAAATATTTTTTTTTAGAAAATTTCTGTTTACTACTTAGAAGTAGTAGCAACAATGTGACTGGTTGTGCTATGGTATTGTTAGTAAGTGGCTTGTATGGAATTTACATCAAGCTAGGAATATTTTATTCCATGTTGATGGTTATTTTTTTTTTAATTCTGAATTTTTCACATCATCCTTATTGCATTTGTCCATAACAAGTTGTTCCTTTGTTAGCATAATGCTTAATGCACTAAATCATTTCATAATGGTTTCTATACGTATTGTTCCAATATATGCCAGCACATAAATGCCTTTCATTAAACATACATGGGTTAAATAACCCTTTAAAGAAGGCTAGTTTAAATAAGTAACTAGATAAAGTAGGCATTGTTTTTCTGCTGGAAACCATTTATTGACTAAAGATTTAAATAGATTCTTATTAAAAGATTATTCAGTTTTAATTGGCTCTCAGTTTGGTTCAAAAAGAGGCGTCTTATTCTCTGGAAAAAACATCAGGTAAAATAGTGGATTCCTATACTGACAAGAATGGTATGCTGGGATTGGTGGTAATATAAATTGATAAAAAAATACTATATCCTTATAAATACCTATTGCATCCCTGGGATTGGTTCTAAAACAGTTAAGAAATACTTGGGTATTATAACACTATACTCTAAAGGAGAAATGTTGATTGCTGGCAAGTTTAACTGCATTTTATTAGACAAAGACACTACAAATGTTAAACAACTCAGGCTAGATTTAGTAGTGAAACATTTAAATAATGCAATGAATATGAGAGGTATATGAGATTTAAAACTAGATGGTTCTTTAAAATACTATTCTTTTAGATTTGGGACTCAAATCAACATTGATAAAATACTGGCATCCAATGCACTGTACTCCAAAATAGAGGCAGTGCTAATAGTTTCGTGTTTCTTATCTGCCCACAGTGCTGTTACATTTGAATTAACTTTAAGTCCAAATAATTTAATTTCTTGCTAGAGACTCCCAGCACATATAACTAAAGTAAAAGGTTTTAATGAATGGTTACTAAAAGAGATAATCCAATTTATGGAATTTAACAGTAATGGCAAGGTCACTAATGTGATAATATGGGACACATTAAAAGCTTACTTGTATGGTAAAAAGTAAAGAACTAGTATATTTGTAAAAGAAAGGAATGGGATAAAGAGTTAACTGCTCTCCAAGCTGAAATTTATAAATTAAAATTAAACCTTAAACCCACTGATAATGATGCAAACACACAGTTGAAAAATCTAAATCAGAAATACCTTGAAATCTTACATCATAAGATTTCCATTAATCTAAAAAAAATAAATTACAGTCATATTCAATAAACCCCAAGAGCATTCATAGAATATCTATTAGATCAAAAAACATGAATAAAATAAACCATATCAAGATGATTGTTTATAAAGAAGGGACTAAGACTATTAAAGTTATAGATCGGAAAGATATAATATAATGCTTTTGCAAATATTATGAAGAAATTAATAAAACAAAATCAAAAGTGAGTAACAGCAACTTTTGGATAGTTTTTTTTTTAAAGAAAACATACATAAACTATCAAAAGAACAGAAAAGCAAGACGGATGTCTTTTTCCTTTAAGGAATTAAAAGACAAAATTAGAAATCTTAAAACTAATAAAACACTAGATATGGATTGGATAATTCCTGAGCTATGTAAACTTTCACCTGATAATATTTTTAAAAAATTTAGTAAATACTTTTGAAGAAGTTAAAAATACATCTAATATTCCCCTATCATGGAGATATTCTCTTATTACACCCATTTTAAAATCAGATAAGGACCCTAATCAATGTTCTTCTTATCAACCTATATCACGTTTAAATGTAGACTACAAGATTTTCATGTCTATATTAGCAAAAATATTAAATCAAATGCTCATTTGGTTTAGTAAATGAAGATCAGACTGGGTTTATAGTTAATAGGAAACTTCAAGATAAGACTATTTTCTTTGATTGCTATGGTAAACAAAAATAAAAAAAGTTATCCATAATAAGCTTAGATATGGATAAAGCTTTTAAGTCTGTGAATTGGTCATACATGTTCAGAGTACTAAATGAATATAACGTTTCCACTGATTTCATAAAGTTACTTAAAACGTTTTATGATAACTCAATTTCTTTTGTCAAAATAGGCTCCTATATATCTAGCCCCTTTGATATATTAAAAGGTACCAAAGAGGGATGCCCTTTATCTCTTTTGCTATTTGCACTTATTATAGAGTCCTTTGCTAGAGTCACCACAGTGGTGCAGCAGTTAGCATTGTCACCTCACAGTAAGAGGTTCTCTGGTTCAATCCTCAGCTGGGGTGCCTTCTGTGTGGAGTCTGCATGACCTCCCTGTGGTCGCATGGGTTTCCTCCGGGTACTCCGGGTTTCCTCCCACATCCCAAAGACATGCTGTAGGTGGATTGGACACTCTAAACTGGCCCTAGGCATGAGTGCATGCGTGTGTGTGCCTTCCGTGGAAGGTTGGGCGCCGGGCTGGCAACTCAACACCGTAAAACTTTACTGCCATTCATGAGTGGACAAGTGATCCGCTGTGGCCACCCCTAACTGGGAAAAAGCTGAAAGAAGAAGAAGAAGAAGATAGGGTCCTTTGCTAACTATATAAGAGCTAACATAAACATTAAAGGTTTTAAAATAAATGAAACAATTTTGCCTAAAATTCAACTTTTTTTGATGACATTCTGCTCACTAGTGGTAATATTGAACTCTCGTTGGATCATATAGTTAGCTCTATGGGATATTTTGAAAAGATTTCAGGACTGAAATTTAATCACAATTAAATAAAAACCTTGCTTATCACCAAAGAGATAATCACTAAGTTAAACTCTTACAAAAAATTGGCTGGACAATTTACAGTTAAAATACTTAGGAATTACTATTGATACTAATAATAAAAAATCAATTTTAGTTAACTACCAAAACCTGATACAATATTCAAATTAACAGAATTGAAATACATTGTTTTTCACATTTGAGGATAAACTTACCTTGATCAAAATGATAATCTTTTCAAAAATCTTATTCTTTAGTCAGTCATTAATTCTTCCCTCTTCTAACAAGTTTAACAAAAAATAAGTCTAATTTACTAAAGTTCTTATGGTATCACAAAAAAGCAAGAATCTCCCTAGACTGGCACATCAAAAGTTGGGAGGAGGGAGGCATTGGTTTCCCCCAATGTTGGCTTATATTCTAAATCTGTAATTATTAAAGTAATACTCCAGTGGCTTTACTCATCTTATGCTTCATGTTAGAAATCAATACGTGAAAATATACTAATAGATAATAGCAAATGTATAATTGAAACTTATAGAAATTTGGACATCAATACCTTTTTTTGGGTTTTAAAATATGATATATTAAATGAAAAACATAAGTTTACTCTCTCCCTTTCATAAATCATGTTCTATTAATATTCAAGAGATTTATGAACTCATATTATCTAATCGGAGATTTACTAATATTATTTCCTTTTGCTTTCACAAATGGATGCGTAATATATTTTAATACAAAGAAAATGTTTGACTTAAAGAATAATAATTTAATTTATTGGCATTGGTTTCTGAACAGGAATAAAACAGACTTAGCTGATTGTCTGATTGCTAGATACAGTCTGGAAAATAGTAGTTGCTTAGACAAACATGTAAGGACTATATTTAAGACAAAATTAACATAGCATTAGACATACAAATTAAACTATTCCAAAAATCCTAGACTTATTTTCTAATGTAAATAATAATCCATCTAAAGGTAAGTCATACTTGTCTATCATATATAAGATTAGAATTGAATTCGTTCCCCCTGAGCTGTCATACTGGAATTACTCAACAAAAATAAAGAAGAATTTTCTGAGGAAAGAAAGTATCCTTAAAATCTTTAGGAAAACCAATGTCCTCTCTATACTGGAAGATTTATACATGGAAATTTTTATAGAGAATTTTCTAATATCCCACAAAATTGCTGTTATGTATAAATCAGAAAAAAAATACAATGCTGGAGATGCAATGAAGTCCTTGAAGCAGATTGGGTTCATATAATCACAGAATGCAACAATGTCATCTTTCTAGACTGATTTTAGAAGCTTTTGCTAAGCATTGTGGTCAGATAATTGTACTACTACAGATTCCTTGATTTTGTTCAATGCCCCAATTCCAGACGTTATTCCAGTATCGCAAATACCTCTTCTTTGGTCTGTCGTAGCTATTGCTAGGAAAGTTATAACTAAAAACTGTAAATGTAAAACTGCTCTCTCTTTCTACTAGTGAATTTATCTGTTTATCCAAATCTTTGTAAAAATGAATTATAGACCATAAAAATGAGAACTAGAAATGTAACTCATCAATACATAGCGTGGCAGAAATGAATGATCTATTAGAAAAGTACTAATAGTTTTGTGTGTATAATTCTTGTTAAGGACTTTTGTCTATAATTTTGTTTCATTTTGTTTCATACTGTTGAATTATTGTTGGAATATATAAAATTAAATAAAAACTTAAAACAATTGTGCATATACTATCTCTTAACTTAGTGTAAACAGTTTGCTTATCAAATTTTCATTTTCTTGGTGTGATATGCTGCATAGGTCATCTATGTCAACTTATCAACTGAGCAACTGTGATAAATTCTCATGTAAAATGTTTATATTTCTGTTAATACTGTTAATATCATGAAATAACTTCACTTGGAGCTTTTCTCCTCAGGCTTCCCCTGAAAAGTTTTTTTTTTTAATTCAGTCAGAGTTTACTGGTAATCAAATGCAAAATAAAATAAAAGAATAACTTCTGCCTTCCACTTTCCTGCACATGTAACTGAACAACTATACTCTATTCTCCTTGAACTTCTCTGCAAGTGGGTCTTCATTGGCTTCTGCTTTGATGTTATTCTTTTCATTTCTCTCTCTCTCTGTGAATATCACATTTTTTTTGGTCCTCTCAGACCTCATCTGTACTGGGCCCAGCCCCAGTGCCCCATATCCATGCTTCCTCTGCCAACCATCCACATACCCTCTGACTTGCTCCAGTATTTCTGCAGCAATTCAGATTTCCCTTCTCTTCTACAAAACATTTCACATGCATATACATTCCCCTTCTGTCCCATGTTCCAACATCTTCTGATTTCAACATTTTACTGCCACAAACACTGTCTTGTAAGTACTCAGATTCATTGTGTGCCTTCATTTTTGCATTCCAGTCTTTGCTGAACTTTGTGTTCAGCATTTGCTTTTAGTGCCATGCTATCTGTATAGATCAGCTTTGTTAATCTGTCCATCTGACCTGTTTTCTAATGTAGTGTGTCATCAGCATGAGAAGGAGTGAGCTAACAGCTGAATCCTGATGCACACCCACTCTGAATGCAGTCTGTACTGATCTTTGTGCATAGCTTGTACTAATTCTACCCATGGTTTCCAGGGCTTTGAACTGCAGGACTGCCCAGTTCAGGCTTCCTTGGACCTTGTCATATTCTTTCTTCAAATCTAGGACTGTTCAGTTGGTCTCTTTTCTCTTCTCCAGCTTCTTCCGCACTATGTTGCACTGCAAACCACAAGTCAGTTGTACTGCATTCTGATTAGACTCTGGACTGCTCATCCCCCATCTCACTTTCTACTGCTCTGCATATTCAGTTATCAACCATCCTCTCCATCACTTTCATGATCTATGACAGGATTTTGTGTCTTTATTGGCCACAGTTGTTAATACCCCTTTTGGTCTTATACTCTAGCACTAGAATGTTTGTTCTCTAGTCATCTTGGATATGCTTCTCTCTCTATACTGTGATCACTATCTTTGGGACCCATTTTTACCCTAATGTAGCCTACATCTGGATCATATCTGGTGTAACTTTATCTGAGCCTGCTACTTTTTTCATACTTCTGGGATAGGTTCTTCCTCTTTCATCATAGGCTGTGCATTGGGTAGTACAGCTTCTTTGGAGTTTTCTTCATTCAGAAGCTTTTTGAAGTACTTCTTCCATCTGCCCTTGATGTCCTTGGAAATGGTGAGCTGACTGCTGCTGGCATTCCTTATAAATGTCATGGCATGGTGCGAGTTCAAGAGGGTGTGAAACTGTTCAGAGGGGGAAATGTGGCATACAGAAGTCCATATCCCCGGTGCTGCCCAGGGAGCCCAAGTCCTTGTGGTTGAGGCTCAGCCCACAGATGGTGTGAGGCCGGTGATGGCCCCCGGCACATTGGGATCAGTTCTTCCTGGAGTCGGGTTGTTTGTGAATGCAGCCCAAGGTGGGTGGTAAACTCAATCTAAGGCTAAACACTGGCACAACACTGATAGTGGACAAGTACCATAAGGGAAAGTTGAAAAGAACTTTGAAGAGAGTTCAAGAGGGTATGAAACCATTCAGAGAGGGAAATGAATGGGCAGTACAGCATATGTAATATTTCTTCAGTCTGAAGCTTCTTGAAGGACTCCTATCTGTCATTCATGTCCTCTGAAATGGTGAGTAGGCTGCTGCTGCTGGCATCCCTTATGAATGCAATGTCACAACTATATTTTTCTATCATTATTTATTTATTTAACATTTGTTTACTGGAAAAGTCCAACTGGGACTGAGCCCATTTTCAACAGAGGCCTGGGGAGAAATGCTCTAGATGCATTTCTTTGGAATGTTGCAGCTTGATAGATCCTGTTTGAGTCATCTGCTGATTTAATTTCCAGAAGGTTGTAGAGATTTTCTGATGTCTTGTCCTTTGCCATTGTGATTGCTGTCTTTGTTTTTTTTTCTTTTTTGTCTCTCACTTCTTCCTGCAGTCATTTTTTGTTTTCTTCTTGGACTTCTGCATTCTAACACCAACATGCCTTGTGTATCTTATTTCCATATCTAGTTTAGCTGCATCTCTGTTCTACCATCTTTAGAAATGCTATTTTGAGATTTTGTCATTTTTCTTTAGCTCCACCTATTCCCTCTTCTTCCCCAAGGTGCTACAACACTGAATATTGGCATGAATTCCAGTTCTTTCACTCCGATCAGCTCCCAGGTCTTCAGCCTAGTCACTGTTGACATTAGAGCCTTCTCTAACCACTAATTGTGGCCGATTGTGTCCACCATTGATTTATGTTGGGGGGTGACCATTGAACTGGAATGACTTTGTAATCTGACCCTCTTCCCTTTTATCAATAGGAGAAAGTCTACCTGAGCTGCATGCTGACCATTCTTGTATGTGATCTTGTTACCATCTCAAGTGGTGAACCATGTGATGGCCACCATTAAGTCATTTGTCAACAGAAGTCTAGAGTGACTTGCCCTTCATTACTCTTGTTGCCTAATTCATTTGAACTCATAGATATCATAGTCTGTCTATCCTGATATAAGCATTCAGAGCCACCATTATCAAGATCAACTAATTTCGCTGCACATTATTGACATAATCCTGTAACTGCTGCCTGAATACTCTTCCTCACCATCACAGTCTTGCTATGGAGCCTACTGAGATCATGAAAACTGATCTGTCTTTACACATGAGTATGATTGCTATGAGTCTTATATTGATTCTGACGACATCCCTCACTGACTTCAGAAGACTCTGTCACCACAGTTCCCACACCATTTCTAGTCTGTCCTCCACCTGAGTTGTAGACTCTGGATCACAGGACCAGAGACATTGTTCCACTGCCCTTCCACCTTGCCTCCTGCATACACAGAATGCTAGTCTCTTCCTTACAATTATATCATCCATGTCAAAGCTATATCCTGTCAGCAAACCTGTATTCAATGCACCAGTCCTTAGTTAATCTTTTGACTGGTTACTTGGCTTTACTTTCAGATTTTTCTCAGACATATCCTAGGTATGCCAGGCCGAGCAACCTCACACCAGCAGGCCAGTAGCTGATTGACTTAGAACTGCTGGGCTTTATAGTTGGGATATACTGGCCATTAGGGACCCATAGATCCCCTTTCACCCTTAACATGAATCCCTAGCATTGATCACAGTAGGCCACATCCTCAAAACCTTAGCACTGGTAACCCATGTACTTCTTTTTTGTATTTTAAACAAAAAAAGACTGTATTAAATTTTCATGTATGACATAAGCAAGTTTACATTTATATAAATGAAAATAAATCATAACACAATCTTGGTTGCAAACCTTATAGCTTACAAACCATGCCAACACAGCTATAGCTGCAAACATTATACATCACTTTTAATATATCCAGTCATTGGCAGTCAACCATTACATAGCTCATTCAAATCCTATCTTCTTTTAAACTGTGTTGTTCCCCTGCACGTATTGATCCCACATTTCCCATTTTTTCCTACGTAATTTGCTCCTACCCTTTTTTAACGATCCCAGTTCTAGTTGTTTTATCTCTGTTACTATCCTTGTTACTTCTAATAAACTTGGTTTAGACTTTGATTTCCATTTTCTAGTAATTGCTTTTTTGACAGCCATCATAATTAAACTCAGCAAAGCCTTACTATGTGTAGGCAATTCCGATTCTGTATCATAGCTCAAAAAAATTATTTCCCTAGTTACTCAAATTTGCCCTCCCAGCATCTCTGACAGTGCAGATTGCAGGGAATCTTTAAAGTCTGTCAACTCATTACATTCCCAGAAAATATATTCCCAGTTACCTCTTTCTTCCCCATCATACCTTCAACATTTGCTATCTGCCTGAGGAAAATTTTTTAGAGCATGCTTGAGATATAAAAATACCTATGTAAACACTTCCAGGCAAAGATCCTAAATCTTTTATATTTTGTTGCATATTTGAGAGACAAATATATCCCCCACATTGTTCCTTTGTGAATTGCTTACCCAGTCTCCCTTCCCAATCCTTCCTAATATCCTCTGATTGACTCTTATAGTTATCATGCAATATTTTATATGCTCTACTAATTATTTCTTTCTTAACAGCAACTTCTGTTCAAAATTCTACCAAAAACTCTACCAGTACTTGTCATTCATTTAGGACTCCCCTATTTCTTTGTCTTTGCCTATACTCTGATATTAGTCCTAGACAGGGAAGGCAGTCTCTAATCTTGCATTCCAAATAAGTTATTGGCATCTTCCCATTCTATTACCTTTCCTTTTCTAGTTATTTGCTCCCAATCCCCTAGTTCTTTTGCTACTTTTCTGCAAAATATCCCTGCCCCCTCTTGCTTATTGTCTGTATCCCTAATTGCAGTCATACTTATTGGCAGAATCTCCTTTCTCCATTCCTATATTGGCTTAGTTCTTAGAATGCCTTCTGCTACTTTATGAATATAATAATCTGTATGATTATTGTTCTCCTTAAAGGTCTGCATTCCAAATCCCAGTCTCTTCCTGTTACTTGAGCTTCCCCCTGCTTCATCATCAGTGTTATTTAACATGACCACTAGTGGCCAGCAATAATGTGCTATATAGTCTGGGATTTAGTAAAAGACAAGAAGGCAGCAAACCCAGTAAGTATTCCAGAAATACAATAAAATAAACCAGGTGGTCCAAGGGACCAGAACTCATATCCACAAATCATTTATTATTTTACAGCTTAAAAAAGTTTAAAAGCAAACTGCTGTTGTAAAAAAAATCAAACAGGTTTAGCACTTTTGTCATTCAAGTCAATGACATAATCAGAACCATTGCATTTAGAGCATCTAGGCTTTTATATCCAAAACCACACCATTAAGTGAAAACAAATCATGAAGCCAAGTCCTGCATTTAAAGCTACATACTCATCTAGCATTCACCTAAATAAATTTATGTTATGAATGGTTACAAAATAATACATCATGAATAAAATAAGTAAAAATAACATACATATATACAAACTGTGCTTGCAAAAACCATACTACAAAAACAACACACAGTCAGATATTCTTACGTGCATTGCATCAACTTGTATTTTGCCACCTTACATTTAGACAACCTATAGTTTTATTGATCTTTCTTTTAACTCACTGGCAATGGAAACTGTTTCGTTTAAGCCTGGTGGCACATTGGCATTGAGTCTCAACTGCCAAAGCATTTCTTTATGCAACAACTTGTTCTTCCAGTCCCCAGAGTATGCTGCCAAATTAATTTTTTCTACAGCAAAAAACTAATTTATCAAACTCCACATAGGTGAACAAGTGGCTAGCTAGAACACTTTTGCCATTTCGCTGGATGCTGTATACATGCTGGTAAATACGATTATTAAAAGCATTATTGGTTTTGCCAAAGTAAAAAGCTTGGCATTGTGTGCACACAGCAAAATAAATCACTCTCTGTAAAACAATTCAATCTGCCTCCCTTGGCATAATCCCTGATTTTGTCAAATAGCCACCCTTCCCATGCAACATAGCCACATTGATTGCATATCCACATCTAGAATTTTTAGGAAAATTATCCATCCTGCATATAGGTTTATTCTCCAAAATACATTTAAAATGACTTTGTCTTTTAAAAGTGAAAGTAGGCTTAACCTCATTAAATCTCTGTGTAGCCTCATTACTGCTTATAATAAACCAATTTTTCAAGATGATCTTTTGTATTTTCTTGGCATCAAGAGAGTAATGAAAAACCATGTTGGTACTTAAATCAAAGGACTGGTTGTTGTGAGCAACCACATCTGGATAACTCTTGTACCCATGTTTAAAAATGGAACCATATATACCATTTTGTTCACTCCACACATATCCTGCCACCTCGTCCACCAGGGCATTAGGGTAATTGCATTCCAAGAACATTGTTTTCAAAATACATTTTTCTTGGCACCTGTTCTCATTTGATGTCAATCTAGATAACCCAATAAACTGACTTTTTATAATGCCCTTTTTCTGGTGGTATGGGTGGCAGCTAGAATAAAATTAAAAAGAAATACAATAAGTGGGCTTTCTAAATATCCCTGTTTTTAGAGTTTTATCTGGTGAATGTTGAATTTTAATATCCAAGTATGAAATTTCGTTGGCATTAACAGAGTATGTACAATCCAGAATCTCTGTGCTGTGTTGCATCAGCCCCAGTGATTCATTAAATTGATCTATACTACCTTGCCACAAAATTAACAGGTCATCTAAATATCTATAACAAGCTTTGCAAAGCTTAAAAAGTGGAAACTTAAACAAGGACATTAATTCCCACCTTAACAAAATGCCATTTGCCAACACAGGGGCACAAATTGCCCCCATGGCCACCCCAGAACACGGTTTATAATATTCATTGCCAAAAAACAGGAAGTTGTTGGACAAAATTATTTGAAATTATGTATTAAATTGTCATAATTTTTAGATAATCCCCCATAGAGTTTAACTATCTCGTCAAACCATAACACACCTTGTTCTTGTGTGATGACAGAAAACAAACTTTTAATGCCACAAGTAATAAAGTAATGAAAATCATGACCAGCCTGCCTTATTTTGTCCAACAAATCCCACGAATCACGAATGATGCGTCCAAAAGGTTTAAACAATTTTTTAAGTTTTGTATCAACAAATTTGGCCAGTGGCTCAGTGATGGATCCTGCTGAAGCCACAACAGACCACAGAGGTGGATCCCTGATGTTTGAGTGCAACTTTGGGATGCCAAAAATTCTTGGGATAAAAGGGTCCCGCACTCTTAGAAACTCATATAACCCTTCTGGCAATTGCTCAAACAGAAACAGCTCTTCCAATGCTATTCTCATAGCCCTATAAGCTATCTTTATCTCATTTAATGAAACATTATAAACAGCATTGTCACATAAGTTGAGCATTCTCCCCTGATAATAAAGGTTGTACATAATTAGAAGTCCTCCACCTTTATCAGGATGCATGCCTCTAATGTCTGCACCTTGTGTAACAGATGTTAAAAATGTCTGTTTCATAAGATAAATTGTTAGCGGTGTTGGCACCTTTGTTAATAAATCTCTAATCTCCTTTTCACAAATCTGTTCAAAAGTGTGATTAGGGTGCAATGGCAGATTATTAACACTTTTCCTTTTTAAATTGTCATTGCATGCCCCCACCCTTCTACCATAATTCGTGCCATAGAAAATGTCAAGATTTAATTTTCTCGTAAAGAGCTTCAAGTCTAAAATTATGTGCTCAATGTTAGCCCTACATGAGGGCACAAAGTTAAACCCTTTTAAAAAAGGATATGGTGTACAGGCTTTACTGCAAGCTCAGTAAAATTGTACATATTTAACTGTTTATAGGATGTAATTTTAACAGTACCTGAAGAGCTGGAATACACAACCTCAGACATTATCTCCTGCTCTGGGGGTTGTTCCTGCCTTGTTGCCATCTCTCTTGCCTCACATTCTGGATCCCTCTTGGTGGTTTCCAGGTATTGTTGCCATAATTCCCTTGCAACTGCCAGTTGGCAATGTGTTGGGAATATTTGGGTGGTGGTGTTCCTAATGGGACAGGGGTAACATCATTGTCATCCTGTTGACCTCTTGTTCTACACCCTCCCTGTCATTGTTCAGCTCTCTCAAAAAAAGGTACGGGATAAAATGTCTTGTTGGAATAATCCCAATTATCCCTGGCAAGCTTCTTGACTTTTCTATTTCGTGAGGTGGCAATTTTTTTATCCACTTCAAAAAAAAACTTTATCAGAGTCATTTTTATACCGAGAAAAAAGTAAGTCCTGTATGATTGAGCTGACATGTTTCTGTACTGTATTCCTAAGCTCAATCAACCATCTCTAATTCTCTCATAGATTCATAGGTTCATAGATTAGTACTAGGCTAACTGCCCTTGTGGGCCATTTCCAGCCTAGCCAATTACCCCATGTGAGAAACAAACTCTGCACCTTATGTTTGTAAGGCAAACACCTTAACCATTATGCCAACCTCCCACCCCTTCTATAATTTAAAATAAATTTAAGCAAGTCCAAGCCAGTCTGATCCAACAGTTCAAGATGAAATACACTATTAGGCACCACACCTTGTGGGTACTTCCATACATGCAATCCCTTCAGGAAGTGCCCACTTTTAACACTCTCTCCAAGAAATAGATTGCCTAATTGTAGGGACTTGTATTTAAAAAGATGCTTTTGCAGTAGGTGAATTTGTTCAGTAAGCGTTAAATGCTTACCATCGCCTAAAATATTTCCTTGTTGCACTTCTAAAGTGGATGTAGTATCCAACGACCTATTAAACTGAAAAGGGCAAGCATAGTCATTAAAACAGATCTTTCACCAACCTGTTGTCCATTACTCTGACCTCCAGCTTGAATATTCCTTTGAGTTTTAGTCTCCAGAATACGGCTGCCACCAAGAAGCTCCTGCCCGAAGGCAGTAATGACTTGCCTTGTAACTTGCTGTGTGAGTTGCTGAATGAGGAAAGTCAAATCATTATTTCCTGATGCAAAAGGCCCAGCTGCATTGGAAAATAAGTCATGTGAATCCCCGGTAGCCATGTTGCAACCTCCAAGAAGCCAAAATCCAGTAAACGACAAGAAGGTAGCAAACCCAGTAAGTATTCCAGAAATAAAATAAAATAAACCAGGTGCTCCAAGGGACCAGAACTTGTATCCATAAATCGTTTATTATTTTACAGCTTAAAAAAGTTTAACAAACTGCTGTTGTAAAAAAATCAAACAGGTTTAGCACTTTTGTCTTTCAAGTCAATGACATCATGAGAACCATTGCATTTTGAGCAGCTAGGCTTTTATATCCAAAACCACACCATTAATTGAAAACAAATCATGAAGCTAAGTCCTGCATTTAAAGTTACATAATCAGCTAGCATTCACCTAAATAAATATATGTTATGAATGGTTACAAAATAATACATCATGAATAAAATAAGTAAAAATAATATACATATATACAAATGGTGTGTGTCAGACAGGTTGCATTATGGCTACGGTAGAGTATGATAACTCATGTGTGTGTGTGTGTGTGTGTGTGTGTGTGTGTGTGTGTGTGTGTGTGTGTGTGTGTGTGTGTGTTGTGTGTGTGTACATGTGTGTCTGTGCATGCATGTCTTTGTATTAGAGCATATTTACAGATGTTTAGAGGTGAGTGTTATGTAAGTATTAATAAATATGTGAGGGCTTGTTTGTGGATGCTTGTGTGTGTGTGTGTGTGTGTGTGTGTGTGTGTGTGTGTGTGTGTGTGTGTGTGTGTGTGTGTGTGTGTGTGTGTGTTTACATATGAGTGTATCTATGCTTGTGTGTGTCTCTGTGTGTCTGTAAGAGAGGTGCCTATTCTACCATAACGCATGGCCTGGTAAGCAGAATGCTGGTACTTACTGTTGGAGCATGGTAATAGGCTACTAATGAAGGGTTCTCTGTGCAGCGTTACCATGTGTCTGAATGGGACATTGTCTTCGTGTTAATCGACTAACTTGCATTGGCCAATTAACACATGTAGAGACAATCTTTGTAAATCTCAGTATTCGATGTAAAAGGACAGCAGCAACTAAAACAGAAAAGATAACTTTCAGTGATGCAAATATGTCTTTTTGGATTAACTTACTATAGAACATATAATCAAAAGATGTATTACAGCTCTGAGATGTATTTTTGGGCTATAAAATATAAAATCTTTTTTTTGTTATATCAAGCAGAAATTAAAATCATTAAAAAATTTTTTTTTGACTATATGATTCAGGTTTCAGAGGCTGAATTGGAGCACAGTAAGTCTGAATGATAACTATGTAAGAATGATGTATTCATTTCAACCAGCCAGTTCCAGAGCAAGTGGTTGTCCCAACATCATCATCTAATATGTACCGATCTTAGTCTGTGCCTTTCCTGTTCTAGCACCAAAAAAATGTAACTATTTAACTTAGAAATACATTTTTGTTGTTGAAATTCATCGTATTAACAGCAAATATGCCTGGTATTCTATTTTTAAACACTTTTATCAAAATATCACTAAAGATATTGGTGCACATACATTCATATAAAATAAAAGAAAACACACCATATTAACATTTTCTTTTTTTATAACTGTCTTTCAGTCCAACATTGCATAAATCACTGAATTCCTACCTTGCTTCTCCTGAACATGAGTCTGCATGTATTGTTCCCACAAATTTAATTTTTTCTATGTAATTTGCTTCTTTCCTTTTCTAAAGATCCCTCTTCCAGTTATTTTATCTCCTTTATAATATTCAATACTTTAAATATAATTAGTTTAGAATCTGATTTCTATTTTCAAGTGACTGTTTTTGGCAGCCAACAGAATTAAGCTTAAAAAGTTTTTTTACTAAGTCAATGCAATTCAGATCCTTTGTCCCAGCTCAAAAGAATCAGGTCCTTAGTTACAGCTATTTGCTCCGTCAATATTTCTGACAGAGTACTCTGCAGTGAATTTTTATAAATGCATCAACTCATTACACACTCCAAAACATGTTCCCAATAACCTCTTCCTTCCCCATCATAATTCTAACATTTGCTATCTATCTGAGGAAAAATTCTTTGAAGTCTGCTTTGGGTATAAAAATATGTATCAAACACTTCAAGCAAAAATTCTTAAACATTCTGGACATTCTTGCATACTTGGGAGCCATACATATTTCATCCCGTTGTTCTGTTATAAATTGCATTTCATTCTCTCTTCCCAATCTTTTCTAGCCTGCTCTGATTGTTTTTTTTTATAGTTATATTGCTGTATTTTATGTCTTGTTAATTATTCCCTTTTTAACAGATTCTGTTTTAGATTTGGCTAAAAACTCTGCCATAGCAGGTTCACTTAGTACACTCTTATCCATATCTCTTTGCCTAAACTCTGATACCTATACCTACTAAGGAAGACTCTCACTTATCTACAGTCCAAACTACTGCTTCTTGGCCTCATCCCACTATATTACTTTTCCCTTTCTAGTTATTTGCTCTCAATACTTTGGTTCCTTTGCCAGTTTTCTCCAGCAAATTCCAGCTCCTCTTTCCCATTTTCTGTACCTGTACTTGCAGTCATCCCTGTTGGCAAAATCTCCTTTCTCCATTTATATGTTGGTTTAGTTCTTGGAATAATTTCTGCAACTTTATGAATACAATATTCTGCATGGTAGTTAGTGTTCTCCTTAGGAATCTGCACCCCAAATTCCACTGTATCATTATTTACTGAACTACCCCCACCCTGCATCAGCGTCCCTTTCCACTTTGAATTACCATGTTCTGCTTGTATTATACAGTTGAGCCTTAATTGTGTAGTCTTAAAATATCCCTCAAAATCAAGTAATCCTAAACCACCTTGTTCTATTGGGAGGATCAATAAATCCCACTTAACTTGCCCTCTTCCCAATAAATTCCTTCAACTCTTTAATTACTCTCCACAACATTTCCTCTGGTTGATAAAAATATGCCTGATCTGTATATACAATTAAGGGACTAAAGCATTTTCACTGCTTGTATCTTACTATCTATATCCATAAACAAGAACTTCAAGTTTCTCAGTTCTTGTATTGTCTTTTGTTTAGTCTCTTCCCAAATATCTTTGGCTACCATAACAGAAGCCTTTCTGATCCACACTCCTAAATACTTCATCTTATAGTGTCCCCATAAGTATGGGCATTGCTGAATCAAGTTGTACATGTATAATTTGCAGCCTTTATAGTCTTTGTTTTATCGTCATTAATTTTATATCCTGAAAAGACTTGAAGCTGTCTCAAAATCTTCCACATCACTGAGATGTCCTTTTCTGGATTTATCAATGCAGAATAATGTCAACCAACTTTTTTTGATAACCATAGGAATTATATCCTTGAATTTCGGAGTCCTTTATTTTTTTTTGTCAGTGGCTCTACATTTAAAGCAAACAACAAAGGGGAAATAGACACTCCTGCCCGGTTCCCCTTTCAAACACAACTTATCAGAGAGGAACCCTCTCACAGTAATATAGCTAGGGCAGGGAGAAAGGGGCAACTGCCCTGGGTACAAAGTGTTAGAGGGCAGAATCCAATCTGCCTTTCATCATGCTGATCAGTCTTAGTACAATAATGGCTTAAGCCGACATTGCATTTGTGGTCAAATCACTGTGATTCTAAAGAGAGCTGGAATCTCTGAATTTGTTAGAATACATCTTGCGTAACTGTCATTAATTATTAAATTGCTTGGTGGAGTCACACTGATTGGTTCACCTGAATGGCCCCCCACAGGCTGTGGAATCTATAATTTTCCACTCATTTGCATCCATGGCTAGAATTAAAACTGCTATGCATGTTGACAAACCTCTACATTTTGTCAGCTTCTCTTAATGCCTTGAGACTGCACATTATGAAACACAACTTTCCTTCTCTAGTAGATTTCCCAGAGTGCCTCCCTTCAGGAATCCTTTATACCACTTCTTAGCTACTCTCCTTCGCAGGGTGCGCTGACTTTTGCTCACCTTCTGGCATTTTATCTTTCACATGTCTATGCAGCTCATTTCTTTCCCTTTTAGATAATTCAAATTCCCATTTACTGCTGCATCTCTTTATATTTTTTCACTCAGCTATACCTTACCCTGGGATATTCTAACCCATTTTTCCAACTACTCCCTCTCTTTTCACGTTCTCTACCTTTACTATGTCTGATGACTGACAACATTTCTTGAATGTTACCTGTACCTATTGCCTTACTGTTTATTTGCCTAATAATAATTTATGGTAATTTCTCTTGACTGCAAATTCAGTGGTTTGTTTTTCTGTAAAATAAAATGTAATTTATTTTTTATTAATGTATGTTTTAGGATATACAGACCTTTCTGTTTTGTATTTGTAAGGATTTATTGCAACTGCTTTACTGTCCTCTAAGGCCCATATAATTCCTGAGGAGATATTTGTTCCAGAGTACTTACCCAGTTAACAAATTAATATGAACAAATACAATTCTAGGAAACACATTTGAAACATCTGCTCTAAGGGACCCATAAGCTTGTTTTTAAATCACTTGTTAATGCTGTCAGTTGACCACAGAGATATTCTATCAGGTCTATATCAGACTCACGAAAGACGGAAATTGCGAATACAAATACGTTGACACATAAAGAGTGATCTACCATAAGAGCAAACCACGTACTAAGCGAAAACCAAAACACCGAACGGATTTCCCTAACCAACAGTGCCATGGAGGTATACCTAAACTAACTACATAAAAGTAACATAACACACTTTTGCAGGGGGGATGCATCCCCCTGCAGCCCCCATGTGGGGGGCTGCGCTCCCACACCCCCCCTACTTAAATATACCAACTCCGAGATTGCACTACAGTGGGGAAAAGGGTATATTGCCTTATCCCCAGGATCGCACTGCTGGGCAAACAAATCCATTCAGTGTTTTGCTTTTTGCTCAATATCTGGTTCGCTCATATGGTAGATCGCTCTTTATGTGTCAATGTACTTGTATTCGTGGGTTCCATCTTTCGTGCTTCTAATATGGACCCTATTCTATCCTACTTGTAAGATTTATCTCAGCATTTGTTTGCAAGAAGGTACATAGAAACACATCTAATGTGTGTCTAGATCTTAGAATCCTTTTGGGACCTTATTTACAAAGTGCCATCTATGGTACTTTCCCTTGAACCACGGGGCTGTTTTTTTGTAGCCCTGCCTCAAAAAATGATTTCTACACACTGATTGTAAAACTGCCTTTTCAGATGGAAATACACAATGACATCACCATGGCAACCATTTGAAAAGTCAGGACCCACAAGAGTGAGTCCTGAAACTCAAAGACTGAGTGGATGTAAAAACAGATTGACATATATTGAGTGTGATATGGTCATTTCTCAGAATATTCTCTTTTATCTGAGGTATGACAGTCTCGGAGTTAGTATACAAGTTTGGAGGGTGTGAGGGGCTTTATCCATATCAAAGGGTTGCAGAGGGCTTGTATTGTAATTGTGCATATGTTTTGTGTCAGAAAGTTAACCCAGATATTCTCTTTAACATTATCCAAAACTGTTTCAGTTCAGGCAACAGTTTCAGACAAATTAAATTTTACAGCTCAAGCATCAGTCTTATCACTTCAGAGAAACGAAAGTTTTAACTTTCGCTGCTCTCTTCACCACAAAAAAGCAAACAAGATTTAACTCAGGAAGTTGTTTCTCAACTAATAAATAGCTTTAACTCAGGCAACAGTCACCGCTTCATGGAAACAAAATTGCTGTAATATAGGCAATTCTTTTGAAATGTCTGCTTTGTGTCAAATATGACCCATTTCTGTTTGTAGAAAAAAACTTTTAGTCTTAGCATTTTAGTAGTTCCATGCCAGCTGCAGCTTTACTTCTGCTTTTGGTAAAACATTGCTTCTTCCTGTTTTCAAGTAATCTGCCCTTTCTGTATTTCTTAGCTGCTGCAGTGTTTCAAAAGAATAAGTACTTTTAAACCTCACCAAACCTCTTGCAAAGTGACAGATAAGACCTAAACTTTGCCTCATGTGGTATTCCAGTCACAGTTACTATTTTGTTCTGCTTGTACTGTGTGATCAGTACGCAATGGTTCATAAAACTAACTTGACCTGGACTGATTAAGAACACAAAAAAGGAGTGATTTTGCTGACCTGCACACTCGTGCCAAGGGTGCAAGCCTTTTACACCTCTCAAACTAATGTATACTAACTTCACAGTCGCACAACAGTAGGAAAAGGAGAAACACTCCATTAAAATGCACAAGAGTCTCACACAGAGGTTACTCACACTTGCACTGGATAAGTATATTGTCAGTAATCTATGATCAAACTTATCTTCAGCCACCTGTCTGATCAGTTAAAAAATGACCAAATGGTTTTCTGTCAGCTTTTTGTTATACATGAAAGAAATAGGGCTGTAGTACAAATAGTGACTTACATCTTCATCGGTGTAATTTGGGCATTATGCAAATATTCTGTGACCACAGCTGCATACCCCTAAATGCAATACCCGACAGCATCCTTACAAGTCAGTACAGACTCTCTTTTGCCAGAATGGAGTAGGTCATCTCGTTTGAGAAAGGCTACTTGACCTGAAAGATACAATATTATCTGAAATGCTTTTGCGAGTAATGCACAAAGCATCACCTAAGAAGCATTAAACTGACCCACAGTGATGATAATGAAGTCTAAATGTCTAATGCTTGGGTCTGCATGGGCTAATTACTGACTGAGATCTTGTCACCTGGTTCTTACTATCCAGCTGTAGAAAGGAGGTTGTCACTTGTAAATTTTATGATGGCATTACAAGTTCAAAAGAGCTTGGGATGAACCTTTAGACACAAAAAGATCCTTACAATGCTCTTATCAGTAATGGAGCAAACAAAATGGCACCTGTCTCGACTACTGTTTTTCCCCTGATATACGTATGATCATGCATCAGGTACTTTGGTTTTGTCTTGTTTTAGTGTACACATAACATTGTTAGCCATGAGTCCTATTTTCTTGAGTGACTATACTTTGGGTCAAATTCTAAAGACTTCTTCTTTGTGTAATCGACTAACTCTGGTGTAAGGCCCATCTGTTAAGCAGAGAGAATAAATCACTTACACCAAGAGCAAGATTTTTGGAATTGGGTCCTATGACTCCTGTGCTCAATAGAGGGTTTCCCAGTTAGTGGTATGACAGCAGCATCATACAGGATGGAACCTGTTAGGGTACTTAGTGTGCAGCCTGAATACCATACTCAAGAAGTGATACAAGTCAAAAAGTACACAACATGGTACTTAGTCCTTCACATGACATTAACAGAATTTGCTAGAACCTTGTCAATAAAAAGAAGGCTTTGACTTCTCATGTTTGCACATTAATTCACCTATCCCATCCCTAGGTTATCTGTTAATTTTTGTAACTACATTCACTTTACAAAATCTGTGCAAAACTACTTTCTCAGAAATACTTCAGTACCATTAAAATTACCATGTCTCTCATGGCTCATAGGTTAATAGGTAAATACAAAGCTTACATCTGGAGAGCCACCGAATACTTTAGCCTTATTACCTTTGTAATGACAAGAGTAGATTAGCTGTTTGTGGATGGAAGTTTATTCACATTAATATAAGCATGTGTTAGTAGTTGCACATCCAATCAGTGCACAGCAGACAGTGTTATCACCTCACAGCAAGAGGTTCCCTAGTTGGATTCTTGGCTGGGGTACCTTTGGTGCAGAGTCTACATGTCCTCTCTGTATTCGCGTGGGTTTCCTTCAGGTGCTCCAATTTTCTTCCGCATTCCAAAAACATGCAGTAGGTAAATTGGACACATTAAATTGGCCATAGGTGTGAGTATGCATGTGAGTGTGTGGTGTGGAAGAACTATCAAGGCAGGACTAGCCACCTGGCAATGTAAACCTTGGCTCATGTTGATTGCGACTGTTGAAGTGATACCTCAACCCCATGTGCAAAATAGTAAAAAGGGTTTCTGGATGGATGGTTGGTTGCAGACACAGAGACTGGCTTTCAAGGTAGTCAGACATCTAATTTGCTTGATGCAAAGAGGAAGTCTACCCCAGAGATGGGGAAGGCATTGAGTAAGATATCCACCACATTAATTATGGTTTTGGATCTTGCAATGTTGGTTTAGGACTTTGGCTCAGGTGCTTGTTAGACTGTTTGTTTTATGAAGGTGGAGAATGTTAAAAAGCACTGTCTTTGAGAGCAGAAAATCCTAAACATTGGTCAAATCTCAACAGCCAAATAACAAGCCAATACAATGATGACACCACAATGCAGCACACATTAGAATTTATCTATGTAGTAAAACAGACTTCTTCAGAATAGTAAAATTGCATACTAACGCAGTTAAAATTTAAAAGTGAACTATGTTAGTATGTGATTTTCCTGTAACAGAGATGTATACTTTACCATACAAATGAAGTCACTAACTAAATTCTAGTACATGGAAGTCTTGTCATTGTGTTAACTAAAGTCTAGTACATAGAAGTGTTGTCATTGTGTTAATTAAATTCAAGTACATGGAAGTGGTGTCATTGTGTTAACCAAAGTCTGGTACATCAAGTGTTGTCATGTTAACCAAAGTCTGGTAGATGGAAGTGTTGTCATTGTGTTGAGTTATTTAGTTATTGGTCATCATTTACACCAGCCTGTGGTAGTTGTTACATTTAACCTGGTTTTCAACTCTAAAAAGACTATGTGATGCAGGAGAAAGAGATTTTAACTTGTTGGGCTACCAAAACTAGCTTAAATAAAAGATTGTTTTAGTTAGGAATTCTTGGGCCTTTTCAAGTACTAGTGAGCTTAGACAGGTACATTCCAAACGAGGTATTACACTCCATGATGGGTCAAATAAGGGAAAACAGAGGAACAAAATCATCCTTTCAGCTAGTATAGATGCCCTAACATATAAGTTGTGTGAGACATTAGGATTTCATAATCACACGTGAGGCTCTGGTGGCCAAAACATTGATTTTACAGAAATCAAGGTCTCTGATAATGAATTATATTTGAGTGGGTACTAGGGTGCTATGGACTTGGTAAGAAGAGAGCAGGGAATTTACTGAAGATAACCATGTTGTACCTTGTAACATTTAAGTTGAGCTCATGTCTAAACCACCAGACATTAGTCTGATCCAAGTCCTGCTGGATAATCATGTGTGGAATTGATAGCTGTGCCTAATTTTTATTCTTCTGCAAATATTGTTAGAGATCTTGGATGACCAATTTTGCATCTGAGAAGTAATTGCCAAAGGTCATAAAACTGAACCCTGTGGGATATTCCTAGTGACACCTTTGTGACTATAGGAGATACCCACACCTTAATAACATGAGCACTGTCAATAAACCAGTTTGCTATCCAGCAGACAATGTGAACATAACAGTGGGACTGTAGAGGTTTCCTATAATTCCCCTTAGGAAAATGGTGTCAAAGGCATTGGCAAAGTCAAAGTAGGTAGTATGAACATTCTGGCCCATATCTAAGACTTGTATCACTTTGTTAAATAAATCAACTTGGTTGAGTAGACCTGCATCTAATACAGCTTGATTAGAATAAAGGGTTTGGAGGTCACCTTTGTCATTGTTAATTAGTTCAATAACAATGTATTCCATGGCTTTACATATAATGCTAGTAATGCTAGTAGGCCTGTAGTTTTGAGGATTGGTTATGGGGCCACACATATGAAGAGGTACATCTGTGGCCGTTCTATCACATGCATGGCCTGAGGAGAGACTAAGACTAGAGAGATTTAGAAGGTTTGGGCTATGTAAAGTTTGATCCTTGTAAGCAGAAACCTTGGAATACTGGCTGGGCCCATGGAATTAGTGATTTTTGTTTTGGGGAGTACTGATGTGATTAGTGCAATTACAGATGGGATAGTAATGGAGAAATTGGTATGCAATATGATTAAGTAGGAGATACAAGGCTGGAGCTAAGTTTATCAGCAAGGGTATTAGCTATGGTTTCTGGTGAGAATAATATGTCATTGGAAATATGTTTCAAACAAGAGTGGAAATTACTTCTGACTTTGCTATTCTAGATCAGGAAGGCTTGATTTTGGTGGGTACTCTAAGTTAATAATTGGCTTGCAGGCCCAGATGGCATGCCCAAGGGTCTTTTTTAACTGATTTTAGGTGACTTACATGATGAGGAAGTGGGATTTTTCACTTGGAGTCATGAGCTTTTTCTTTTTCTTCTCTATAGAGATGATTTATATGGGAGTTGTGTCACACATGCTTGCTTACTTTTGAATTTATCACAGTTCTTCTGGAAAATGGGAACAGGCTCTCCAACACATTATTTCCTGATAGAGTAAACCTTAGAGGAGTATACAGAAGTAAGGACAGCATCATCACCTGCTTTGTTTGTTAGGATGTGCCACTTGCGGTTTAGCAGGATACCAGTGAATAGCAATAAACCTACTTTGGAATTACTCAAGAGTATGGTAGGATTTCTATAGATGGGTAAAAGCTTGTATTAAGGATGGACACTACAGCTAGATAATCTGATTTAACCATGAAGATGATGAAATATGCTGTGGCAGAGGCGAGGAAGCAGCTGATAAGGAGAAGAGCAAGGAGTTTTACACTCCCCTTGTGAATGTGAAAAAAAAAGTAACAAATTACCAAAGTTAAGCTCAGGACATATCACCATAGTTTTTACATCTAGAAGAATTTAGTTTTATTTCTTCACAGTAGGAGGAATAAAATGCCTTGTAGAGCTTTTTTTTTTTTTTTTTTTTTTTTTTTTACAAATTTTTTTAAATGTATTCAGGCCAGTTAAGTAGTTTGAAAAAATTAAAAAAAAAATGTACAGTGCGGCTTATTCCTTCTGTTGGTAGGGGATTAGAAGCATTTTCCTAAATCTAATAGCTAAGGTGATATCTTCTGAGCTTAACCTTAGTAAATGTTTATGTTTCTAAGTTTGTCCTGTTAACTTCATGTCACATGCTGGGTACCAGACCTAGCTCAAGCACTGTGGGTTGCTTATTTTTTGCCTTTCTTGAAAATGTGGACAAACTGAGCTAGGTAGTTGACAATTACAAACTCAAGGAAATTTGAGCATATATATTGATAGTTGTATGTGTTAGCTAGTTGATTTACGGTTAATTAAGTTCACCTAATATGGGTATTTGTCATAATAGGTAGAATTTTGAACTGACTAATTAAATCAGTATCCTCTGAAGGAGACATAGAAGGGAATATATAATTGGAAATCATGTGATATGCGGTTTTGTTGACAAACTAGAATTTCTGTGCATTTCAGATTGGTATTGGCTATCGCTTTATTAACAACAAAAAAAAACACTACCAAGTATAGGATAGCTGTGCAGTGTACTTTCTAGGCATAGATCTGATATGGTGAGTAATTAAATTGGATATACTAAGTAACAGTCTAAAAAATGAACTCTTGCAGTTTTTCTCAGATAATGTATTTGGATCAGATATGTCTGCCATCCAGTCTGCTCAGATATGTCTGCCCTCCCGTCTGTATATCTGCTGCTTTGCTTTAAGCTTAGATAACTATTTTTTTATTTAAAGGAAATCAGTGTGTTCTTGCTGATGACTGAATTTAAAATGCAGTGATAGGCCTGTTCTTCCTTCCCGTGGTCTGGCGGGTGGCTCCTACAACTTTGGCACCTGAAACTGTCCCTTCCATTTTAAACATCATGGCTGAAATTTATAAAAGGTTTAGTACACTGAACAGCAAATATACACATGGATTGTGGTAATGCACAAGATGTGTGCGATTCTAAGACACGGCATAGCCATGTAAGGAGTAAAATAGCCCAGCATGTAGCATATGCTAATGAGTAAATAATGACATGGAAATGAGGAGCACCATACAAATGAGGCACAAAGTGTATGCAAATGATAACATCCAAAATGGAGGATTGGTTTTAAAAAAGCATAAAACGGGCATGCTACACCACAGCCATATTAACTTCAAAAAAGCTTACTGGGAAGATAATACCTTAGTGACATCAAGGAAAACTATATAAATTATTGTGGTTAATGATTAATTAAGAGTGATTTTAACCTACTTCAGTGATGGCGAACCTATGACACGCGTGTCCAAGGTGACACACACTACAACATTTTGGGTGACATGCCAGCGATAATCAACTCCCGAGTTACTAGAGGCACTGCTTTTGCATTCATTGCTCATGTGAAGTGTACTGAATTATTTTGTGCCAGGAACTTTTGACACACCAAACCCAAAAGGTTCTCCATCACGGACTTACTCATACTAAAGAATGATCTCTTGTATAAACATGTAATAAGGATAAATAAGAAGCTATATACTAGTTATGGGAATGAATAAAATTAAGTTTTAGCAAAATCTTATCAGACAAGAATTATAAAAGAAATTAAAAAAAGGAATTCTAAAAGAAATAGAAAACTTCTGTTCAGCCTATAGAGAATGGCAGAACAGAGCTCCACAATCTGGATTCACAAATCTTCTGATTTCAGATCTTGTTATATAGATGTGCCATTTGAATGCATTGCTATGCACATTGTTAGACCATAGGTATGATCTCACAGTACATTAATTAAATCATGAATGTATTAGTTTTTGCAACATAATGTTTAGAAACTACTCCATTATACAAGCCTACTGGTAAGTCTGGTGCTATGGTTCTCTAGAGTGGGTGATCCTAAATACATACTTATTAACAAAAATAAAATCTTTATGTCAATGACTGTGATACAAAACATCCAAAAATAAGACCAGTTAAAAAATGTATGCCAAGTAAATCTACAGACAGCTCAACTCTAAGGATCACAGGACGGTACCTTCATGGAAAGAAAAAGAGTTTTTACCAGAGTTTGAAATGCATCAGCTAGATTTAATTGGTTTTATCTCTACACAGATGCCAAAGGCAATTATGGGGATACCACACACTCCTGTGGTGGGTGCTGCATAGTGTGTGATAGTATGTGGGACATTCACCTCAGTTTGACTGTGATTTACAGAAAAGGACCCCTTTATGTGTCTTTTTGTGCATATACACCTAACAGAATTGGTGCCCAGTATGGTAACGGTACTGCTTTTTTGTGCATAAACACCTAACAGAACTGGTGCTCAGTATGGTAACGGCACTGTTCATATGAGCAATGATCCTGTAGGTTTTCTTTGTGCATATACACCTAACAGAACTGGTGCCCAGTATGGTAACGGCACTGTTCATATGAGCAATGATCCTGTAGGTGTCTTTTTGTGCATATACACCTAACAGAACTGGTGCCGGTATGGTAAATGCACTGTTCATATGAGCAATGATGGACATCCATGGAGTGACATGACTGAATGGAATAGCTTGCCAGAGATGAACACAAGAGGTGAATACTTTTTTCAAGCAAAAAACATGCTCATAAATGTATTGACTACTACAGCATCTTGGACCAAAGGTTGATGACTGGCTGTAGTTATATCATAAGACCTAAGGTCATATGCTCTGGACACATGGTACTGAATAGGTGCTAATTAATAATGTATGCTGTTCCTGCAATGCAGTACTAGCCACTCTGACCTGCAATTCAAGTTACAGGACAGTATCACTCAGTTACAGCGCTAGATGAGTTCAAACAAACTGCTCATTAACTCTAAGAAAACCAATGTCATGGTCTTTGTCTCATCCAAGCAATTACCCACTAATTCTTCCTATTCCCTTAACAGAGCTTAATGGGAAAGCCATGGCCTCAGGCTCAATTCCAAAAAGTGCATTGTCATCCCCTTTGGAAAAAACTCTGTACCCATGAACTACCACATAGGCGGTAGTCTACTTATTACTGAAAGTGTGATAAGAGACCTTGGGACACAGGTGGACTCTCCTTTGATAATCACATCACCACAGTGGTCAGGAAATCCTTCTACATGGCACACCTCATCACAAAAGGTTTCTCATCCAGAAAAAAAGAGGTCATTGTTCCCCTCTACTCATCACTCATTAGAACCATTATAGAGTACAACGCCCCTTTTGGTATGTACCTCACAAGACATCTACAACTGGAAAGGCCACAGAAATACCTCACAAAGAGGATTACTGGCCTCAAACAGATTCCGTATGCAGACAGTCTCAAAAAACTCCAGCTTTACTCCATCGCATATTGCCTACTCAGAGGTGATCTCTGCCTGACATACAAAGCTATGTCAAACCCAGAGCTGTTGGACATGCTCCACTTAAAAGAAATCCCAATCCCTCCAAGCTACATGCTCTAGGGACCTAAACCTTTTCACCACAGTAAACAGAACATGCTGTTGGGATAGATTCCTGTCCCAGAGACTTCCCATACTCTGGAACAGACAACTTAAGTCAAACAGAGATCCTCATTAGCACTCTTCAAGAAAAAATGTTGATGACTGGATGGGTAGTAGGAAATTCACCCTGGGGATCACTTCTGTGGCTTTGCTTGACAGGGGCACAGGAAAATAATTGTCTTGGGTGGCGAAAGCCAGGGTACCTTTTTGGCTAGGCTTGTATAGGCCCTAGGGCCAATAGCCTAGTACTGACCTATGAACATAATACATAATGTCACAGAGCAGAGGTACCTAGGCCTATAACTTAACCCTACCTTTTAATTTTCCACATATACAGATTTTGTAACTAATAAATTTGTAACAAAGTTCTTGCTCAATAAAAAATATGTTACAAGATTTGTCATCTTGGCGGCACAGTGGAGCAGAGTATAGTGTTATTGCCTTGCAGCAAGAGGTTCCGTGGTTTGATTCTCAGCTAAGGTGCCTTCTGTGTGAAGTCCACATGTCCTCCCTGTGTTCATTTGGGTTTCCTCCGGGTGCTCCCGTTTCCTCCCACATTCCAAATCCATGCAGTAGGTGGGTTGGATACTTAAATTGGACATAGGAATGAGTGCCATGAGAGTGTGTTCTGTTCCAGAATCTACTGTGGCAGGTGTATCCACCCAGTGGTGTAAACCTTGGGTCTAGATGATCATCATTGTTGAAGTGACACTCCGACCCCATGTGCAAAAACAGGAAAAGGGGTTATGGATGGATAGATGGATGGATCTGTCAACTCCTTTCACGCACTGCTCACAGTGCCAGTGTTTTATTACCTAGACTGGAATATGTTCTTCCTTTTCTTGTTAGGCATTCAATCCACAAAACACACAATACAGACTGAGAATAAAATTGGCAGATTTATTCTATTAGCAGACTCACAGATGCATCATTGCATACATTACAGGGACAATGAAAAAAACAGCACATGAAACAGCAGATGAAAAAGACTTTAGCAAAGTTTACTAAGTCTTTCTCATCTGCTCTTTAATGTGCTGTTTTGTTCATTATTTTAGTTTTATAACACAGTGGAAAACTTTTCTTTGCTGTTTGTTGGCTTCAAAGGAACAACTTATAAGTACTCTAAGTTACAGTGTTCTAAAACATGGTCACTGCCCCCTCTAAGAGTGAAATTTAATTTACAAGTCAACTCTTATGAACTCAGAAGTACACAGGCTAATTTCTCTTTGGAACACCCTCCACTTAAAACTGCTGTAGGTGACAGACTCTTCTCTAAACTGGGACCTTTTACCTGAAAACCAATTGTCTGCTGACATCAAAAATCTAGAAATCATTAAAAGCATTAAAGATGTGCTTAAAGAGCATCTCTTTACCGATTCTTACAGTTGCTAACGTGACTATGATTAGGTAACTTAGCAACCCATATCATGAATAATACATTTAAGAAACTTCTCTTAGCCTCTCACTGTAGCATCTCATACATTTATATTTCACATCTATATAGGAGTTTATGTATGATTTTATGCATATCTTACCTTCCTTTTCTATATATTTTTCCTCTTTTCTCTTAATACTCTCTGACTGGATCTTTTAATCTTACCCTTTCAGAATTGATTCTTACCATGATGTTCTGAATTTTACTATTTTGCTCAAATGTTGCTATGACTCATTCTGCATATAAGATTGTTGATTAGAAAGGTCATGATGCATTTTCTGCTATTTGAGCTTGGATCATGGCTGAAAAGGGTCAGTAGGTCAGTCCACCTACCCAGTGAACATATAGTAAACAAGTCAAGTAAATAAATAACCTATCAATTAATCAACATTTGGTGGTAAGCTGGTTGAGATGGCTGGGATAACAGCAAGATGGTCACAAGAAAGGAATGAACACTTTTCAAGAAGTCATTAGCAGTGAGAGAAACAAACAAATTAAAGAAAGAGGTCTTTAGTGTGGTTACATATTATAACTCAGATTCAAAATTGTCCGCCCTGGAATTGTGAAAAAAATCTGCTTTATTATAGAACAGTGGATGTTGAACATCACTGTTTTCCTTTAAAGTTTTTTTTTTTTTTTTTTTTTTGCAGAGGATCAAGTCCTCCACTCCCACTACCCATTTTATACATGTAAATGCTTGAGACTGCCATACATCAGAAAAAAAAGGAAATATTCTGAGAAACAGTAATCTCACACTTGGTATATGTAAACCTATATTTTCACACTGCTCTGGGACTCACCTTAATGAGTCTCATAATATCAGTGTGTTACTCTTTAGTGCAGTGCTAGGTCCCCTGGAGTTCATTGAAGGTAATGACAAGGCAGAAACTTTGGCAGGATTATAAACATTGCTGATCTCCCTTTGATGCTATTTTTGCAGGGTTTCAACCCCCACCACAACCCCAGACTTATATATACCAACTCTGAAATCTTGAAAAAAAAAAAGGGAATACCCACACTCACAATTTTTGAAATATCAATCGGTTACAGTTTAGTGCAATGCTAGAAGTGGGGGCCTCTGGATTTGATTGTAGGTGCTGACAAACTAGGAAGGCAACAACTGTGGTACTTACCTAAACATGAGCTGACATCCCAGAGGTTTCAGTAAGTTTATAACATGCTGCCTAGTGCCTTGGTAAGGGAGGGTGAGACATTGCCAAGGTACTCACAATGTGACTGGGGAAAAAGTGACTTCAGCTAGAGACAATGTTGAGAAGGACAAGAAATACTATGAAGAAATCTTGAATTTGATATGTCAGTCTTTGAGCAACTGTTTGGATCAGATCCATTTGTCTATATGGGGTCACTGCAGTGATTAAACATTTCTGCTGTGGTACAGCTCAAAATAGTTCTCAACTGTCCAGATTTATGCCGAATGTCCAGATTTTTGACTTGTATTTTTGGTTTGTTCCTCATAAAATTTGTGGTTTTCTGACAAATCAGTGAGGATTGAATTCACTAAATAATGACATTCATTTGTGTTTCAGACTTCATATCTTTAATGAAATGTGTGGTAACACAAATCCTATTATTCTAGAAAATTTTTGCTCCAAGAGATTGAGAGGTATGCGCGTCAGGAGTGCATGTGATCTGGACAGTAATGTTGATGGCATTGAACATTGTTAATGTACTATGGCTAATATGTCTTTTCAATGCAGAGTGTAAGGCAGGTACTCTATTTCTTCATTTTTACACTAAGTAATGAATGTTTTAGTTACAGAGTTGAACAGTTGTTTGCCCTTGCACAGATATGGGAGGGGGTGTGGAAGTTTTATAATACTGTGTTTATTATTTCATGACATTGTACCACCTTCTATACTTTTCTTATTGATATCTGTAGTCAAGGAAGTTTGTAATTTATATCTTTGCACTGGCACACCTTAATTCGCAACTTTGCCTGTACCATAATTAGTCTTTTGCTACAGGGCTGTTTTACTTCTATTACTCACAATCTCCAATACATAATATCTTTTGGTTTGTAACAGAGTCCATCCATTTCTCAGTCTATATTTTCTCCTAGGTTAACTTCTTTGCATGTTTAAAATCAGAGGTCCCCTTTAAACATGAATGTCTGTAGCCACACACCCACAAACATAGAATGGACTCCGGCATTGTCATTGCAGTCCAACCTATCCAATGCAGTGTCCAGACATTGTTGACTATTGAAACAGAAGCCTTTGCAAGAAGATAGATAAGTGACAACTATTGCCAGTGCTTTTTCTCTGCTCAGTTTACACAGCTTCCTTATCTAGCCAGTTACTCCTGCAGCTCAAGTCTGAACCAAAAGATAAGTCATTAGTGTCTCCAACAGTAGGTGAACCACTATCCTAAGAAAATGGATGGCGCAGTAGTGCAGTGGTAGCATTGTCACCTCATAGCAAGAGGTTATCCGGTTCAATTCTCGGCTGGAGTACCTTCTGTGGAGTCCGCATGTCCTCCATGCATTCGTGTAAGTTTTCTCCGGGTACTCCGGTTTCCTCCCACATTATAAAGACATGCATCTGAAGCATTTCTCCTCTGGCCTCTGCTGAAAATTGGCTTCATTCTAAGTCGGACTTTCCCGGTTAACAAATGTTAAATAAATAAATAAAAAATGGATCTTTACATATTTGTTCCTCTGTTTGTTGTGTGATTTTTGCTTGTTTTCTGTTTCTCTATCTCTCTCTATAGACATCCCTGACTCTTCTGTGAATTTAATCTAGAGGAGGTATTAATAATGTGCTATATCTCTTACTAAAAAAAAAAAAACTTTCAATTAGCTCATTCTACAGAGAATCCAGTTCAGCCAGTAATGCCATACTGATTCGTTTCTTATTCCACCATGAAACTCACCTGTACTTCCCTTCGCTTCCCTTCCCTCCCTCGCTCTGCCTCAAATATTGTTTTTTCTTTGGCAATGAAGCTGCAAGATGGCAACCACATTGCACATAGTTCAAAGTGCAATGACTCTTGTATTGTTCTGTTAGCTGACAGTATTTGTCCAGTCATAAAACTCAAATTACTATTTTTCAAGCTTTACTCATGTCTTACAGTAACAGCTGGTCTGAACCTGAATGCACTGGCATATTAATTTTTCTAACAAATTCTAGTAAAGGTTCTCATGTAGTAAGTGCTTCTAGCTTTTCTAGTTACAGCCCAGACTGACAGACCCACAAGAGAAAACTGGAACTAGTTGTGCAGATTATTTCTTTATCATTTATCTCAATCTCCTCCAATCCTGTCAGTGTACAGAGGAGTTTGGGCTGCAAAGATTAATCTAAGCTGTTCATTGAAGGCAATCAGCTTTTAAACTTTAAGTTCCAAACACCTCACACATACCATTCATTAACATGCTTCAGGGTTTCAAACCGTTAGCAACTATTGATCTGGAGAAACTATTGATAACACAAGAATGAAATGTTAAGTTGGGTGAGTATTATTTTGAAATATTTCCTCCTCACTCTCTGACTGTGTAACAGAATCAGTCATTCTTATGTCAGCTATTCGGAGATTCCAGATACTCCACAGGTGAGCTACAATTTGAAATGCAATATGAAGAAAAAATATTTATGAGGTTTGTTGGAAGTACTAGCAATATACCTAAAACAATAAATAAAAATGTAGACATTTCTCTTTAAAATTTTCATAAATATAAATATCTGCTAAGTTACATATTTCTTTATTGACATAACTAAGTACAGAATGTCAGTGTGTGTATGTATGGGCACTTGCACTGAGCTGTTACAATTTAATCTTCCATTTGCTTGGAGAATTCTGCCATCTTGTGGATATGTACATATATAACTCAACTGAACAATGTTCTGAAACATTTAACTGTGATGCAACATAAAAAGGAAGATGTTTGAATTTCAGCCTTTATTAATTGCCTTTCTGCTTTATTATCATGCTTGTACTGCCTCATTTGAGTTTCTTGGCTTTTTGTCCTGAAAGTTTGTTGCTCAACATCTCTGGTTTACAGTAACCCTTCAGCATTTAACACAAACAGATTAATACATTTAATGACTGATACTAGGATAGCAAATTTGATATTTCTTGAAATAAGTACTTGTTACGATCATTACATTTTATTTCTTTTTGTTTAGTATCTAGACAGGATCAGTGGTATTACTAAAGAATCTTGCAAGCTATAACTAAGTTGTCTATATTCATGATGTATTTTTGTGAATGTTTTATTTGCTTAATTACTGTATTTATTAATTGAATTATTTTAAATATTGGTTAACCAGGTAAATAGACCTGTCACTTTTTAATCATGACCTTGGCCAGAGGCAAAGTCAACATTTATTGTCTTCATGAAGAAACAATGCATATACTTGAATACAAGTAGAGGCAAAGCTAACTGTAAAATTATTTTTTTATATATATTTGATAGAGACCTAGATAAAATTGCAATACGAAATGCAGGGCATTAGGCAAGAATGAGAATGGGACATGGACAGAGACCTGTGTCATACAGGCTGATAGGAGGTATAAAAAGTTGGAGTTATGAAGAAAAGTGAGTTGAGTGGTAGAAGAGTTCATTAGCCGACAGGATTTAGTCTGAAATTAATGGAAAGTAGTGTATGGTCCTGGTATGGCTGGAGTAACATATGAAATATGTAAGCTATTTTTGCCAACCATTCTTAAATTCTTTAACAAGGTCTTAGAAATTCAAAATAAAGAAATAATTCTTCCCTCTTAGTAATATTTGTTAAATATTCCAGTATTGAAAGGAAACAAAAACTCATAATTATGTTGCTCTTATAGACTTATCTCGCTCTTAAATAATGACTATAAAATCTTTGTCAGTCTTCACTAACAGACTAAAATAACATTTATCTCATATAATTAAAACAGACCAAAAAAGCTTTATATAGTAGAGACAAACACACGATATTAGGAGTTTTAACTCCTATAGACATTCTAAATAACAGAAAAGAAGCTCTATCTGTAAATTATTTTGAAGGCCTTTGATTCCCTGAGCTGGAATTACCTACTTAAAACCCTATAGATGTTTGATTTCCCCACACAATTTATTTCTCTTCTAAAAATCATTTAGAAAAATAATAAAATGTATACCCCCCTGTATCTATTTAACAGTCTAAGAGTACAAAGCATGGCTGTCCCTTAGCCCCTGCATTTTTTGGCTTAGCTATTGAGTTATTATTGTCTTCTGTTTAAAACAATAATAAGATAATGGGTATAGAAGCCTCCAATTATTGCAACTAAAGTTAATGTTGTTTGCTGATGACATCCTCTTAACCTTTTCAAATTCAGAAACAGCAATAACAGAATTAGAACTCAGTAATAGATTTCAGGCCTGCTCAGGCTTAAAATTCAACACCACAAAATCACAATATTTACTTTAGTAAAAAAAATCACAGTTAAATAAAAACAACATTATTGGTGAACAGACTTCATCTTTGAATACTTAGGTGTAATTATAATGAGTACAATAGAAGAAACTAAAATCATAAGAAATAAAAAATTCTGGGAAACATTACAAATCTAATAATACATGGAATAAAATGATATATTTGAAGACATATTGCAATTAATAAAACTGATTATTTTTCCAAAAATATTGAATATTATACAAGCCTTAGTCTTACCACCAGATAAAGCACAAATAAAGGAAATTAACAAAGTAATGTTAAAATTCCCATAGTATTCAAAAAAACAAGCAAACCATTTAATATTATATCAGACCATGGGCCTCATGATGATTTAACTGTAAAATCAGCAATCTTTAAAACTATTTGAAACTGGCTTAATATAACCATAACTCAGTTTGGAAGACATTACATTTTTCCATTTTCTATAACAAAAAAAATGAAAGTTGATACAATAAATTATACCACATGAATAATCTCTTTTAGTACTATATATGCAATTATTTTGCCATCAAAATGTCAAAGGCAAAACAGTTTTTAAGCAAAAGACTGAACTACAATGTTGAAAACAAAAACATCTAGCCTAAATGTCAAACGTCAGAAACACAACAATCAACATTCAACATACCAGACTTTCAGTTTTGAAAATCCATATGTCCTTTTATGTTTTAGCTGGGGCCAAGCCCCCTGCACCCCCACACCCCCCTGCAAATTATATATACCAACTCTGAGCGTGCACTACAGTGAGGAAAAGTGTAAATTCCATGATCCACAGTGTACAGCCATCGCCATTAACAATGCCAAACTCATAATAATGAATCAAGCTTTCATTATGATTTTGCATTATTCCAGTTCAACATTGTGAAACTTTGAAAACATATTTTCATTCACACACTGTTTGTAAAGGAGCCTTCAAAATTTAATGGCAAATCACGCAATTATATTCAGATTAATATTTCATCTTCCAAATAATCCAGTTACATCAGTTACATTATAAAAACATTTACAAAACACAATTATAGGTAATATAGATCTGAAATGAAACTTTGGTTTGAAATGTATATTCCTGTAGGAATAACAAAATATTTTTTTAGAAAACCAATACAACTAGAGTTAACAGTTATGAAAAGAAACATTTTATATGTTGGTAGCAATGTATTATTGACTTAAACATTAAAGAAACAACACCTTATAAATTAATGTAACCTGGATCTGCAAGATTGGATTTATTTACAAAATGTTCAAAACATATGCACAGCAGAAATGTCTCATATTGACACAGTCTCACTATAAAGATAAGCAAATTTTAATTCAACTTGTTTATGAAATGACATATAATGAACACAAAATATAGAATATGATATACAAACTTTATATACAATTCTTATGACGTATAATAACACTAATGACAGATTTTGGAAGCACATTACCCTAGGCCATAGCACAGCTCTATCTTGGTCACAATATTGGAGTATTTTCACTTGGAAGTTTTTGTATAGATACTTCTTAACCTCTAATAGAATATCCACATTTAATAACAAGAATACAGAATGCTGGAGATGTATGAAATATTGTAATATGGACTTGTCTCATTTTTCTGATTGTTCACATATAAAGCCCTATTGGGGAAAATAGATTTCTTAAAGCATTATGGTTTGACTTTTTCTCCTTAAAGATATTAGTTTTATTCAACATAACTGGAACAACTGATATTGACAATGAAAATCTTTACTTATTATGAACAATTTTGGCTGTGGCAAGAAAAAAAAACATAACAAAAGAATGGGAAAAGTCTACATCACCTCAATCTGAAGAATGTTTTTGTCATTGTAAAAAGAAGCAGCCATCAAAGAACAGAATAAAGGAAAGCAGAATATATCCTAGGATTATTCCCAAGATCCCTTGCACAAAGGTTTTGTCACTTATTGGTTTACATCAGAATATTGTTACCTCCACAAAATGAAAATTACATAAATAGTTCTACAAAAACTTTAGACATTGTATTTATTCTCTTATAGTAATACATTGCTTATTCATTAAGTTCCATATTATGCACACATTTTAAATATGTATTGTATGTTTGTATATACTATAAATAGTTTTTAAGGTTTACATCTTTTTAATATGTATTAACTTCTAAGAATGCACTTATCATTTGTAACACTTTATAAAGATTTCAATAAAATGTTTGAATAAAAAAAGTAGAGTATGGGAGAATACAGAGGCAAGGATTCAGAAAACCAAAAGGATTTTGGTAGAAACTATTGAATAATCAATCTCCAGCAATACATAAAATAGTGTCAACTGCTACTAAGCACATTAAACAATATCCATTAAATTTTTTCTTAATTTTTTTTATTTTTTAACATATAAACAGAAATATGTTTAATACTGTTGTAAATAGCAAAAATACAACTGTAAATAAAGAAAATAGTCTTTCTAGGGGGGAAAACTATTTACAATATATACATGTCTGTGAGATATTAACCAAAACAAAATTCCACGGAGTAAATTTCTGTATAATAAATAATAATATATGTTATATAAATAATAAACATTTTGAGAAACACATTTAGGAGGCAGAGATCTGGTAAACTAAATCAATTAGATAATAATTTTGTCCAAGGATTCTTGACAAGTGTATTATTAAAAATCTTGGTACACCAACATTTTATGGTGCTATTTTATTTATTGTGGCCATTCTATATGAAGTTAAGAAGGATCTGTATAAAATTTCCAAGCAAATTTATACCAATGTTGAGACCAAGATGCATTTGTAATATAATTTAATATGTGGGATTTCTGCTCTTAATTAAGTAAAGAGTTATAATCCAATGTTATAGGATTCCAAAATATTTCATTTAAATTAGTGTTGTATTCCATCAGAATTTTATATAATTTAGAGATAAGGTTTTCTACCTTAGATTTGTTGTATGATGTATCGTACATTTGAATTTGTTTAGGATCTTCTCTATGACATGAATGTGTGAGAAATAAACATTTGTCTTGAACATGTGTTTTAATATTCCATAAAAATAACTAATCTTGAGGATCCAAATCATAATCATATATAAAAGTTGAAGAGCTTTTACTTTTAGATGATTAAAAACATTGATACCAGCCTTTGTTTTCCCAGAAGCCACATTTGCATGTGAAGGCTTTATTAAAGAAAGATCCTGTTATACTCAATGCAATGATAGCAAAAAAGACTTGAAACTTTGATTTGGAACTGAGGATGATATTTTTGAAAGAATTTAAGATGTGGTGCCTAAAAGAAAAGGATGATGGGAGGGAGAATTATACTGTATGTTGTTACAAACAATGCTAAAATAATTTACTTTGATTTATACTGCTATCATTTCCTGTTAAGTCATCATTAATGTTAAGTAGATTGATATGTAAAGTTTTCCACTCTGAGTTATAATTAGGATCAATCCAGTTTAGGATAGTTTTTTTTTTTAAGTTGTTGCTTTAACACAGGTAACAGCATCAGAGAAGTTAATACCTCTTAAGTTGCAAGGTTTAGTATGATAATTTAGGGATACCCTATGTTTGTTTGGAAATGATAGGAATTATAGTAATTGTGTATTAATATGTTTTGAAGTAACTTATCAAGATATAAGGGTAAAGCTTGTATTATATATAATAGTCTAGGAAAGAGAATCATCTTATGAATTGCAATCTGACATCAAAGGATATTATAGCTTTGTTCTATTTATTAGTTAGATATCAGGTTATAATAAGCAGCATACACGGCACAATAGTGATGCAAGGCAGGAATATATAAGGCAAACAATTGCACAGAAAGGATTTCCACTGAATACATGTTGAAAACACTGGTTTATTACAGCACAGAAAAAAACGTGGTAAGCACTTTCACCTGAATAGGAAGGTTTGTTTTTTGAATACCATCGCTACTGTGCCATGTATGCTGCTTATTATATTTGGATTGTGTTTGCCACAGGGAGTGTTTACCTTCTGAGGAGTGACTCTTATTGGATTCTTAGATATCAGGTTATGTTTAAAATTTTTTTATAATTTGTAGTTTTTATTCCTTCAATTGTGTTCATTATAGTTATTCTTAAATATTTGAAGGAAGTGACTTGTTTACATATTTGTGTGTTTGTAATTTCCTTTTATTGTTTAGAAATATAACCTTGGATTTTAGATTATTAAAGTGTAGACCTGAGTATGACTGAAATAGCTTTATGATAAAATCTAAGTCTTCTAGAGTTGATCTTGAGATGTGTTAGCAGCACATCATCATCAAATAACATACCTTCAGAAGAAGAATTTTCTGAAATTTCTATGTCTTTGATAGTTCCATTATTTTGAATTAAAATTGCTAGAACTTCAATGGCTGTAGAAACAAAAGAGCAAGGGGACAACCCTGTTTAGCACCTTTAGTCGAGGAAATGGATTCAGATGTGAAAGGCCCTAACTTAATGTAAGCTTTGTCATCTTTATAAATAGTTTTAATAAAGAAAATTAATTGAAAAGGAAAGTCATATTATGCCAAGACTTTAATAAATAATTCCAATTTAAAGAGTCAAATGCTTTTCAGAGTCTAGCGTAATAAGAACTTCTTTGTTTTTATTTACAAAATCTATAAGGTTTTAATATCGTCATGAATTTGTCTTTGATATAAAAATCCAGTTTGGTGTACATTAATGATTTGTGATTTTTTTTTATCTGAAAGAACAGACATGAACATTTTATAATTGTTTAGAACTGATATTGGTCTGTATGAAGAACAGAGTTGAGGATTTTTATTTTCTTTTAGTATGGATGTGACTAAAGAATATGAACTATATGAACATCTATAAGGGTTATATGGAAAAGTGAGGCAATAGATTGGGGAAATAATTTATTTATATTAGTCCATCTATACCTGGATACCTATTAGATAGACCGATCCACATATACACATATATATATATATATATATATATATATATATATATATATATATATATATTTATTATTTTTTTTTCCAGTTTTTATTCTCCTCTCTTCTTCAACATCTTCATTGTTCATCCCTCTGTCTCATTTATTCTTTCATTCATTACATTTCCCTTTATCTTTCCCATTTTTTCTTTTTCACACCCTTTTCTGTTTGTTTAGTTTTTTCCTTTCTCTCTTACCCCATAATTTTTCCCCTCTGATCCTTTACTTTAAAATATGTAAATTCCTCAGACTGAGCACCACAGTAAAGGACCATGATTGAGATCAGATACCCAGCGTGTAACTCTTCCAGTCTTCGGATCTTCCTGCTGTGAAACACTGTTATGGCTTAAACAACATTTTCTATGATCAGAGGACGTGAATAATTAGATTAATGAAAGGCAGTCTTCATTCTGTACAGTATTCACAGCTCAGAGTGATGACAGAAACACAAACCCTCCAATGTCAAGCCCAGCTTTGCTCATTATGTCACCAGTGCAATACAACATGAAAAGGAAACACACATGCACTCTAAACAATTGAGTAAAATCTCCCTTGCTACCAAAACATGAAGCTAGCAAATAGGAATGAGATCAATACTAAAGTAAACAGACAATAACCTTTATGCCAGGAAAAAAACAAGATTCACAACAAAAAAATCTCTAGAAGCACATTTAGCTCTTTCCAAAATGATTTAACATTTCACCTTTGGTTTACCAAATCCTCAGCAAGGATCACCACATGAAAATAATGACCACATAATGTCATCCACAGCAAAAAGTGAAAGCCAATGAGCCAGTCTCACAAGTGCTACACACTTTGTCAAGTGCTATCAGACATTATAAAACACATGGCACAACAGAGCCTTTGGAGCTATTAACAACGGTCAGTTTAAGGCAGGAAATGCTTGCAGTAATGTTGGAAGTAATCTGTTATGTGACTGATACACGTGTGAGAAAGAAATATGGTACCAACATTTATAAACAAATACGGGAAGTCATGAGTTAAATAAAAATTGAGTCACACTTACTATCAGATGAGACTGAATCAGGTAAGCTTACTGTTAACAGGTACTAAATAGATCAGCTTATGCCAAATGAGGGAAGCACAGAGTGCCAATGCAGAGGAAAAAATACCTTTGAGATGCAATTTCCTAAGGGAAAGCAAACTGGTGCATTTCACCATCCTCATAGGAAATATTGACCAATGCAACAACTCACACCAACTGCCAAAGCCATTTCCTCTTCCCAGCAAAGCTAAGTCTATTATCAGAGAATTGTACATGCAAACACACACACACATATATATACAATAGGTTTACTATCAAAATGTGTAATGGCAGTTACGCGAAACTGAGATGGTCGAATGTACAGTTCCCAGTTTCAGTAATCTCGCTCTGTAAATGTTTGGATCCACCTTACTGAATGGTAGTGAACATTCGCTCATATGAGGTTGACATTTTGATGGGAGATAGCACTACAGTGATGATAATATGCTTCATTGATTGTTTAATTGAAGGGAGTCACACACTAGTATAGAAGTGCATTTATATCTTAATTCATTACTCTGTTACTTGAAGCCTGAAGAAGCAGTGAGTAACTGTGAAAGTTTTAAATTAGGTAATAAATCAGACTTATATTTTAGACGTGATTCTGGGAGACTCAGTCTAATTTGTTTGCTATTACTTGCAGTTACAAGCTTTGATACCAAACTTGCTTCATTTTTGACATTTTTATTTTTGTTGACAAGGTTTGGTTAAACATGAGTCTTTCATTCAGTATACCTTCGTCCAGTGACTTTCACTGGAAACCCATTCAACACAATCAGGAAATAATAAAATTGAAAACCAATCCACTGCTTAATGAATTTGTAAATGGCAGAGATTAATCTTCTTGTGACCTAAGCATGGAACAGTCTGTTCAACAATATAAAGTAAAGCTTCAATTGTTTGAAAATAAAATGTATAATCTGAAAAAGCTACAATGTTAACATCTAAGCCTTAATGCTTATCTACAAACTAAAACTGTGCCTTGTGGGCTTCATATTTTAAAAATGCCCACATTTTGCGATGCATACCTAGAACATTTAAAACAATGGCAACATCTGAATTTGGGTTTATGTTTCCAGTATATGACCTCAATGAATGCATATTTTGAACCTATAGAAAATTCCTTAAATTCTGAGGTCATAAAACTGTACAATGAACTAATATCTTCTATTGAGGTTATCATTCATTCTCTTTTATTGTCATAATCAATAGATGAAATTACTTTGAACAGAAATTCATGGAAGAGATAAAAAAGGATTTTTAAAAAGGAAATGTATTTTTCTTGGCCAAATCCAAGGTGATCTAACAACCTGAATACCATTCCTCAGCAGAAAACTAAGCAGAGGGAATTGATTCACACCACCACCCCCACTAAGTGACCAGAAATGACATCATCATCCAGTGCAATAGTCAGCAATTCAACAAAAAGAAGACAAGAACTACATGTACAAACAAATGACTCTTGTCTCTTCTAATGAGAATACAGTTACTTTAGTGGATGCTGACAAGGTTTCAGCTTTGGATCCTCTTGATAATTTGGTTTATCAGCATATTTTCTGAACAGTCAACAAACACCCTTTCCTCTGCTGGCAAAACGGAAAAGGAACACCAAACAGCAAGGAAGAAAAAAAAAGCAACACAATGGAAATACATTAGGAAATGTTTCATGATCAAAAACTGAAAATATAGCATTTAACCTATCGAACTATCAATTAAATGACTGTGAATATAAAGTGCTTAACAAAAGTTTGCATTTTGTTCAAGCCGATGCGGCTGATCCCACAAACTGATTTTATTTATAAGAAAGTTAAATCTGAAAACTATTTTCTACCGATCAGAATCTAATGAATATGTGCCTTCTGTTACTCATAGAAGTAATGGTTTTATTCCACCTACTAACCATGTGATAGCAGTGTTTGAAAAGTTAGTTGAAAATGATTTGTGTAACTTATATAACAGTAATGATAGAAAAGATTTTTACAACTTAGCAAAGCAAGAATATGAAGCTATGAATTCTCTGTACAAGAACAGGAATTTTGTAATTGAACGCATAAGGGTAGGGACATAATAGTGCTTGATAAAGTTCAATATTTAAATGCTACATATTTAATGTTAGATTCTTTGGATTATGAGAAGATAAATTTAAGTCAGTCACAAAATATTGACAATTGTTTAAAAGCACAGATTACCAAAAATTTAAAACACGGTTTTATAACCCAAGAATTGTTTGACTACATGTATACTTATATACCTACTTTCCCTTTCCATTTACGGTATCCTCAAAATTCATAAGAGTGTTGTTGAACCACCCCTATGACCAACTGTTTCTGCTATAGGATGGATCATAGAGTCTATATCCACGTACTTGGAGAAACAACTAAAAATAGGTTCTTGATATCTCAACTACTATTATTAAAGGCAGTCCAGACTTTCTCCAGCAGTTGTGGAATTTGACAAAAGACAATTCTCTTTTGACTTGTTATTTATTCACATTGGATGCTGATTTTTTTTGTTTACTTGTATTCCAAATAATTAAGGAATATCAGCGGTTAAGAACTATATAAGTAAGCAGCCTGTACTACAACTTTTCAATAGTGATTTAACAGTAGAGTTAAAAAATGTTTTAGAAAATAACATTTTTCTATTCTAATAGTTTTGTCAGCAAACAAGGGGTATAGCAATAGGTACTCATTTAGGAAATGTATATGCTAATTTAGTCATGAATTACTGGGAGTACTCTTGATTCTTTCTTCATCTAATAAATTTAGAGACAATGTTGTATTTTACAAGAGGTTCATAGATGATCTCTTTTTATGGAAAGGGTCAGCATGCAAACTAGATGACTTTGTTACATATTTGCACAGCACAATAATATTCTTGAGGTTCAAGAAGAATGTCTAGTACAAACAGATTTATTACTTGTATCTAACTTTGAAAAAATATGTCACAGGGGGCTTGGATACTACAATCTTTTCTAAGTAAAAAAAATGTACCTACTTAACTAGGGATAGTATGCATCCAAATTTATTTTTTTTCAAATATAGTTGAAATTCAGATGGCAAGAACTAGTAGACTGAACACACAGGATAGTACGCTAATATGTCAGTTAGACAGCATGACTGCAGATTTCGCCCAAAGGGGTTATAATAAAAAGGAGATATAAGATGCTAGTATCAAGGTGTTGGAAGGAAGAAAAAATATTTTTAAACCAATTTTTTTCAAAAACAGGTTCAAACCAACAATAAAAATTAAGAATGAATACTAATACAGCTTGTAGATATATTTTAACACATGATCGTAATAGTGATTATATAAGAAATATAATTAAGAAATATTGGCCAATTTTGGAGAAGGTTCCAGAGTTTAAGGAAATGGTACATAGGGGACTACAATTTTGCTATAAAAACATATAATGCTAAAAAATAAGCTCCACTATAAAGAACAGATAAAAATGAACGGGAATATAATAAATGTACATACAAGTAGGGTTGGAACTTACAGGTGTAATAGGTGTAGCTTTTGTAAGTGTACTTACACTGAGAAAAGCATTGTATATCCTTTAACAAACAGTGTTTCACTTGAAAGCTTTTGGTAACTGCAGTTCTAATGGCAAACTGTACCTAATGCTTTGCATTTTATATAGGGAAAACAAATCAGAGGTTTAAGAATAGAATTTGCAGTCATGTATCACAAATAAGAAGACTAGTAGAAACAAACTCATTATAAAAACCTATATGTGCTACAAATGCAACACAAAATTAAGTTTTTAATATTAGAGACCATTCTTACTTATATTAGAGGGGTAATAAGAGAAACATCACAGAAATATGCGAGAACAAATGGATACTTAAATTCAGGGCTCAATACCCCCAGGATTAAATGACACAAACTAAAACCTGAATTGTTATATCTACAGGGTAAGGTTTGTGAACTGTTTTAAATTATGTTTTAAGTCATATTTTTGATTTGTTATATTTTTGTTTGTTGTATTATATTTGAGCTCTATATTTTAAGATTTGTGTGCTGTCATTTTTAGAAACGGCTTGATTGTTTAACTGGAGAGTTGCACACTAGCATACAAGTGCATTTATATCATACTTTTTTACTCTGTTACTTGAAAACTGACGAAGTAGTGAGTATCTGTGAAAGTTTTTAACTAGCTAATAAAAGACATATTTTAGACTCATGATTCTGGGATACTCAGTCTTTCTTGCTTGCTATTACTTGGAGATCAAAAAACTAAAATGGCTGAATTACGTCTAATACTTTAATAAAACGATAAGCAGAATAACACAAAGCTTTTGGATAAAGTCCTTCAGTGTGATAAAAACTACCACAAACTATGATAAAGTTAAACTAAAAATTGGTAGTCATATGATAACAGCCAACCGAAGGACACAATCAGTTAAAAACACATAAAAGCTTGCCTCTATATGAGGAGATATCATTTTAAGCAGAGTTGTTTACGTTTCAGGTTTCAAAGATCCCATAGTATTTATACCAGGTGTATTATCAGCTTGTAATTTAATAGGGTCTATATTATATATTCGAAGTTTCAAAACTTCAAACCTCATATGTTCAACAACATATGAGCAAGGTTGAAACTTCAAAAATATAATAAAAAAAAAAAACTTACCTGAATGTTCTGAGCAGGGGGGCAAGCCCCCCATGCACCCCCACACCCCCTACTTAAATATACCAACTCCAAGATTGCACTTAGTGCAGAAAAGGGAAATTTTCCCATTCTGTGCCATACAAAGCCATTGCTTTTAACCTTCAAACTTTTCACAGTTCAGTCATATGGTGTCGACCATATGACATTCGAACTTTGAAAAGTCGAATAATAGGGACCCATTTAATAATCCAAGTATATTCCTTCATTTCTTAATCATTATTTCTAGCACCACCTCTCATACTATCATATAGTATATCAAATTACTCAAACTAAAGGTGTGAGAAGCTCCTAGTTCAACACTATGTTTAGCAATAGCGTTAGTTAAAATAGACCTTTTTGTATTTGATCTGTGCTCTGTTATGCAATCACGTAGCTTTCTCGTAGATTTCCCTGTGTAAAAACATGAACAGCCATTACATGTGGCTAAATAGACTATCTTGGATGTTCAGCAAGTAGCAGTACAAGAAAAAGTATATGCTTTGCGTGTAGTGGGGTGAATAAATATATCATCTTTACATATAGCATTACACACAGAGCAATTCATGCAAGGAAAAGTTTTTATTCAACTGTACTTTTTTTCTTCTATATTGTTGCATGTCCTTGTAACATAACTTGCTTCTTAGATTGGTGCAATTCTTATATGCAAATAAGGGATGTGATGGAACAATATTACTTAATTCAGGTAAGGCTGTCAGGTTACCCCAGTCATTATTTATAATCTTCTTCACTTCAAGTGTACATCTACTATGAGTATTGGCATAGCGCAAATAATTATTATTTCTATATGTGTGGGGAGCTAAACAAGAATTAGAAGAGGGGACAGAAAAATACGGTTTAGCTCTGTTATATCTCAAGCTAAGTATTTTATTTTTCTTTTCCAGTAATAAATTCTGCTCATATCTCCTTTGTTAAAATTATTTATTTTATTTTATTTAGTTAACATTTGTTTACTGGGAAAGTCTGACTGGACACAGGTTCTTTTTCAGCAGAGGCCCAGGGAGAAAAGCTCCATGAATAACAGTAAATTTTTATGCACACATTACAATAATCAGAAAAGTATAAAGTAAAACAAAAAGACATGGACATGCAACAATATAGAAGAAAAAAATAAAATTGAATAAAAAAGGAACTTTTCC
>NC_056743.1:156237785-156267785 GCF_019279795.1 Protopterus annectens | reverse complement strand
ACAGCAATAAATGATTGAAAAGTATTGACCAGAGATTATTTTTTTTGTAGGATGAGCTAAGACTTTGGTTGCTGCTCACATCTTTAAGCAAAACCCATGCAAGTGGTTTGCTGTACCTCTGAAGCCATCATTGTAAATTGTCTGTTGTTAGAGCCCCAGGTCATTTCCTTTACAATAGTAAAGGATCTGATTCAGGCAACAAAATAGCTAAGGGATTATGTCTGATTTTTATACATAGGTTCTAAGGTAAGTACTAGGTAGTCAGGCTGCAGACCATTGCAAGCCTAGCCAAAAAATATATATATTTAAAAGCTCTGTCTAGCCTCAAGGATAGAAAGACAAGGTAGATTGTCAGAGAATTTAAGGCTGCCCATCCACTTATCTATATTTACTTTGAAGGTACTACTCTGCCTAACATGTAGAATGTTTGTTCCTAAGCTGAGGGGTACTTAGGGATATGAATGTATCACTCCAACATGTCTTATCTGCTGATGAAAGTTTACTTCTGTTAACTGAGTATTTTAGGTACCATTAATTCTGCAAATAAATAGATAATTAAATAAGGTTGGATTTTTCATGGCTTAAAAGGCTAGACACAGGTCTCCATTGAGGAGTCTATAAGAGACCGAGTACAGAGAAAGTACTGTCAGCCTTAAAGATTTTTCAGGCCATTGATCTTTCTAATCATAAATCTCTGAGGTCTATTATGTTGTGCTATATGTTTAGACAAATACATCCCAAAAAGCGCATTTTATTCAATAATGGGCCTGATAAGATACAAGTGGAATTAAGACTTCTATGGATCAAGTGGAGATACCCTTTTTAAATGAGATGAGTCAGATTAAAGGCCTTCCAAACTACTTTGGAGTCATGATGGTCATATGATTTGGAATTATCAACAACAGTGTCTAAATCCCTTACAGCAGTGTCTGAAGTGAAGCTGTTTTGTTTGCCAAAATTAACTTTGCTACATTTTCATATTTAATTTGGGAGCACTGCATTTGTACCAATTATTAAAATGATCTAACCCATGTGGGAGTAACTGTGAGTCAGCTGATGATCAAATAACTCCCAGTTTACAGTTATCTGCAAACTTAGTTAACCATAGGCTAGCAGGCTAGCCTGAAGGCCTGAAAATAGATGCCAAATTAGGAGGCAGCCCAAAATATAACCCAGTTGTCACCATTGATAAAATTTTTGCTTTCAGAAGTGGCACCTTGGATTCTGACCACATGGGTTCTGCCAGACAACCAGTTAGCTATCCACTATACAAAATAAGGATACATATTCAGGTTTTTAATTGTATCAGTAATGCCTGCATGGGGAATAGTGTGAAAGGCTTTGGCCAGATCTAGATAAGCTGGATATTTTTTTTGGATGATTTATTGAGATTGCTTTACAGAATTTAGAGTATTTTCCCCAAAATTGGTAATTTAGTGATATAGTGGCATTCTGGATGAAAGATGTCAATTTAATCAGTACTTTTTTGTTAAGAAAAGTATAAAAGGATAATAGAATCATAAGAAATACAAGGCTATTGAGTCTTGCAACCATGTATATCTTGCTACCCATATGCAGACTGAACATCCTCTCCACAGAAGGTTCTGGTCAGTCAAGCTGGGGTAAATTTGTTAATACCCATCCAATTATCCAATTTACATTTGAAGGAATGTATCACACTGTTTACTTTGCAGTAGAAGTCTATTTCAGAGTTGGGGCAGCTGCAGTGTAATGAGCCTATTTGTCCAACCTGTTTTATTTAGCTGCTGGCAAAGATTTAGAGATCTTGCACTGGTGTTTACAGGGCTATTTAATTTGTAGAGGCAGAAATGATCCAGAAGCCATTGGGTTCCTAATGGCTTCAAAGGCAAGGCATAAATTTCCCTTCAGGAATTTGTAAGATGTTGAATAAAGACAGAGTTCCAGTCTTTTTTGGTAATTTAGAGTTTTTACGTCAGTAATCATAAGTAGGACCCTCTTGGGCTTTTATGAAGCATTAGTGTAAGAAGAGGGATATGTCATCATTGTGTCACTCTGAGATGTCACTGTGGCTAGCACTATGTTTTCCAGGTTATTTCTCAGTGGGACACTTTCTGGTTGGGGGTCTCCATGTCATCCCTGTGTGCACATTGATTTTCACCAAATGTTACCATTCCTCACACACACACACACACACACACACACACACACACACACACACACACACACACACACACACCTTAAAGATATACCATAGGTGAATTGGTGATCCTTGAAATGGTCTTTCAGTGGGAGTGCAATATATGAGTGAATGAATGACTGGATAAATAAGTGTATGCGTATGTGTATTTGCATTTGTATGTACATGTATGTGTACAAATGTGTGCGCATTACTCTGATGATTAGCACATTGTCAAGGATTAGTTTATCGGCCTTGCCACTGCTAAGTGCAGGGATAGGTCCTGGCTGACCCATGACCCAGAACTGACTTAAACATGTTTTCATAAAATAAATGAATGAATTCATCTCTGCCACCTTGACTGTGTGCTATTAACTTTGTTTTGTATCTGTACTATGCTATAGAAGAAAAGGGTCCTATTTGGCTCATTCCAACATCCCAGTAAAGAAACAAATAAACATTATGATGTTTGTGGGCAAGATCTTAATGAATGTATAATAAATAAAATAAAGTGTGTTGCAAAGAATTCTTAAGGGGTTTTGAGCATGTGCCCCTTATGTCAGAATAATAGGAAATTATAAAGGAGGAAGGAGAATGGAGAAGCCTTCATGAATGTTATTAAAAAAAAGGAAGGTATTCATACTCATAAGAAGAAGAAGACAAAAAGCACAGAAGGGCCATACTAGATTGGCACTTGAGGCAAAGAAGGCAATTATAGTATAAAGGTAGCTAGAAAGAGGAACAGCAGTGATATAAGCTTCTTCAGGAATATCACTAAATGTCTAAAATGTTATAAATATAATCCAGTACACAAGTTTAAAGGGTGGGAGGTATATCTTTGTTGAAATGCAGGGCCATGGTGATTATGAGGTAATATTCACATTAATTGTCACACAATATAAAATAAAAACAGTTAATATAAAATATGCAAACATTTTTTAACATCCAGCAAAGTATGTAATAGACATTAAATAGCATATGACAAAAATGAAAGCAACATTATAGCATTAAAGGAAAGTCCAAAGGAAATGTTTTAAAATGTTGTGTGAATGAATACTTTAAACACTAATGAAGTTTTTGATAGTATCCCAGCACATGATCAGCAAAGGAAATGAGTGCTGTGTTAGAGGCTGCTTTGTTTCTATTGTCAGAAGACAGTCACCACAAAATGACAACTTCTAACAAACCATTACTTATAGAAGAGATATCCTTAGCAAGGTTATAGGGGCACATGTAACTCTTACCAAATGTTGGGCCAAAAATATATATGCCATTAAATCGTCAAGATGAGAATGCAGTACAGCTTTGTTTGTTTGATGACAGGAGAAGAACACTGATCCAAATGGACCTTTACCAGCTTCAGCCCAGGGTTACAAGAATTAAAACAAATTGATATGCATACAATTATAATTGTACTTTAAAGAGAAAGTGGAGACAATAAGTAATACACGGTACATGTTAATAATGTGGTAGAAAGTTAATCTTAAAACAATCATGGCTATTTACAAAATACATGTTAATGTGAGGGCATACCATGCAGAATGGTTAAGAATAGCAGATAGCAATGAGAGGAATAGATTAGCTGGGAAGGTAGGGTAGAGGAAAAATTGGGAGGCGAGAGGAAATAGAGAAGAAAATAAAGGAGGGTGTATTGTGTGTTTAATTTGGTCAGTTAATCATTGGGCTAGAAAGATGAGACGAGATGTTTTCTTTATGATGTTGAAGCAGTGTTCTTGAGGCATGTGTATTGTGGCTCATTAGGTAGGATGTTTGTAATAAATACAATTTTAGATTGCAGGGTATGTCAGAGGGATTCCCATAGTTTTGGAGCTAGTATGGAGAAAGTGCTCTGTAGACTGTAGACTGGAGCTTATTCTGAAGTATTTGAAGGATAGGGGTTGCTGGAGGAGATCTCAGGCTGTATGGGCTGGAGTTCTCTGACAGTCTTCTAGCGAATAAGGGAAGTGGGTTTAAGCAGATTATTTTATAGACTATATACAAAGGGTGGAATTACAGGTGGAATTTTGTGGTTGACTGGAAGCTATTTTGCTTTTGACAGAATGGAGTTATGGCATTTTCTTCAAGGTGAGGGGGTTATGAACCTACAAAATATTTATTTTGAGTAGTTTATAGTACATTTAGAGTATTCTTTGAGGTTGCTATAATAATTAGGTGTACATAATCTAACTGTGGAAGGAGAATTCCTTTACCAATATCTTTTCTCCCTTCTACTTGAGATTTTCTTAGCCCAGAAAAAGCATTTATTCACTTTGGATTTACCAGTTTGGATGCAGTAATGGAAGTTGAGATTTTAGTCTAGCAGTATACATAATTTCATAGATTGTTGGACTGTTTCAATTGGCTCTTGGTTCTTGTGGATAATAATAAAATTGCTTGGGGTGTTAGCCGATTTTTATGAGGTTCCAATCAAGAGTGCCTTATTTTGTTAATGTTACATATGACATTGTATTTATGTTGCCATTTTGTTAGCATTCCATGGTCCTTCACTGAGTTGTGTTTATCCTTATTGAGAACAAAGTGAATCTTTAAATTGCCAACCAATCATTATGCAGCTTGACAGGAGTGGGGGGGGGGTACTAGGCAGTTTGCCGAGGAATAATAAGAAAAGTGCAGGGGCAGTAGCAGAGCTGTTTAGCTGGCTGTGACTGATTCTACAACCATCTGGATATACAAAGCTGATATAAGTATACTTTTTTGCACTTGTTCTATTTCAGTGATAATTAACAAATCGGTACTGCATTTATTTGTTTCATTGAATATTGATTGAATACTGGTGGTCTCTCTCTGCAGTTTCTCAGGGCTAGTTCAGCAATTGAGCTCAAAGCCAGCAAGTTTCATAGTGGGGGTTATCTTAAATTCTGTGAAGATTTGTATTTATCTAATTGTCCGGGGAGCTATCTTTTGCTTTATATTACTGGTATAGTTACATTGCTGTGTATTTGTGCTCAGTAGCAGAGCTGTTTAGCTCGCTGTGAGTGATTCTACAACCATCTGGATATACAAAGCTGATATAAGTATACTTTTTTGCACTTGTTCTGTTTCAGTGATAGTTAAAACTGTACTGCATTTATTTGTTTCATTGAATATTGATTGAATATTGGTGGTCTCTCTGCAGTTTGTTTTCCCACCCTCCTGCCCAAGTGTTCTTGTATTCTTAAACTTGATGGCTTTGGAGTTGCCTGCCCCTGCTGTAAATTTGTCTTTAGACATTCTTCCCAGCCCCATCTCATTTGCTTACTCAATTGAGCAGAGTGAGATACTTTGGGAAGGACTACCCCCTTGCTGCTTTGATTTCAGACACTCCTACCAGTCCTATCTCATCAGATCTGTCTACTGTGTGCAGAGAGAGCATTTGGGAAGGACTACCCCCTTGCTGCTTTGATTTCAGACACTCCTACCAGTCCTATCTCATCAGATCTGTCTACTGTGTGCAGAGAGAGCATTTGGGAAGGACTACCCCCTTACTGCTTTGATTTCAGACACTCCTACCAGTCCTATCTCATCAGATCTGTCTACTGTGTGCAGAGAGAGCATTTGGGAAGGACAACTCCCATAGTTATTCTTCAATTATCTTCTATGTCCTCCTCTCCACTTAAAAAATGTACACTTCATTCAACTGCTCTTACTGTAACTGTTCTAGCTACTTTATTACCTTATTTTGCTTTGTTGTGTGCTCTTAAATGTTTAAGTGCTCTTATTCTGCTGCATTTATTATTGCTTGTTAGTAGCCTGATTAAATTTATCTGCTATTCCAGGTATCTTAGTTTTGTCTTTAGAACTTGTGCTTCAGGCCAGTTATTTTACATTTAAGGTTTTTGTGGTCTACACTCTTGTGGACAAACCCTTATTAAAACCCTCTCTCTAGAAGTCCACCAAGTATTCAGAACACTGTTGGTGCAATTCCCATCCATTTTTCCTGCCAGCCTGGTTGACATGGGTATACTGAGACAATGTAGCAACTGCCTCATGTTCACTAATGGGCCTTCTTCTCCTAGCACATAATTCTTCTACTTCCGAGAAATGCATCTACATCAGTAACCTGGAATCCATTCTCTCTCATGTCAGAGTCAGTACTCTTGATAAAGAGGAGATTGCCAGCACAAACACCACACCACTCACATCACATAGCCAAGCACAACATACACCCTCCTATGCAGACTTAGTCATTAAAAACTTACCTTAACAGCTGAGACCTCCAAAACACACTCACAAACATTCTGTACAAAAACACCAAACACACCACATACAACAGACAACACACCAGTGTCTCACAAACACCGCCCAGAAACCAATACAGCCCATTAGGCATAACAATAAGCTAAGCATACTAGTCATTGGTGACACAATTGTGAGACACACAGATATCCCACTCAGCAGGCTCAGCAAGGAGGAAGTCATGGTCAGTTGTCTCTCAGGTGCCAGAATCCAACACCTCACGCACGCACTTAAGTCTCTCCACAAGTACAAGTATGACTCTGTTATTGTCCATGTTGGTGTGAATGACTTGATGTACCTCCCTGGACTACATGAAGAGAGACATGATTGAGTATGTATCCCTGGCAGGTATGATCCTAGCCTTAAGCAGCATCCTACCTTTACCAAGAATGGTACCACAGTACAAACAAAAAATAATTGACTTCAACAATTGGCTTAGTTTCTGGTGTCTTTCCAAGGGGATCCACTATCTGTCTGCCTGAGATGACATGGTTGACAGGCCTCAATGCTTTGCCAGTGATAATCTCCACCTGTCACCCGTGGGATTCCTGCTCCTGGCCAATGCTCCTACCTCCTCTATTGTGCCTTTTTTAGGCTATGTCCCAAAGATAAATCTTACAACATAAAAGATCTGTCAAAAAGCAAATTGAAGGTCATGCTGCTTAACGCTAGGAGCCTTAATCTGAAAATGCACTCACTGAAAACTCTTCTTGCACTCAAAGATGCTGGTCTGTGCAGTCACAGAAACTTGGTTCAGGCCTGCGGAAAGCACCCCTGCCTTAGCAGGCTATACTTCATTCCACACATTCCAACCCAAAATAAGGTCAGGAAGACTAAGGGAGGTGGAGTCTATCTTCATTAGGACAGGCACACCTCCAGACTGGTTTGCCACCATGATGCACTGGAATTACTCTAGGTGCAACTGACATTTGGCAAGACACCAATCCAAGTTATAGCCAGCTATAGACCCCCCCCCCCCCTCTATGACTCAGGACACGCACTTCTCCTGCCTGGACCTACTTGACTCCATGAAGGTACCCCCTAATACCCTGATCCTTGGTGACATCAACTACCTCACCATAGACTGGGTGAAATATTCCTGCACTAATGTAGTCACCCACTGATTCCTTGACTTCATCAATTCTAATGCACTAGATCAGCTTGTCTCATCCCCCACAAGGGGAGATAACATTTTGGACTTGTTTCTCACCAACATGGGTGACCACTACACCACTCCCATAGTTTGCTCTTCCCTGGTGTGATCAGATCATTGGTCTGTCTCATTCGAAGTTTCTCTCCTACCCAACACCTCACCCCAGCCATAACCATACTAAAAAACTTCTCAAAAGCTGACTACAACCTCCTAAGGGAGGGTATCAGTAGCTTCACATTACCACCCCCATCAGCGAATGCAGACAACTATGCTGAATAGTATGCCAATGCAGTATACAAGCACCTGTACAACTGCATGGATTCAGTAATACCCAACAGAACTAAAACCTGCTCATCAAGAAAGCACAAACCTGTCTGGTGGAAATCCTGTATCAACAGGCTTTACAACAAAAAGAAACTGTTGTCCAAGGCTAAAAAGGAACATATTCCAAATGGGAAAAACTCCCTCCTCAGCCTCAACAAGCAAATTAGATCACTAGTGAAAACCTCCAAAGCCAACTATGAAACTGAAAGTGGCGTCCAATACAAAGGGAAACCAAAAAGCCTTCTTCAGTTACGTCAGGAACCTCCATGGCAAAGCATAGGTTTGTTCCAAATTAGTACTTAATGGTACCACTTACACTGATGCTATTGAGTTAACCAACCTGCTAGCAGATAGGTTCAGTGCAAACTTCATCCCCCTATTCCCCAAAGGCTCATTCAACATCCCTGATACTTGTCCTGCACCTCACATCTCTGTAGATCAAAGTGTTAAAGGCCCTATCAAAGGCAAAGAACACAGCTTCCATGGGACCTGATAGTATCCTAGGCTATATTCTGCACCATCTCCAGAAAGAACTACCTTCGCCATTGAGCACCCTATTCAACCACAGCAGGTACAGGCTTCATTCCGGCAGAGTGAACTGCTGTTGTCATCCCCTTGCACAAAGGTGGTGCCACTACTGACCCCAGAAACTATCACCCCATTAGCTTGACAAGTCTGATCTGTAAAGCCATGGAGTGTATTATTATGGATCTCATAAACAACCAAATTCTTGACCCCACCCAGTTCAGATTCATCAAGGGCATATCTTGCCTGTTGAACCTGGTTGACTTCTTTGAGACTGTCACCAAGGCCTTGGATGAGGGAAAGTCAGTACATACAGCTCACCTTGACTTGGTCAAGGCCTTTGGCACAATCTCCCACTCAGGCATCATCGAAAAGCTAACATAATTTGGCGTAAATCTCCATCTCCTCAGCTGGGTGGCCAACTGGCTCACTGATAGGACCCACAAAGTCAAAATAGGTGCCTCAACCTCTGACAACAGACCTGTCACTAGTGATTCTCCCCAGTGTCTGTGCTAGGACCCCTACTGTTTGGCATCTACTTCTCAGAGGTCCAGGAAAAGACAAAAGGCCTGTGACTGACCAAGTTTGTGGGTGACTGTAAGTTGGATGCTGTCATTGACTCCTAAAATTATGTTAACATACTGCAAGAGGGTCTCACAGCAATAAATGACTGGTGCCAAAGTCATGGCTTCAAGTTAAACACAAAAAAGTATTATACCATTCAGCAAAACATGGCCCTTACTGATTACCAAATCAACGGCAACCACCTAAGCATACAACCTTTGGTGCGAGACCTGGGTACTCAGGCTGAAAACAATTTCACATTCGACCATCATGTAGCAGCACTAGTCAGAAAAAAACTTTTACTTGGTTCATCTAAGTAAAGGGATTGCATCCAGAAAAAAAAAAGACTACTACTTCTCTGTACTCCTACCAAATTAGACCAATAATTTAGTATAATGCCTCTATTGGTATGTACCTCTCCAAACACCTGCACCAACTGGAAAGGCCACAGAAATACCTCACAAAGAGAATCCATGGCCTCCAACACCTGTCCTAGGCACACAGGCTCAAATCACTATCACTCTACTCAGTATCATAGAGATTGCTCAGAGGTGATCTGTGTCTCACCTACAAGGCAATATCGGACTCTGCCCTACATGAGATGCTTCATATCCATAAGTCTAACTCCTCATGCATTACCCACTCAAAAACCCTAAATCTAATATGCAACATCAACAAAACCTGCTGGAGAGACTGTCTCCCAGAGGCTGCCTCATTTCTGGAATAGACTTCCCATACATGTCAAACTGAGTGCCTCTTTGACCCTCTTCAAGCACAACCTTGATGAGTAGATGGGAAACCACAAATTTGTCCCAGGAGTTCCACCTATTTCCCTCATTGACAAGGGCGACAGGTGCTGACTGAGGTTTCTTTTTTTGGGATAAACTCTTGGCTAGGCTTGTAGCTTCTAAGGGCCCAAGGGCCATTAGTCTAGTAACCTCTTATGATCCTATGAAAACAATTCCCTGTGGGATATCATTGAGAAGATGAATAGAGTGGAATAAAACTGACCTATTTTTGTAATATATACTGTCTGTTAGAAAACTTTGAACCACTCTCTTTCCTGGAAACTGATTCCCTCCATGCAGGGAGTTTGTTAAAAGGGTGTGATCAAATAAATCCAAGGCCTTTGTCAGGTCTATGGGTAGGGATCTACTTGGTAGTTTTGTTATTCATGTTACCCAGCATATGACTTCTAAGGGTGTATGAAGAGGTCACGGTGGGTAGTTTTGTTATTCATGTTACCCAGCATATGACTTCTAAGGGTGTATGCAAAGGTCATGGTGCTCCTGCCAGACCAGATGCCATGCTGATATTAACAATCATATAGGTTGGAATATACTCAAAGATGATAACAGGTTAGCTTTTCAAAAAATTGAAAGGATTGGCAACATGTAAACTCATCAGAAATCATCAGATTAAGAAGTTTGACTGTTTTTACAATAGGTCAAACTACAGCTTTTACCTGTGGTCAGCCCTAAAGCTCTAGACGTAAGAGTTTGAGTAGCATAGTTTAAGAGAATACTAGTAAAATGAGAGAAATTAAAGATGAGAGGAGAGATAAGAAATAAATTATGAACATTGTAATATATTATATAAAGAAAATGTTTCAAGATAGAATTAAAGTACAAAATAAAATGGCATGTTAAATTGACAGAACAAGAAAAAAGAATCAGAGAATGAGATTTCCTTATATGAATTAGATAAGGTACTTAGACAAATTAATTTATAGTCAGTTTCAGGATCAGATGAAACAGGATACCAATTTAATAAGAATTTTATGGAATGACAGAAAATACTTAATAAAAGTTAGGAATGAATGGTTAAATGAAGGTTTTATATATAAAGATTTATGCAGTGGTATACTTAAATTTGTATGGAAAAGAACAGATAAAATTAAAGTTGAAAATCTGAGACATATAGTATTAAATAATACAGATTATATTTTTACAAAAATAATTCAGAAGGGAATGGGGAGTAACATGAAAAGTTTTATGGAAGATAGCATATATAGTTTAAAGGGAAAAGAATGTCAGGAATTCATAGTAAGGAAAATTGTGGATGATATTGTAAACAGGACTGATGACACCAAGATCATGATAGGAGAATTAAATAAAGCATTTGATACATTATAACATGAACTGTTGTGGACAGTAATGAAGAGTATAGCATTAGTAAGAAAATTAACAATGTATGTTGCTCTGCATGTAATAAAAATAGAGTTTTAGTGAATAGATGGTTAAGCAAAGAAATAGATTTAAAGAATGACCTACATCAGGGATTTCCTGTGAGTAGTATACTATTTGCATTTTTTATGAGTAGCATAGTTTAAGAGAATACTAGTAAAATGAGAGAGACGTAAATTTGCACACGAGTGGTGCTACTTGTATTACTAATGAAGGAATAGAAATTCCGGACATATTTACTTGTGCTGATGATATTGATTATGAGAAACAAAGTGTGTATGAAAGAAGTTATGTTACTTATATCAATATTTAAGTATAATAGGCATTACTTTAAAGAAAAAAGTAAAGGACTGGGTGATATAGTAAAGATAGGAGTAGCTTACACCATTAAAGAAATGTTTCTGTTAGGAATAAAATTTGGGGGTAAAAGTACAATTGAGGACAATGGAATAAGACACTAGATGAAACAAAGGAGCTTTGTTGTTTTTTGAAAGCATACAGCTATCTTTTAATAAAAGGGTTTATTTGATTAATTCAGTTATACCGGGAAAGCCTTCATATTTGGCTAGTGTTTCTATATTGCCAATAATCTACAAAAAAGAAATGCTACAAGCAATTTTTTCTTTTATATGGGGTTCAAGATTGAATCAAGTGAAGAGAGGAGTCTTATACATGCACAAGGAAGATGGAGGTTTAGGATTAGTAAAACTAATTGTTTAAGCTGCTTCTTTGAATTTCTATAAAGTTTTGTTCTGGATAAATGATTAAAATGAAAAGTTAGTAGTAAAAATTGCTAAAGTACAAATATAAGTGGCAATGGAATACGTTAAAATTTTCAAAAGAGGAAAAGCATGTTTAAATGAAATAATGAGATGTTAAAGAAAAAATATTTTATGGCAAATAAAAATTGATAAAATAGAAAATGAGAAGTGTGGTATAAACTATGATACAATATTATTATGTTAATCCTTGGGCTGAGCTAATGAATGAAAAAGTTAAAGCTATAAAACTATGAAAAGCATGGTGTAATAAGTAAAATGTTAATGTGTTTTGGAGATTACTGATTAATAAATTATCAGTAAAGGGAAATATGGCATATAAAAAAATCAATTAAATAGTTTGCATATATTGTGGTAAAGAAGAAACTACAGAGCCTCTTTTCTTATAATATATAAGGGTTGCAAAATTGTTGGAAAATTGTGTAAAAAAACTTTCTTTACAAATATAAAAGGAGTTAAATTAAATAAATATGGATATGATTATGCATGGATGCTATAGCCATAAAAATAAGGGATATGTTAGTAAAGTAGATAAAATATTATTTTATGCTGTGTGGACCATTTGAAGTCAAAGGTTAAATGAAACCATGTTTAATGGTAAATAAAGACCAGCAGTAATTTTTTTAGAAAAATTAGATGGTGGTTGTGGAAAAAGAAGTGTCTTTCAAATAAAATAATGGGGATAGCAGTTTAACATACCATTGAAAAGCAAGATATCCATCATTGTTTGTACCATGTATACATTTGTAAATTTGTAAATAATGTAAATATGTAAATTTGTAAATAGTATCGTACATAATGTTTTTTAAAAAAAGTACCCTTCCTCTTTTTGATAGGTGCCATTGGATCTTTCACATCTACAAACAATCCACAATGAACACCAAACTACTGAAAGATTGGCAAAAGCCAAACTTTAGAAAAAAGCCGGTTCTTTCACATCTACCTGAGCTACCACCAGCTCAGGCAGATTGGGCCTTGGTTTGACATCTCATCTGAAGGCTGATCCACACCAGGGAGATGGGGTACTGTACTCCTGAGTGTGAGTGAAATCCACAGCCTTCTGCACAAAATCAAATGTGATACCATTTATGCCAATGTGTTATGTAAACATATTAAAAGAAATGGTTCCACCCATTCTTTTAAATTTGCTGCCTTATAAATAATAAAATTGAATGTTAGGAGAAGAGATATAGTAGCACAAAAAGAAGAACAAGAACATAAATGCATAAATATGTTACAGCTGACAATTTCCTGATTTAAATGAAGTAAATATAATAAAACCTAGTGCCTAGTCTGAAACAGAAGAATATAAAAAATTAATCACGGCTTTTGTCATGTGATATTGTAGTGTATAATACAACTTGTGTTGCTTGTTTTTTTAAGACTTGAGAAAGCATTGTTGTGAAAGCTTGTTGAGGCTTGCAATTTTTAACCTAGTATTATTATTATTATTACTGAATACCTGTTTCCTTGAGTCATCATTTTTTTCTTTTACACATGTGACAATACTAGGTGTGTGATGGATCACAGTACCATGACCTCAACATCTCTGATGTCCACTCATCACACTATGCATATCAGTATTTTGTTGGCTTTACTACTTTTATTCATTTAATTTTTATTTTACATTTATTTACCAGGATTTTACACTGATCACAAGTGACCATTTGCAGGTACTGCCCAGGCAATATAATTCACAAAAAAAGCAAACTATGTAAACTACAGTGTATCTTAAGAGAGGAAAAATATCTAAAATCCAAGACGTGGTGAAACCATGGATGCTGCTACAAAGTAAAAATTCAAATATAATCAACAAGTTCTAATCGGAATGCGATATGGTCAGTTGACTACTACTGGCCAATCATAGATAATTTAAAGATCAAAAAGCACCATCTCTACAACTAAATCAATAATCTTATATATATATATATATATATATATATATATATATATATATATATATATATATAATTATGTTGCATTAAGTTAGTACCTAAATAATAAAAATAAATATAAAAATATATAGATCAGCACCATAATTTTGACAAGATCGCAAGAGCAAAAATCACAAAACTAAATCCATCCAAGGTTGCAAAAGTCTGAAAATGGCAAAAATAAAACTACCAATATTGCCATCTTTAAAGTCTCTTAAAAAGCCAATTATGACATACCTGAAATAAGGCCATAAAGTCCCAAGAATAACAAAGGCAACAATACTACATATGTCATACATTCTTCTTCTTTCCGCTTTTCCCGGTTAGGGATTGCCACAGCGGATCATCTGAACGCTCCTGATTGGCAGTGGAGTTTTACGGTGTCGAGTTGCTAGCCCAGTGCCAAACCTTCCATAGAAAGCACAGACACACTCACACCTAGAGCCAGTTTAGAGTGTCCAATCCACCTACTGCATGTCTTTGGGATGTGGGAGGAAACTGGAGCACGTGGAGGAACCCACGCGACCACAGGGAGGACATGCAGACTCCGCAGAGAAGGCACCCCAGCCAAGAATCGAAACAGAGAACCTCTTGCTGTGAGGCGGCAATGCTAACTGCTGCACCACCGTGGCTGCCCTACATATGTCATACATATGTCATAAAATTAAGCAACATACAATAAGAGCTGTCCATTCTAAACATATTATGGTCATATGACTGATAATAGCCAATCAGAATTGGTACAAAATGCAAACTACCTGTCTAAACTTACATTAAGAAGCCAAAGAAAAAAATAGTGGAAAATTACTTCACACCGAGCATAATCATCACAGCATCCAGCCACACATACATCCTAAATCTATAGAGCATCCTGAAAATTCTAAAAAAATAGATAACTTACCACATCTGAAATATATAAAATAATAAAACAGACAAAATAAAATACTATGAAACATGAATGTGGAAAGATCATTCAAATGCTGTAGTTTTTTCAAAATATCTCAATATAATACTACTAAGACATAAGAGTCAAAGGTGCAAAGGTCTCATTTTAAGTATTGCTTTAAGTGAAACTTTCTAATTTAGACCTGGTTCAACATTTGCTTTTAGCAACAACATCCACTTTTGTTCACTATTTTCTGTCTTATTCTTTATGTCAATTTCCCTTACATTATTCTTCATTAGCTCCAAGGCAAAAAATTTAAGAGTCCTCTTTTCCACTGCTCATAATGTGTTTAGCTAAGGCACTCATGCTTTTACATTTTGCAATATCATTGACATGTTCAGGGATTCTATCCTTGAACAACCTATTGGTTTTGCCTATATAAGACAGGTAGCATACTATACCAGTCTCTGCTTCTGCAGTCAGCATAGAGGTCAAGATTTATGATGGTTATACAGGCATAGCATTCAAAGGAGGTGCGTGTAAGGATAAACTTACAAGCCTTGCAATTATGGCATTTAAATGTCATTTTTCTATCTGAAGAAACAGGACCTTAGTCAGCATGATTGTTATAGCACAATTACCTTTTTAGGGACAGTTGTTTTAAATAAAACCTAGGTTGTAAATCAACAACCTGTCTGACAGTGGGATCTGTTAATAAGATAGGCAAATTTTTCTACATAATGTCACAGACAATATTGACATCATTTGAATAACAAAGGATGGGTCTCTTCTTGTCATAATCATGTATAGACAAGGAACGATTAAATCTTTGTTCTGAATTCCTAGAAAAATATGGTTTGACTATAGTGTTCCTCAAAGCTAATGTTTCATAGGTAGGTACTAGGCTATCTGCCCGAGGGCATTTATAAGCCTCGCCAGAGTGTGTCAACTTTCGCCGCCCCATTGATTAATTAACTGAGCCTCTGTCAAGAAGAGCCAATGAAGTGACCCCAGGGGTGTATTTTCTGTTACCCATCCACTAGTCAAAGTTTCACTTGAAGAGTGTTAGTGAGGGGCTCTGCCTAATGTAGTTAGGAATTTTGTTCCAAAGCATGGGGAGTCTAACAGGAATCTATCCCTCCAGCATGTTCTATTTATTTCTGTGGTGAGGTTTAGCTCACTAGAGCGAGTGGCTCGCAGTCACTTGGATTTCTTTAGGTGGAGCATGTCCATCAATTCTGAGTTGGACATGGCTTTGTAAGTCAGGCAGAGATCACCTCTGAGTAAGTGATATGCCACTGAGTATAGCCAGAGTTTTTCCAGTCGGGCTGCATAGGACATATGTTTGAGGCCAGTAATCTTCTTGGTGAGGTACTTTTGTGGTCTTTCCAGCTGTTGGAAGTGTCTTGTGAGGTGCATCTCAAATGGGGCATTGTACTCTATGATGGGTCTAATGAGTGATCTTTATTTCTAGATGTGAACCCTTTAGTAATTAGATGGGCTACCTAGAAGGATTTCCTAACAACTTTGGCAATATGATTGTCAAAGGAGAGATTACTATCTACCTGTGTCCCCAGATCTCTTATTACCTCTTCTGTATTAAGGGGGCTGCCACCTATGTGGTAATTCATGGGTGTTTTGTTTTTCCCAAACGGGATGGCTATGCATCTTTTGGCATTTAGCTTAAGACCATGACTTTGACACCAGGTGTCCGTCTCAGTAAGGCCCTTTTGGAGAATGTTTGTCAGCCGGAGAGTCAATTATGGCTCCCAGTTTGCAGTCATCGGCAAACTTGGTTAGCCATAGTCTTCCAGTCTTTGCCTGTACTTCTGAGAAGTATATGCTGAACAGTAGGGGTCCCAGGACCAAGCCTTGTGGGACACCACTTGTGACTGGTTCAGAGTCAGACCTGGAGCCCACTATTCTTACTGTGTGAATTCTGTTTGTAAGCCAGTTGGCAACCCATCTCATGACGTATGGGTTTATGTTCAGGCTGATGAGTTTTTCTATAATTGCCGAGTGGGGAATTGTGTCAAAAGCCTTGGCGAGGACAAGTTAGGCTGTGTGAAGCACCATATATTTGTGGTCATTTCAGTGACACATTTGTCAATGCTGGACTCCTTATAGCCTCTATCAAACATTTTTTTCTTCAGCTGCTCAAGAGCTATACTCACATCTTCATCTCTGTTGTGTAGTCTCATGTTCCTAAGAAGCTGTCCTTTCAAAATGTTATGGGTAAAGTGACCTAGATGCATGCCGCTTCTCAATAACAGAGAGTTTTTCTTGCACAGCTACTTGTGGATGCAAGTCACTAAATTATACAGATCTTTCCTACAAAAACTGACATCTAAAAAATCGATTGCTTCTCTTGAAAATGTATAGCTAAATTTAAGAAAGCCAGCTGTACCATCTAAAAGTCTATAAACACTTTTAAGTTCATCTTCACCAGGTCTCCAAATAAAAATATCGTCCACAAAATGCCTGTAGAAGCAAAGAAAGGGCACAAAGGTATTCCCATTCAGGACCTTTTTATTCTCCCAGTGTGCAAGAATCAGGTTAGCATAACTGCTTGCTCGTGTAGTGCCCCTGGTCACACCAGTTTTCTGTAAATAATAACTGTCAAATGTAAAAACATTGTTTTCAAGTATAATTTCAATAAGAGTGCATAGTAGCTCAGTCCTATTTGTGATGCAACATCAAGAGTTACAAAAAGAAAGTCATCTTCCCAGAGATCCAGTTCAGCCCAGGAATATAAATCTTCCAGTAAATTCTTAGTGCCCTTTAAAACTGTTCTAACATAGTCAAGTATAGGTCTGGTGGCTTCCTCTATGTATACAGACAGAGGTTCAAATTGAGGCATTTCACCATTGTCAGACTCATGTAGTAAAGATAAGAGTGGGTTCACATCCAATATATGGTGTAATCTCTCTATTTTAAATGCAGGATTATAACTGAACTGAGTAATGTTTTCAGCCATGCTCAAGTGGTCCCACACAAAGTAAAACAACTGACATTAAAAGTAGACCACTCAGTTAGGGTTGGAGTATAAAGCAACAGACATATCATAAATAAAACTCCTTACAAACATTACTGCAAAGACGACTCAAAATATATAAACAGTAACAAAACTTCAATAGAACAGGTAAGTTCTTTCACAGAGTCTCCTCTGCTTCTTCAGACCAATATAAACTGAACATATATGACTGCATTTAAAAAAAAAACAAGTCCTAGCCAATAATTTGTTAGAATAATAATCACATGTCTAAAAGCTAATTAAGACAGGAAAAATTCTTGACTCAAGTTGTAAGTAAAGCTTATGTAGAGTTACCCATTAAAATGAAACATGCATCATCTTAAAGAAATGTACATCTTAAAAAAGTGTATATTCAATACCATCACAAAGGATTTCTAACACTTTCTAAGGCAGAACATCACAGTTGAGACATGATATACCAAAACACAAAATCAGAGAACTTTGCGTATACAATGAAATAAAAAGTCAAAGTGGCACAACTGAAGTAACCATCAAATGGTGCTTTAGATATAGTATAGATAGTTTGTAATAGGTAGACTGTAGTAGTTATGTGCTATATTTTTAATATAGGGGGTTTATAATAGGTATGTGATAATCCGTGGTGGTACAGTGGTAGCGTTGTTGCCTCACAGCAAGAGGTTCTCCCATTTGATTCTCAGCTGAAGTGCAGGGAGTGCCTTCTGTGTGGAGTCTGCATGTCCTCCCCACAGTTGGATGGGCATTCGAAAGACATGCATAAATGGGCGTGCCTTCTTTGAAGGTTGGACGTTGAGCTGGCACCTCAGCGTTCGTGAAAATCTAATGCCAATCCTTAGCAGACCGGAGTTCTACTGTGGCGACCCCTAACCAGGAAAAGCCGAAAGACAAACATAAGTATGTGACAGTCGGTGTTTGTTGTGTTGTAGTTTTAATATGGATAGGTTATAATAGGTACATGATCATATGTGTTGTGTTGCAGATTTAGTATAGGGAACATGCAATAGGTATATAGTAGTAGGTACATGTGTTATATTTTAAGATAAATACCTTGTGATACCTGTATAGATGTAGTACAACATTAGTTGAAGCATGTTTGGAACAATTTCAATACAGAATGATATCTGTACCAAATATGTGCAAACATGTCTGCACCATCTACCTCAGAAACAGGGATTCTGCATCAGGATATAGGGAATGAACAGGTCTTACACACACACAAACACAACCACACCCACACACTCATATGCAGACATGAAATGAAGATGTTTTGGTAGTCCCAGTGTCGGTGGGTTAGGCTGCATCATGAATTTGTTTGGTCATCTTAGTATCAATAAGAATGCTTTGGAAATTACTGAAAGTTTTTATGTTGCTGGAACACAAAAGCATTTGATTCATATGCGGAATGGTGTCAGCAGTGCCAATCACCTTTATAGCTTCTCTATATTATTGCAGACGATTCATTTAAGATGAATGAGAATGTTTTGTTTTGTAGTAAATAACCTAGAGAAGCAGATCTAGCATTCTCATTCAGCCCCAGTGAGACAAAATAATGAGATATAATAATAAACTAAAATGCTCTAGGAAAATGTATTGCCCCATGACATTAGTGGCATAGTAAGTCAAAAAAAGTGGCAGGAATGTAGCTGTCAAGTACAGTACATCTCTCCTGAGATTTACAAATTAAGGTGCTGTCTCCTGTGGTCACCTGCCAGCAGACATAATTTTTAGACTGTGTTGTGTCTTTTTTGTACAGGGGTTGCACATAAAGCATTTGTCCACAGGTATGTAAATGGCATGGTTTTGTCATGATACAGATATTACAGTGATCAAAAAGCTCTTATTTACAGGTATATAGCATAATGACGCATACCCTGAAGTGATTCTGTGCAACCACAAGGCTGTAGTGGGTTTATTACAGTTGAACGTTTATTTAATTTATGTATTTATTTATTGATTTAAATGGATAAATCCATCAGGCATCACTGCTTCTTTCCAGGGGTGATGTCTCGTGTTATTTTCATCTGATTCATCTTCAACCCAACTGGATGTACATAGAGGGTGGTCTCAGTGGTTGATTCCCTGCCCCCTACTTCCTTGATTGTGGGGTTTCACAGGGCTCTATAATTGTCCTTTTACTTTTCAATGTATATTTGTTTCTTTTGGGAAATGTTATTCAAACAAGACGTTTGTATTTCCATTGCTATGCTGATGATTTAGTAACTTTCAGCCAGCTTTGAGATGACATGGAATGTGTCCGCTACTGGATGGCTGTTAATTAGTTTAAACTCTACACCACCAATGCTACTGCTTATTCATGCTTCTGTCAGGGATGCAGTCCCAGTTCTCTTCTAATATTACTTACTTTGATGAAAAAACATTTGCTTCAAAGGTATGTAACTTGGAGGTAATCACTGGCAACAAACTAGCACTGAAGAACAAAGTTTTGGATATTGTAAAATTGTCTGCTTCCATCTGAGAAACAAAGAACTTATTAAACACAGTGTGACAGTAGTTAATCTAACTGTAGTGATGCATGCTCTCATCTTTTCTTGGTAGGAATAATGTAACATTTTATTCATGAGGCTTAAGGACTCAGAACTTTTGCCAACAGCTGCTGAAGAATTCTGCTGAAAAGCTACTTATAGAAGTATCAGAGTAATCTCATAATACCTGTCCAGTGTGAATTACAATGGCTTCCCATTGGACAGCATATTATCATCAATGATCTGAAACTGGTCTATCTTGTCCTTCACACCTTGTGACCCCATCATGTGCCCCTCTTCAACTGGTAATAGCCAGCCATTGCCTTTGCTTTTTTCTCTCAAGGGCTGTTAGTGGCTCCAGTGGCCCTGCTGAAACCCTTATGGAGCTGATCATTTGCCTTCCAGGGATCTAAACATTATAATGTAATACCTTGATGGCTGAGATGGTTCACAGCTCTGTGTGAGCTCAAGAGATCTCTTAGGGTACACCTGTTTGAAATAGAAGTGGAATAAGTGGCACCACAATCAATTTTAGTTTGTTTTACAAAACATCCTTATCAGTTTTTTCATAATTCTCATTTTTACCATCAATGAGATTACTCGCTATATTAATATCTTATTAACTTTGTATAATTTTGGTTATTTTGTTTTATATTATGTCTTATTTTTACCTTTAATTTTTATCTCTGTTTTTACTTTAGATATTTTGCTCAAGCACTTAGATAAATATGAAACATGCTCTAACAATATTAGGATGTCTCTGAAAATGAATTGTCCATCTGAATTTACGTGTCTCAATTATTAATAGGCTAAATCATTTATCAGTTACTGATTTTTTTAAATCTTGAAGTAATAGCAGAAAATGACTAAAAGATTTCTAATTTAAGTTCAGGCAACTTAGTAATATTGAATACAAATTTCATGGCATAAAAATAGAAAAAGTGGATCTAATTTTATAATTTATGTTAATGGAAACAGGATTATTAACATTTCTTAAACTTGGAGTATGTGTGATATATTTAAGGGATTTTAACAATATTACAGAAGTGACAGCAGAAGGTATGGAGGTGTAATGTTACTTGTACATGATTCCTCTCTCTGTCACTTAGAAACAAATGCTTGGGATGTTGATGCAATAACTGCAATTATCAGTAAAGTACATCAATATGGTGAATATAGACTAGTAGTGATATACATAGGAGGCCTAATCTTAACATGACAGAGTAAACTATTTCTTGAAACACTTGATAACATTGTAGAGAAGAAGCCTCCCATTATTCTTGGAGATTTTTACAATCACAGCAGAAAAAAATGGAAAAGTGATCATTTTAGGACTCATTACAAAGGTTACATTTTGGACACTAACCCCCCTCCATTTTATGCAAATGGTTCATGAAATAAAATCTTTTGGTTTTCATATTACTGAATTACAAGAACTACGTATACAATATGAATAATTTGCGTTCTCTAGGTACTTATCATGACTACAAACAGAATAATGACATAGTATGATATGAGTCAACTAAATAAGAAATACCTAGTTAGAGAACTATGGGTATTCCAATGGGGGTAAGAAAACAAACTTAGGCTAACCTTAACACAGATGGGAATTTCTAAAGAGTGAGTTGTGAGTATTTAAACAAATTAGCAACTGTAAACAATAAATACAAAATTTAAAAGGAAACAGTGTTTGGATTAAAAAAAACTGAAGAATTTGGCAAACTCAAAGGAACAGAATATATAAAATAGGTTGTATAGGAGTAACAATTACAAAAACACATTAATGGTAGCTATTAAGAAACTTAAAGCAATACTCAACAGAAAAGAAAGCAGGAAGTAGAATTTGTAAATAAAAGATATACTAAACAATTTTATATGTCAGCTCAGAGAAAGACACTGATTTCAATTAGCCCTTTCCAACTGAATAGAAAGCTACTGGAGTACCCCAGGAAATTCTGGAACAGTTTAATAAGCACTTCAAAAATATACGGAGAAATAACTATTCTATTACAACTCCAATAGCACACTTTGAAACTGGAATCTGCCCTATAAGCCTGGCAGAAGATGTTAGCGAAGCCCTAAACAGACACAAAAAGCCTTTCTCCAAGAGAGCTGATGGTACCTTTGGTTTGCTAATTAACAAGATATCCGGAAAAATAAATTAATTAATTAATCCCGATATTCAAAGAGGTATTGATAAGGTGGAATAATCCACGAAAACTTGGTTAAATTCCTCTTGTACAAGGGTAGTAATAGACAAAACAGCAATAGCTATTTTCCTAGTGATTTGATATAAATGAATCTTTTTGAATTTTTCCTGGTTAAACAATTTATTTAAAAAATGCAAATATGGCTTTAATAATGAATAAACCCAGTCTGGGTTTATGAACTGATATTCAACCTTGGTTTTAAGACATTTCAAGTTTAATGGATGTAGGTAGGAGATATGTAGTATTATATTTAGATTTTTTTAAGGCATTTGCTACAAGGTGCCATGATGAGTTAAGAAAATTGTAAATTCAAGTTAATTCCTTTATAACTAGATGGATAAAGAGATTCTTGACAACTAGGAAGAAAGCAGCCATAATGCAAGAAAATAAGTCAACATGGAAGACTCAAGTCAAAGCAGGAATACCATAAGGCTCACTATCAGGCCCTGTATTTTCTACTTAGTATCTTCTAATATTCCAAATTCCACTAACATTTGATGATCCTAAGTGGTTGCAAGACAGGAGCTAAACTTCAGAAAATAGAGACTTTTTTGAATTAAATAAACCAAAATGTCCAACAGTAACCAGGTACCTCTGTATAAAAACAGAACAAATCCAATAAAAAAGTAAACAGAGGCAAGGCTTCAGATTCATCAGCTGATTTATTCACACAGACACAAGCGCTTTCACCAAATGCTTCTTCAGGTGTATATAAAGTGACACTCACGCACCTGTACTTATATCAAACATTTAAAAATCACATGACCAAAAGTTTAAGAACATTTAAAGGTGTTGTATATAGATATAATAAAAATGTAACCACAATAAAATACACTGTATTTCCTATCTAGATAAAAAAATGCACAAATACAATATATAGTTTATAGACCACACGAATAAATAACATATTCTGCCTATGTAAGGGTCTAGTCTTAAGGATGGGTCTCATCGGTACATGGTCATTCGCTCTTAATCTAACAATCCAGTTGGCCTCTAAATTCTCAGATTAAGAGCAAATTCAGGACATGGCCTCAATGACCATGTACCGATGAGACCCATCCTGAAGAATAGACCCTTACGTAGATAGAATATGTTATGTGCTTGTGTGGTCTATAAACTATATATTGTATTTGTGCATTTTTGTATCTAGCTAGGAAATACCATGTATTTTATTGTGGTTACATTTTTATTGTATCTATATACCGTTAAATGTTCTTAACATTTTGATCGTGTGATTTTTAAATGTTGGATATAAGTACAGGTGTGTGAGTGTCACTTGATATACACCTGAAGAAGCATTTGGTGAAAGCGCTTGTGTTTGTGTGAATAAATCAGCTGAGAAATCTGGAGCCTTGCCTCTGTTTACTCTTTTTTATTGGATTGGTTCTGTTTTTATACAGAGGTACCTGGTTACTGTTGGACATTTTGGTTTGTTTTTTATCTTTTATGCTTTCCAACGGATCCTTGGAGATGGCTACTGGAGATGAGAGTACTGAACTGGAATATAACCCTGCCACTAATGTTATATGGTCTGAATCTAATGTCAACCAGTTTATTTTCAAGGTGAGCGAAAATGTTAATCCTCTATTGAACACTGACTTTGTTCCAGAAGGAGATGAATGTATGAATGTAGATATTGTTGCACTGAAGAGTGAACTATTTCTACTGCAAAAAGATCTATTTAAATTAAAAAGAGCACAGTTTGAAAAGTTTCCCCTTCAAGCATGCATTGCTGAAGGCATTGTACCTCTTGGGCTAAGAATCCTTAAGATGCCTGCTCAAATGGACTGTGATTCTTCACTATTAAGTGAATGGCAGAAACTAAATTTACAGACCAGTGCAGGTTATCTTAAATTACTGTCTGCCTCTGCTCTGGGGTTGGGAGGGTGGCTTAATGGTTAAGGTGTTTGCCTTACAAACACAAGAATCTATGAACCTATGAAAGAGAAGAATCCACAGTATTATGCTTAGTTAAAAACAAATATCTTGACTTATGCAGAAAGTATAGTTCTGACTTAGTAATGAAGCCGATGAATGACATGCTTGAAAATGTGTTCATTTACTCTCGCAAGTTATTACTGACTATATTAAAGAAACAACATAGAGACCGACATTATTTTTCACAAGGTCATGTCTTCATGTGGCCAAGAGTGGTCAACAATAGCATGAACACTAACACTCATGCTTCTGTAACTGAGATGACTGCTTCAACTAATCAGGAAGCCATTGCAGAGTCCACCGCCAATGTAGACGCTGATGCAATCCAGGAGATAGATGAGGGAAGGGCCCAGGCAACCGCCAACGTAGGGTGTGTCACATCAACGGTTGAAGCAACAGGAGCAAAAAGGAAAACCATCACCACTGCAGCACAGGTCCATCAGGAAGAGAATGGAAAAGTTCTGGGCAGATGGGGAACTGGGGAAGGCCTCATCCCTTTTTTAGAAACCCTGCGACCTGCAGGGTTAACTTTTCCTTCTCCGACCAGGGACAGGTCCATGAGTCGAGGGAGAGGAGGTTTGAACAGAGGGCAACAGAGGGGGAGAAGCATGACCAGAACCAAAAGGAAGCACCCAGAAGAAACAGTGAGTCCTTACACAATCAAGAAAGCCTTTATGAACAACAAAAACTGATAATCTACATATGTTTTATCTAAGTATGAATGCAATGTTTTGGAAAAAGGTCTTTCATTCATTCCAGTCACTTATTCTGATATTTCTGAAGTTGTATTTGATATTAAATCATTTACACAAAATTTAATGTTGAAAATAATGTATTCTAACAATGATGAAAATGAAGATTTTGTATTTAAAAAAACCCAGTCTGTTTTTACCTAAATTAAATCCCTTGATTCATGCATTTGAGCAGTTATGCCTAGAAGACGCTTATAGGGTATATCATGCACAGAAATTTCATTCATACAATAGTAAATGGTATAATTTAACTAAGAATGAATTTACAGCATTAACTCATTTGCAAATGAACCCATTGATTATGATACGTCCTGCAGATAAGGGGGACAGATTGTGATATTAGACAGGAAAGACTATGACAGAAGAATGTTTATATTATTAAATGATGATAAATTTTATAAAATTATTACACCATCACAAGTTAAAAGAATGATTGAACATGTGCATAATGAATTAAGAGAGGTAGCCAGGATGGGTCTCATAGATGAAGATCTGTTAAGATACTTTCTTATATTTAATCCTACCACACCTATGATTCAAGGACTCCACAAAATACATAAAAATAGGGAGAATCCTCCCATGAGGCCCATTGTGGCCGGAAGTAATTGGTGTATGGAATCAATATCTATTTACCCAGAAAAAAATCTTAGGAAGCTTATAGGTAGGTCAACTTATATTCTGAAAGATACTGAACATTTCATTAGGGACCTATATAAAAAAGTTTACTTGTGAAAGAGAACAACCACAGGAGCAACAAATGTTACTAGTTACTCTTGATGTGGTGTCACTTTTCACTATCATTCCAAATGATATTGGGATCAATAATGTGGTTGAACTGATGCTTGAAACTACAAAATATGACAGTGACATGGTAACTCTGATAAGGACACTACTAAGGTTGGTGTTAGAGAATAATATGTTTGTATTCAAGGATAAAATTTTCTGGCAATGTAACGGAGTAGCCATGGGAACATCATGTGCTAACAGTTATGCAAACGCTGTTATGTCAAAATGGGAACAAGATATATTGGTCAGGGGTGCATTTAAGGATGACATATTCTTTCAAAGGTTTGCAGATGGCCTCTTCCTTTTATGCAGGGGGTCACCAGAGCATTTGATGAATTTTGTGGACTACATTAATGCTTCCACACAATTCCTTAGGTTTACTGTGAATCGGTCCTCTACTGAAAGCAATTTCTTGGATGTTTCCATTATACAAGAATCTAATGGCACAGTGAATACTAAAATGTTCAGGAAGGAATGCCATGTGAACAGCCTATTAAGGAAGGACAGCATGCATCCTCAGTATACCTTTAGGAATGTTGCACACAACCAGGTTTATAGAACTTTCAGATTGAATGCTAAGGAAGATGATTTCAAAGAACAAATGGAATTGATAAACACAGAATTAATAGAGAGAGGTTATGATCAACAACTTGTTAATAACAGTATATAAACAGTAAAAAATCTTAGACATAGTAGAGCTAAGCCTTACTTCTCCGAGTCTGTAGCAGGTGTTATTCATAATGGGGATTATAAGAAACAAAACCAGCAGCCACTTAGAATGTGTTTCAGTTTCTCGAGGAACATAAGACAGTATACTGACATCATAAGTAAGCACTGGAACATCTTAACATTTGATAAACAAGTGAGCAACCTTGTAGGAATACATCCACAGTTCACCTACAAGAATAAAAAATCATTAAGGAGACGATTATGTACACCCAAAGATCAAATTAGGACTATAGATACACCAGGGACCAGACTGTGTGGTAGGTGCCAAGTTTGTAATTTTATCACTCTGGACAGGGAATTTAAACATCCTGATACAGGTGTGATATATGGACTAAGAATTAGTGCTAGGTGTGATAGTTCTCATGTAGTTTATCTCTCTACTTGTCAAGTATGCAATAAATTTTACGTGGGCAAAACTGACAGATTGCTAAGAGATAGAATTAAGGAACACATTTATCACATTAAGAAGGGCAGTCCATTTAATGCCCTAGCAAAACATGTTAAAGAGATGGATAACCAACATACTTTCAAATTTATGGTGTTAGGAAGATGTTATGAGAATCATAGGGGTGGTGATATTAGGACTCAGACTGAGAACTTAGAGGCCAACTAGATTGTTAGATTAAGAGCGAATGCAGGACATGGTCTCAATGACCATGTACTGATGAGACCCATCCTGAAAAATAGACCCTTATGTAGATAGAATATGTTATGTGTTTGTGTGGTCTATAAGCTATATATTGTATTTGTGCATTTTTTTTATCTAGATAAGAAATACCATGTATTTTATTGTCAGATTGTGGTTACATTTTTATTGTATCTATATATCTTTAAATGTCCATAACCTTTTGATCATGTGATTTTTAAATGTTGGATATAAGTACAGGTGTGTGAGTGTCACATTATATACACCTGAAGAAGAATTTGGTGAACCTGAAGAAGCATTTGGTGAAAGCGCTTGTGTTTGTGTGAATAAATCAGCTGAGGAATCTGGAGCCTTGCCTCTGTTTATTCTTTTTTTGAATTAAATGCTTACCACTTTCATGTAAAAACCTAGCTCGAAAGCAACAGATTATTGTTAAATTTGAACAAGTGTACATTTGTTTTATATGGTACTACTACATAAAAAGATTAGTCTGGGACAGGAGACTGTGTCTACCTGTGAATATATAACAGATTTGGATACCATTATCAGCACTGGACTTGCATTTAAGAGATATATAATGAACATAAAGAAAAAAGCAGTGGAAAAAAGTAGAGCTAATCATGAACACAATAACAACTAGAGAAGTCCACTAGTCATATAACATAAGTCACTGGTAAGACCCAGTTACTGAATACAATTTAGTTTTTTTTTGTGGCATGACATCAGATTTATAAGAATGCATTCAATGCAGGTACACAAAAGATAAATGGTGGCAAAATCTGGATTTGTTTCAACAGAATGAAGAAACTATTTACTGTATTATATAAGGTTGTACGAGGCAAATTAGCTTTTGGAACAATGAATAATCCATTACTAAGGAAGGACTTCTGCTTAACTTTGGACAACCATTAATACAAAATAGAACAGAGGCCCATTATACAAGGTAGGATCTCTTAACAGTTTTATTAAATTTCATTTATTAATATATTTCAAAGTTATGAAATAAGAACTGCAATAATAATAAATTACATTAAGTTTCAATTAAATGATTATATGACAGACAGAAATTTTTTGTTTTGAGTCAGGGAAACTGCTCTTTTTGAGGATCTTCGAACCTGACTGCAGCAATACAATACTTTAGACATGGCTAGTGAACTGGAAAGTGCACATGACTATATCCACAATTTACATTCAGCATTAACTCCTATAGTACAAGCAGTGCTGAAAAACACTGCAGGCTTAAGTCAGTGACAAGTAAGAAGTTCAGTTACATGACATCTATAATGTTGTAGTACTGCAACAGGCAGAACTGTGCCAGAGGAAGGACACCACCACATAACATAGAATGTAACTAAATCTGAAGAACAGGAGCCATACAAATAATCTTACAGTAACTGGACTGCTGGAAGGGGATAGAGGGCGGTGACCCTCTTCAGTCTCCTAACTCAGATGCAGAAACCACCAGTGATCAAAAAAGTACATTGGCTGGCCAATAAAAGAACACAATTCTTAACATACCAGGCATTTTATTACAAGGTTTCTTGTGTGTAACTTCAGGGAGAGACCGAGATTAACATGTACAGAAAAGGATGTTTCATGTATGCCTAATGCTGTGGTCAGAATCCCCCTTGATGATAGCAATTTCCTCTTTTTAAAAAGGAAGGCCATGGTACCCTCTACCAAGTTCTTAAAGCTCTGGAAATCATTTGTCAATTACAAATTCAGGCTACATTGATAATAAATGCCATAGGTCATCAGTTATTTTATATCCCAGAAGAAGCAAACACAATAATAAATCCTACAATAGTGAAAACAGTAACAATGTTAAAAATGTATATGTATGTATATATAAAATATGTGCACAGCTCCAAAACAAAACTTAAGTTGTTAAAAAAAAAGTTATAACTTTTCTGCTCTCCTTTTTACAACATACTTGATAGCTAATTTATCATTCATTCCTGATTTCTTCATAACATTTAACCATAGCTGCCATTGCAAATCTTTTTATTCTAAAAGTAATTAACTGTTACCACCTCAAACAGTATATTTATAACCCCTGGCAGCCCCATGATATCAGCCTTTGAGAGGATTTGTGAGGCTAATCAAGATATACAGATAATTTAACATCAGATGAGAGGGAATTATTAGCACAGATAAATAAAAATATTTGGGTCATTAAACCCAAAGAAAAGGTGGAGGGGCAGTAATTATGGACTTTTTTGCATATGCTAGCAAAATGTTGAACTTGTTGAATGATGTAGATATATCCAGACAAGTGTCAACAATGAAACATAACATATGCAAAAACAGACTATATATTAGAAGATCTAGCACTACAAGGGATTATGTCTGAAGATGTCTTGGACTTTGCAAAAGTGGACAAACCAGTAATACCATCTATCTTTGGTATACCCAAAGTACACAAGGACCCCCCACAGCCCCTCACTAAGACCCATAGCATCAGCAGCTAGGTGCCTGCATCTTGAGATTTAGACTTCTGGCATTGAGCAGCATTACCCTTAGTTTTTTCCATTTTTGTTTTCTAAGGAGGTGGGTTTGTCTTTTGAGCCTTGCCTAAAAAAGGCACTATGGAGGTGGCAAGAGCCTTAGCCAATATCCGGAAGCCCAGTGGTGACAGGTGTAAGCCATCCCTTGTGAAGCAGCGTGGCTTGTCCAACATATCATCCCAGGCAGACAG
>NC_056743.1:156227785-156232785 GCF_019279795.1 Protopterus annectens | reverse complement strand
AGTGGGTATTGTGTCGAAGCTTTTGCAAGGTCAAGGTAGGCTGTATGGACTGGCTTTCCTCATCAATGGCCTTGGTGACTGTTTCAAGAAGTCGACCAAGTTCAAAAAGGCATGATCTGCCCTTGACAAAGCCAAACTGGGTCGGGTCCAATGTCTGCAAGTCCCTCTATGTCTTTGTTTATGAGTTCCATTATGATCCTCCATAGCTTTGCAGACCAGGCTTGTTGCTTATGGGGCTGTAATTACCAGGGTCCATGAGGCAACGCCTTTGTGGAGTGGGACCACAGCTGCCGTGACGCCACCCTGGGCATGTATCCTGTAAGGTAAGGCTAAGATTAAACAGCTGCCTTATATGCGGGTTTAGTTCCTCATTGAGTTCATGTAGCACACAGCCGCGAATACCATCTGGTCCTTCCATTGATGCTGTGTTTTTAGCTTTAGAGAGAGCAGCTTTCACTCTGCGCATTTGAGATGTCTGGGAGGCTAACACCCGCTGATAGTTATCTCCTTTGGAGAGGGTGAAGTTTGCACTGAACCTGTCTGCCAGTATGTTGGCAATGTCTGCTGGGTTCAGTGATTTTGTATCATTTTTGGACTAATTCTGCGAATATCTGGGAGTTTCCACCCAGGTTTCTACCATACAGCTGAAGAAGGCCTTATGATTTGTGCTCTTGAATCTATTGCAATTTTTCTCTCAAAGTTGGCCTCCTGATGATTTTATGAGTGTCAGATTTTTTACTAATAATGATCAAAGGTGTCTTCTCTTTTATGGGATTCTTGCTCTATCATGTAACAGCTTTCTCCCTCTTATTGTAAAGTTTGTTTATGGCATGGGGTCCACACCAGACCGGACGCTGGGCTCTTCGGTGGAAAGAGTCCTGGTTTTATTAGGGATTGCTCTGATCCATGCAGTCCCTGAGGTGTTTGTAGAAGGTATTTGTAAGGCGCTTCCGTGAGCTTGATTGTGGTTTCCACTGGCTCGGGGCCTTGAAGCAGGCGCCCACACCAGTCTTGAGTAGTGTGAAGTTTGCTTGTAGAGAAGTTTCTTCACTGTGGTCTATCTTTTGTTTGGGGTGGGGCGGGATGTGGATTTCCAGTGAGATAAGTTCGTGATCTGATCTCACCAATGAGGATATATACTTCTGGTGTGGAGCATTTTGTCCCCATGTTTGTAGGATGAGATGAGATCTGCAGTAGTACATGCTTTTCTCCTCTTGTGGGAACGGTGACTAGTTGTTCCATGGTAATTTGAATTTATGAACTCAGGAACCTTTTGGGCTAGAAAGTTGGGGCTTGAGTAATGTTCCCAGTCTATATTCGCGGTAGTTGAAGTCACCCAATATAATGGTGCGTTTGAGATACATTTATATTCCTCCAGTGTCTTCAGTGAAGGCTGTGTGTGGGGTTCCTGAGTTTGAGAGGGTGGCTCAAAGTAGCATGCTAAATTGTAGAGCAGTTTTGCTTGGCGGTGAATTGCACCTGGATGGTTTCCGATGCTTGCGTTTTCGTTGCCACTCAACCTGGAGGTGTGGGTATCCTTGATGAATATGAATATATGAAGATATGCTAACCCTCCTTTTGTGGTGTGGTCCGGTTTTGGGGCCGAACGCATGTGATAAGGTAGGTAAACCTGATAGTGCCTGCTGCCTCGTAGGAGCCTTGAACCAGGTTTCCAGTCACAGCACAGACATCGATACCCATCCGGCACCGAGAAGGGCCCCTCGAGTGCATGCATTTTGAGATTTAGACTTCTGGCATTGAGCAGCACTACCCTTAGTTTCTTCCCATTTTTGTTTTCTAGGGTGGTAGGTTTAGAATTTGTTTTGCCTAAAAAAGGCACCTATGGGGTGGCAAGGCCTTAGCCAATATCCAGAATCCCAGGGTGAATAGGTGCAAGCCGCCCTCATGGTTACTTGCAGCGTGGCTTGTCAAGCATGTCATCCCAGGCAGAGGTAGACACTGGATCCCTTTGAATGATGCCAGAAATTAAGCCAATTGCTAAAGCTGATCATCTTGTCTCTGTTGTGGCGTATCATTCTTGGTGAAGGAAGGATACTCAAGCCTCAGGGTCAGGCTCATACCTGCCTGGTCTACATAATCAGAGAGCTCCTCTATGTCTCTTTTCATGTAGTCCAGGGAGGTACATCTCAGGTCATTCACACCAGCATGGACAATGACTGTGTCATATTTGTACTTGCTGTGAGAGTGACCAGGAAGTGCTGTGTTATGTGGCAGATTCTAGCGCCCGATAGGCAGCTTACTGTGACCCTCTCCTTGTTCAGCCTATATATATATACATACATATATATACATACATACATATATACATATATACATACATACATATATACATACATACATCCTTGTTTTCCTGCCTTCCTCAACTAGCATGGAGAACATCGACGTCTGTGCAGTAACTGAAACCTGGTTCAAGGCTCCTGAGAGCACCCCAGCAGCCAGCTTCAGGCTATACCTGTATCATGCTTTTCAGCCCCAAACCCTGGTTGAACCATTAAAGGTGAGGGGAAGGTCCATATTCAGCAAAGGACACTCCACACCTCCTGGTTAGCAGCAAATGGCACATGAAGCATCAGAGAGACGTCCATACAGGTGTAACTCAACCATAGGCAAAATGCTAAGTAAACTTGTAGCATGTTACAGACCACCCCAATCTCAAGAACTCCACTCAGCCTTCCTGAAGACATTGAGTGATATGAATAACACAAAATACCATCATACTGGGAGACTTCAACTACCCAAACATAGACAAGGTTACATTATTCTAGCCCTAATATCCTCCCAGCCCAAAGGTTCCTGGAATTCATAAATTCAAATGCACTTGAACAACTAGTCACACCCTCCCACTAGGGAGATAATATACTAGATCTGATCATCACAAACATGGGGACAAAATGTCTACACCGGAAGTATACCCTTCACTAGTGAGATTCGAATGCCACAACCAATCACCCTGGATATAAGTACATATCCCACCTCCACCCCCCAGTACAAAAGACCCACAGTGAAAAACTTCTCAAAAGCAGACTTCACTCTTTCTTAAGACTGATGGTATCCTTTAAGCTCACTGTGCCAGTGGATACCACATATCCACAATGCCGGTCCTTCACAAATGCTTTATGGACATTCCAAGAATGCATGGATCGTGCACCTAAACAAATCCAAGTCCCTCTCCACCAAAGGCAAGCGGGCCCTGTCTGGTGGACCTCAGCCATTAACAAATTGTATAACAAAAGAAGGAAGCTAATGGGGCACAACAGAGCAAAATCCTACAAGGGAAGACATCTCTGATCAACATTAGCAGAAAAACTACGCCTCTCATAAAACATCCAAGGCCAACTTGAGAGAAAAAATCGCTATGATTAATTAAAGCATAACCAGAAAGCCTTCTTCAGCTATGTTAGAAACCCAAAGGAAACCTCAGATATGCTCAGAGTTAGTTCACACAACAACAAAAATACACTGAACCCACAGATATTGCCAATATTCTTCCAGCTGGACAGGTTCACAGTGCAAATTTCTCCCTCCTTCACCCCCAAAAGAAGAAACACTAATCCCAGCTGAATGTAATCTCCTGTCATCTCAGATGTCCAAGTGAGAACCGCCCTAAACAAAGCAAAAAACACAGCGATCAATGGGACCTGACGGTATCCTAAAGTGGTTACATGAACTCCAAGAGGAGCTAAACCCACACACATAAAATGCTATTTAACCTTAGCCTTACTGGTTATGTACCTGAACACTGGCGTGACAGCAACAAGTGTGTGGTCCCACTCCACAAGGGGGTGCTTCTACAGACCCCAGTCCATGAAACTACCGCCCATAAGTCAGCTTAATCTAGCCTGGTTCCTGCAAAGCTATGAAAGAACGGCCATTATGAACTCATAAACAGGAGACATAGGGGACCCGCGACAGACACTTGGACCTGCACCCAGCTCGGTTTTGTAAAGTAAGATCCTGCCTTTAAAACCTGGTTGACACTTTTCAAAACAGTCACTAGAGAGAGCCATTAATGAGGGGCAAAGCAGTCCATACAGCATACCTGGATTCTGGCTAAGCGCCTTCACACAATACCCCACTCAGGCATCATAGATGTTTAAACAGCTTAAAAGTAAACCTTGATGTCACTAGATGGGTTGCAAAATCACAAAGGGCGGAGAGAACCCATAGCGTTAAAACCGCTGGAGGCAATGTCAGACTCAGTTTCAGGTCAGCTGCAAGTGAAATCCACAGGGATCATGTCCCTGGATTCTTGTTCGGCATTTATCTCAGATGTTAAAGCAAACATGGAGAGGGTTGTGTTGACAAAGTTCGCAGGATGACTGCAAACCAGCCGCCATAGTCGGATGGCACCAGCAGACACACACACAGCCACATCCCGGCAAAAGGCCTCACTGAAACGGACAACTGAAAGCCGAAGTCACGGCCTTAAACTAAATGTCGTAAAAAATGTATAGTCATCCCTTTTGGAAAAACAAAGCACCTACAAATTATCACATATGTAGACAGCAAACTCACTGAGTACTTTGAAAAAGTAACTCAGAGACCTAGGGACCTAAGTAGACAGCGACTCCTCTCTATTTGACACACCCACGCTGCCAAAGTGGTTAGAAAACATTCTACCTTGCACACCTCATGATGAGGGATCTACATCCAGATCCAAAGGATGTCATTGTACCCCCTCATATTCCTCCCTCAATGGGGACCCAGACCCATGATTGAGCATAATGCCCCATTTGGTATGTACCTCACCCGCATTTGCAACAGCTGGAGAGACCACAAAAAGTACTCTCACCAAAAGGATCAAGGGTTCCTAACATATGTGTCTTATTCTGCCAGACTAAAGTGAAACTTCAGCTCTATTCAAAGGTAAAAACCAAAAACCGCCCCCCCCCCCCGGGGGTCAAAGAAAAAGGTGGAAACTTTTTTGGGCCCCCTTTTAAAAATACAAGGCCCCTCAACTTTTTGGGGCTCTCCCCTTT
>NC_056743.1:155755184-155994047 GCF_019279795.1 Protopterus annectens | reverse complement strand
CCATTTTAAAGGTTAGAGTGAGTTGGACTGCAATTGCGACATTCTTTCATGAGCAAGTATCATGTTTGCATGCCCTTGTTTTGCTGAGTGCACATATGCTGTGGGCCATGTTTGTGTGTGCTGATATCCTCTACATTTTTGAAAAGCCCCCTCACCCCGAAGAAAGTTCCTCTTTCATGGTGTATTCTGAACCAAGTTAGGTACTGCTGTAGATATTTTAGCTCTAGGAGCTGTTTTTGGTATTGTAACACAAAGCACTTCTATTTAAAAAAATCCAATTAAGTGTAATGTTGGCGTGGGTCTGAACCTGTTCTAACTGAAACCTCTGAGGTCCAGAAGGGGTTCTGCTGAGTCAGAGTAGCAGGAGCAATCGTTATGAATGGAGAATACTATATAATTTCATCAGTGGTGCCCATTTATTTCCACTTATATGTCTTATTAGCATTGATATTTTGCAATAACACTGGTCTTGTACGAATTGACCGTTCGCTCAGGTCTGCTAAATTGTCTTACTGTAACACATCAGTAGCTTTAGTGGTGTTAATTGTACCGTGCCAGATTTTTCAGTTATAGACATTGAAATTGCTTTATCAGCATAGGCATTATGATTAGATACTAACTTGATTTCAGGGCTGTATGGTTTAATGTTGCTCCCTGTTTAGCTTTATAACGTGTTTAATGCATCTCCTCTAAACATTCCTGTGTCTATTTTTAGTACCACTATTATGCAAGGATATGATAGGGGTTCACACCTGTGGTTACTTGGGCAAGCAGCAGCTCAATTCAGTCATGTTTTTGGACCAGTATAGCATTGTATTAGTGCTTTAAAAACATTGAAACACCTCCTCCATATGTTTTATTCAGAGCTGACGGGGATCAAAATGTATGAAAGGCACTGTAGACTTTAATAGCCAGAGTGATTACTACGGTTCTGAACTATGTTTCTGTGACTGCATATATGTGTGTGAATTTTCTAGGGTAGGGAGTGCTTCCAGGTAATACATTTTTTATATTTAAACTAATAGCATTGAGAAGCAGCACCTTTAGGTATTTCTGACTGATTTTAATTATGTTGGTGGGCTTAACTTGGCATATCCTAAAAAAGGCACTATGGTGACAAAGTTTTTGTCAGTATTCAGAAGCCAGTGGTGATAAGTGCAAACCATCTCTTGAAAAGCATAGTGGCTTGTTGGTTATGTCTACCCAAGCTGTCAGAGATTGAATCCCCTTGTTGTGACACTGGAAACTAAGCCATTTGTTGAAGTAGGTCATTTTTGTTGGTCCTGTCGTATAATCATTGCTGAAGGTAGGATTTGACTCGAGGCTAGATTCATACCCACCTGGGACACATGTATTCAGAGAGCTCCATGTCCCTCTTCATATAATCCAGTGAGGTATCATGGACTATGACCGTCATACTGGTTCTTGTGTTTTAAAGCCACAAGTGTCCCTCTTCATATAATCCAGTGAGGTATCATGGACTATGACCGTCATACTGGTTCTTGTGTTTTAAACCCACAAGTGCGTGTGTGTGTATGTGAATGCAAGCAAGGGGCAAGTGTGTGTGTGTGTGTGTGTGTGTGTGTGTGTGTGTGTGTGTGTGTGTGTGTGTGAGAGAATGCAAGCAAGGGGCAAGTGTGTGTGTGTGTGTCCATGTGTGAATGCAAGCTAGGGGCAAGTGTGTGTCTGTGTGAATGCAAGCAAGGGGCAAGTGTGTGCATATAAACAGAGTAACTGCTTCCTAACAGCAACAACTCAAAGGAAAATGCAAAGCGTAAGGGTAACCTAGGGCATGGTAACTACCTAGTAGTCTAGTTAAGAGGCAAATGACACAAAGCAATGAAAAATGAAGTTTACCAGAGGGAAGAGGAATGTTTTCATGATATAACATTCATTCATTCCCAGGAGCAGTCTATACTGCATTTATAGTCAGTATGTCAGAGCCTGAATAAAAGATTTGCCTCTCTGAAAGTACACAACATAGTGGGTATGCCAAAACTGGTGAAGTCAATGCCAGCAGACCTGACTAAATTCGTAATCATGTCTGATGGAATAACAACTTTGGTTCAATAAAAAAACATGCAATTTTTATAGATGCAGTATGGAAAACTAGTTGCTGAATAGTAAATTGGAGAAACACAAACCATAACTATAGCTAAGGCCTACATTTTCTGAGAAGTCTATTTCCTTAATCATCTGTCATGAATAAACTGTATCTCACAGTTAACTAGCAGAGTATATCTTCCCAGTTTAGGTAACAGTTGCCTTACGCCATGCAGTCTGTGGGTATTCCTTTACTTCTGTTCCTACAACTGTCACAATGTGGCTATCCTGCACATTCAGGAGCCTTTATGGAAAACAGGATTTTCTTGCATTGCTAAGTCTCACCTTCTTCCCTTATCACTAAGCTGCACTCTTTCTTCTTTTACATGGAAAATGTTATACTCCTGAACAATGCTGATACCATGATTTTCTATCACATCCCCCCCTATTTCCTTAGTTGGTATACATAGTTTCTTAATACGACTTGTAATGCAGCTTCTATCATTAAACTACCCCTATACACTACTTATCTTTCCTCCATATCTTCAGTGAAGTCATCTCGCCTAGTGCCTGTAGGGGAAACAGAAAACAAACACTGTCTTCTGCTGGGGACATCAGTTTGATAATCCTAAAAGTTTCTCTGCTTCCTAGCATCAAGAGTCCTTGCAGGAGGAGCTGTGGATTTTTTGTTTTACTACTTCAGCTGAGATTCATTCCTTTTTAAATTAATTGTATATTTAATATGCTTTGTTTTAATTCCTTTCTTTGTAAGAGCCTGCTGATCTTTAACTGTTCACATTTGGTGTTGTGCAGTTCTAATTATTGTACATTATATGCAGGCAGCATTACACAGTGGCCTTCATTTGTAGTCTATGCAGATTTAATTCCTGGTTTATAGTTATGATGTGTCATTCTGAAACAAATTTCAGCTTTTACTTATTTAACTTTAGGAATGAATTAGGTCCATTATTTTGCCTTTAAAGAAGCAATTTTATTTTTATATAGTGCACTTTCTGTCAAAGATGCATACACACACACACATTATGTATTGCACCACCCCCTGACACACACACTCCGCTATTTAACTATACCAACTCTGTGACTGCACAACCATGGGGAAAGGGACAAACTTTCTTCTCATTATTCAATTACCTCAGAGACTAAAATATAGTACAGTCAGTAACATACCATTCAGTCTAAAGGAATTTAAGAAAAAAAAACAAATACATTTTCAATCAACTGCTAAACATATTGTGAGTGTGTGTATTACACACACGCGTGCTCTCACATGCCCGTGCATACGCACACATAGATTACATGTATGTTAATTTTTTACGCATTCAGTTTTTGGTACCTGTTTGTTTTTTCAGTAAAGCTTAGCTGTAAAGAACAGGGCACCAGTCTATTGCAGGAAGATATTTATATATACATATATATATATATATATATATATATATATATATACATATATATATATATATATATATATATATATATATATATATATATATATATATATATATATATATATATATATATATATATATATATATATATCTATATATATATATATATAATGTATGTATAATGTGGGGTAGTTTCTACTTAGGTCCACCACTGCATGTACCTAGTAACATTCCAACACTGGGTCATGCAACAGACATAAGTAGTATGGTGCCCTTCACATCTGCAAAGGGCTGATATCACCAGTATATGCCCAAACCACCCTTGGCAGCACTTTGAAGTTGATCCCACCATCTCCACCTGGGAAATCACGTCATTCTGTGTCCCCTGGACATGTGTCCCAACTCTCCTCCCCGAAGAATGAGCAGGCCCACCCCCCTCAGCCAGTACCTTAGAGACACCAAAAGGCAGTAGTCTGGGCTTTTTTCCTCTACATCACAGCACTGGCACATTGCAGGAAGATATTTTCATATTTATCTGTTTAATTTATATAATAACCTGTAAAAATAAAAAATACACAAAAAAGAGAAACACAAGATTCCAAAGTAGTACACTGATCTCATCCTTTATTAAAACAGACTTGTCTAGAAAACTTTATACAGGGCATTGTTTAAATTTGTAAAAATAGATCATGGGAACAAAAATAAATAACTTCTTTGTATTACAACCACTTATTAATACTCAAACAACTGACAATATCTCTTCACATGCTAACAGTGTTATCACTTATTACTGCTCATAAAAATGATTTATTACAAAATAAAAGATGCTCTTATTTACCATACTTCAAACATTTTTTGAGCACTTTATGTTCCCGGCTTCATCCTATGACCTTCCTCCCCAGTACCCCATGTCCAGACCTTTTTTATAGTATTTACAAGGAGCATTTTGTACAGTGCAGGCTTCCATGGCACTTGCTGAATTATTTATCAACTTGCATGATGACATGTAATTTGTTTTTATTTCCCTGTACATTCACGTTATTTAGCCTAATTTTAGTTTCACTTCTGAAATTATGAACTATTATGCAAAGCAAAAAGCAACTTTATTTTGCATCTGTTACCTTACAGTATAGGGTTAGACATTTCTTCTTTGCAACAATGGTGGCAATTTTCAATTATCAAAGATTATTAAAGTGAGTTAGGTGGAAATTGTCTGGTATTTTCCATAGAAGGCCACTGAAAATACTTGAGATAGGAAAGCATAGCTAAGAGCTTAGAAATTGTAAAACAAACAAACAGAAAAGGATACATTAAATAATGGAACAGGAGGAAGGGAGAAGTGCAGTGTGGAAGGGAGAAGATACAGAGAAAGAGGTAGGGGTTGGCTGCTTGTGGCTGAGAATAAACTTGGCCAATGGAAATTTGGGGTGGCAGAAGGATTGGTGTTTATAGGAGAATGAGAGTGCCTCAGACAAGACTAAGGAAGCTGCTTTGTAACTGAGGTATGAAGCATAAAAGTACAGAAATGAAGAGATAACAAGAAGCCAGGAAGCAGGACGGAGTGGAAAAGCACAGAAATATGCCAATGAAGCTGAAAAGTAAGGTGTACACATCGGTGGTGTGACCATTGCTTTTGTATGGATTAGAAACTTGTGCTGTTGAGGAAGCTAGAGATCATGGAGATGAAGTGCTTGAGAAGGGTGGTAGGATGTACACTGTGAGACAAATGAAGAAATGAGGACATCAGAACAGAAGCCAAAGTTACTTCAGTTGCAGAGAAGGTCAACTGGAACACATTACAATGGTAAGTTCACACATGCAAGAAAGCAGATGATGATTTGGTGAAAGATTTGGGAGAGACAGGAAGAAGGGAAGAGGAAACAAGGATATCCAAGCAGGATACAGATGAATTGCATGTGAGAAGACCTGTGAAAGTCAGGCATGATGGTCAAAGAAAGTAAGAGTGGCATTAAATAAAAAGAGGTGGTAAAAGTTGAGGTGACACCCTGACCTCATGTAAAAAAATGGGAAAAAGAAGGTTGATGATGATCATGATGGAAAAGCCTAGGTTAACAGGCACAGGACAGAAATGAATATAGATAGTCTGAGAGTAAAGGCAAGTAATACACTGATAAAAGGACAGAGTAGAAAAGCAAGCAAGCACAATACAAGAAGAAAGGAGAAGGAAGCAGTTGTGAGTGGTATCTGGGGGGGCAAGCTTTATTAAACAATATATATTAAGGAGCATGGACTGACTTATAGTACAGAAGGATAAAGCTTTGATTTTGACCCCTATAACTGGATGCTGGTGTAGCAAAGAACAGTGTGAATGGAGGCTGATACAGGCTCATCCCTTCTGGGATAAAGGAAGCTTTGAATATTGCTGCTCTATTACTCTATTGCTATGTGGAGGTTGGGAACTATGTATGAACTCCCAGCAGCAACTGTTCCCTGTTGGGGTGTGCAGTCTGGACAGAATATTCTTAAGTCAGGACCAGCATACATGGAAGTGTTAAAAATTAGACTCTGTATGGTGACCATCCAATACTTAGCACAGGGATATTATAGTTAGGAAGCATTCAAAATGATCCCTATATTTACATGCTTAATGTATTCTTCTAAGGGTATCTCTAATGATTAAAGAGGAAAGAATGCTCAGAACCTTGGTCACCGTTTGGGTACCACTGTGAACTGAACAGTTGGGAGTACAGGGGGAATGATGTTTGATAGGAATGGGGAAGAAAGATACAAAAAATATTGAGGAAAATAAGTTTATTCACCTTGCACAATACAAACTTCTAATATTGCAATTTAAAATACATTTTAAGATTTGTAAAAACTTTACAAAACCTAATTAAAGAATTGTTGCCTCATAAACTACTGTCATTTAAAATCCCAAGGAAAGAGGTAAGCAATTTTGGACAGTCCCTAAACCACCAATACTTTATATGCCATAGAAGAGGACCCATGTCTGCAAATTAAAGAAGACCAGATAATTCAAAATGGATCCCACAAACCATCAGAAACCCAGAAGCAAATGTGTAGAATATGGATGTACAGACCTGAAGTCAAAAAGAAGAGGGAAGCCAAGGTGTAATGTCAGGGGCAGAGAGTGGTGAATAAATAATGAAAAGAGAGGTGAAACCAGAGGCCATCATGCAGAATGAAATGCCAGCAGGACAACAGGAGGGAAGTGGCCATGGAAAGGCAATCAGCCAGAGAAAAAGAAGAAGAGAGAGAAGATGAGGCTGGAGAGACAGAGACTGATGTGGAAGAGGTGTCCAGCCAAGGAGTCCTGGTCTGGAAAGCATAACATGGTGTCTCAGGAGGTTGATCTACTCAGAAGAGAAGTGACAGTGACTTGAAACTTGATCACTAAGAATATCAAGTGTGGGAGAGAGGAAAGCAGAGTATGGTGACAGAGAGGGGAAGGGTTGGAAAAAGTGGTGCCCAGACAGCAGGTAGTAGTACAACAGGAGTTGTTGAAAAAGTACTAGAGGAGAGGTATACAGTTGGAAAAGATGGAGACAATGGAGTCAGCTAAGAGTAGGGTGAGACAAGAGTAAATGCATTGGCTAAAACTTGTGGAAGGAGTACTGGAGGGAGGCAAAACGTATCTAGTGAAGCACATAAAGGCACAGCCAGATCATAGTCAAATGGAGGCCTAGGCAGGGTAATGAACTAGGCCCCCACCAGTACCCCAGACAGATCTAACACAACAACTAATAAAACATGACACCTGTTGCAGTGCAGCAGAAGTAGAGAGAAAAAAAACAATATTCCAAAGAAACACACGTTTATTAAGAAGTTAAGTGCTTTTGATCCCAAATTGTACGGAACGTCATCAGAACATAAAATTCTCAGTTAAAACCCTATTTAAGTACTAAAAACAGGAAATTATTTAATTAATGAGAATTAAAACTAATTAAAACCAATTACAAGACTTCAAAATACTTCCATTTTAACACAGTATAGCCAACAGGTATCATTTAGACCAGGGTAGATTGTAGCATTTAACCTCAATTGCCATTTTATTTCACATAACTCTAAAGGCACATTCATAATTTTACCCTGGGGTCATTCTTAACCTGATCAATGACTAAAAACATAAAGTTATGATTATTAAAAGCCATAATGTGTTTATATATGGCACTGGTGGTTTTATTCTTCCTAATATCTAACACATGCTCATAGATACGGTCCCTAACATACTAGGCAGGACAACAAAGACATTGGGCCAAATAAACCACATTTTTAGTTCCATAAATAAAATGTCCATTAACAACATAAGATTGACGTTGGATAAAAACTGACCCCAACAAATAATATTTGTGCATTGTGAACATGAACCACATTTATTTGTCCCTACCAGGGCTTTCATCATATTCTTCTCATTGTTGTTACTGTTATTTTCTAACAAATATTTAAATGTTCCATCCCTTCTATATGTAAAATGTGGTCTCTCCCCTGTTTTACTTGCCAGTGCTGGATTAGGAATAATTTTCAATTTTGTTGATACAGTAAGAGATACTGCTATGTAGATAGAAAGTAGAAATGAACAAAAGCTTATTCCTCTCTATTTTACTACTTTGAACTGGTGCTTTTTACGGTACTTGCGTATTATCGCAACCACATTTTCGTGGTTGTGAATCGTGCATCGTTGAATCCAGACGAGCACATGAAACACTGTAAAATGTTCATACTCCTCATTGCTGGTAAAAAGAAAAAACTGTGGACTACTTTCAGGGACACCAAAACTTTCCAAATTCCTCTTCTAGTTTGCCGTGCATTACAGACGCACGCTTGAATTGCCATCCATGCTCTCTTATTGATAAATGGAAAATGTGAACCATCACGAACAAGGAAAACGCACACACAGGAAGGAGGTTTTTTTTGGAAAGCAATACTTTCTATAAAAAATGTAAACATACTGTATGCACAATAACCATTGCAATGTGAAAGATCAGGGATAGTAATGCTTGTAAAAAGTCAGGGTTGATGATGTTGATAGACAACTGTGGGTTCCTGATTACACATAGTAAGAACGGTAAAGAAAACATGTTACTGGCTGATGAAGTGCTTCTTGTCATTTGTAGAATGTGGCTGGTTTTTAATTTGGACCTGAACATATGTTAACAAACTGTTAAAAAAAAAAGTGAAGTAAAACCATTATTCCTGTGGCTGTGCCTTTCTATATTGGGTAAAGTGGTTAGCAATTGCAGACAGTAAGACAGCAGCCCTGACAGTTGAAGCATGTATGCACTTTACTGCCAGCTACATCACATGCTGGCGGCAAAGTACATACCGAAACAGCAACATTAACTTTATCATTTTTTAATGATAACCCTGCCCAAAACAACGTTCATTGTACAAGGAAACCCATTGTCTGACACTGTGACACCATTAACATTTAGATGTAAACATCGGGAAGCAACCATTATTGCAAAAATGTGGTTGCGATAATACATAAGTACCCTTTTTACACCCAACACTTTATTTAAAATGAGGGTATATAAACCCTGCAACCTTTTTGCCACAACCTCTTCTCTAATTTGATCTAAAAATTCAACTGGGTAGCCTCTTGTGACAAACATATCCATTAATTTATCATATTCCAAATGAAACGTCTCTTCCACAGATATCATCCTTGCAAGTTGCACTAATTGGCCATTGACCACAGATTTTTTCTGGTGTCTAAGATGCCAACTAGAAAAATGAAGATATTAAGTGGACAAGGTTGGCTTGTGGTAAATATTTGAAATTAATCTATTGTGGGTCAAGTCTTTAATTTCCGCATCCAAAACTACTATCCTATTACTATCAAATGAATGAGAAAAGGACAGAAGTTGTACAGTGCTATTAATAAAAGTCAAAAATTCCTGGTGTTTCTCATGTGTATTATTCCAAAACAAGAATATATCATCCAGTAATCTAATATATATAGATCAACAATTTGCAAAAACACTGTTGTGAATTTTCTGATCTTCCCACTCTGCTATGACACAGTTGACAAACATAGCGGTGCATGTTGCACCCATAGCCACCCCCATCTTTTGCCTAAAATATCGGCCTTCAAAAAATAGAAGTGTTTTTGAAAATGATTTCCATTGATATTACCATAGCATCGATTGCATCTGCTTCCAGTTTGACATATTTAAATAACTAAGGCGGAGTACAGCAGAAGTAAGAACAAACTCCAAATTTAATTCCAAGAATGTGCACTTATAAAATACGGATGAGCGCTTTCACCATTACATCTTCTTCAGATCCTTGTATAAAAGTCACAGTAGACCTCCCCTTATAGAAGCAGATCAATTAATCAATTAAAAACAATTAAAAGCAATGCTGGAGAATTTAAAGAACTCTCCCATATTTAAACATGTTGATGTAAAGTAAGACAAAAATATATAAAACATACATAACCTAAAAACATGTAAATAAACATTCTGATAAGTTAATATTGATAAAATACATAAAAAATGTGTGTCCATCAAGGCAGATGCAGATTGTATGACACCTAATGTGGTGTACTTAGCTACTTGTCAGGCATGCCCGAGTTTCTATGTTGGTAAAACTAACCGGCCGTTAAGGGATAGAATGAGAGAGCATATTTACCACATGAGAAAGGGCACTTTACACAATGCCTTAGCAAAACATATAACCACCAACGACAATGATCATACTTTTTTGTTCCGGGTCCTAGAGATAACTGTTGTGAATAAGAGGGGTGGTAATACTATGAATCTTACTGAATATAAGGAGACTGACTGGATCATTCGTTTGAAAGCTGATAGGGGGCATGGGTTGAATGATAGAGCTTCTATAAAACCTAAGTTGAGACAACGCAGGAACATAAAATGAACTATTTATTTGTATATGTTCTTGATTATGTATTTTATAGTAGTGTATTGCTTTTAATTGTTTTTAATTGATTAATTGAGCTGCTTATATAAGGGGAGGTCTACTGTGACTTTTATACAAGGATCTGAAGAAGCTGTAATGGTGAAAGCGCTCATCCGTATGTTATAAGTGCACATTCTTGGAATTAAATTTGGAGTTTGTTCTTACTTCTACTGTACTCCGCCTTCTTTGTGACTTACATTATATCTACCTTACGGAACTACAGCGTTTGCTTGCTGAGCAGTGGATTTTATTTTATTTTATATTTAAATAACTGTTTTAAAACCAACAAAGGCCAATATCGTGGAATAACAGAAAAAAGGTTGTGAACATAAGTGGTAACAAATATTGCATCAGATTGCTAGATGGTGTTTAACAATTTTAAGAAATGCCAGTAATCTTTGTAAATCTATGCCATGTTAGACAGACCCTTTTTCAAATTTATATCCAATATTTTAGCTATGAAAAATGTCTTAGATTGAGTGGCATCCAGTATTGGTCATAAAGGGGGTTGAGCAATATTTTATGCAGTCTAGGGGTGCCAAAAATATTGGCGACAACAGGTTTGTCATTGTACATAAAGTCAAATTCATTTTTGGAAATCTGTCCCTGAAGCAACATATCTTCTAATAATAAATCTATTTTTGAATATGCTATATGGATCTCATTCCTTGAGACACCTTCATAGGTATCTTCTAACAATAAAGTGTTCATCTGATTGGAATAACTGACCTGGATCACTGCTACAAGCCCCACCTCCCTTATCAGGTTTCATTATGCATACACTAGGGTCATCTATGATATCATGCAACAAAGCTGTCTAATTCCTGGACAAATTATAATATTTCACTTTACTTGGTTGTTCAAGAATATGTCATACGTCAAATTCACAAACATTTTCAAAAAGCAACAAACCCTGTTGAAGAGGTGTATTGCAAGTACTTGGCCTAATAAGCTTGTTAGAACACATTATTTTTTCATTATTATTGCCATACCCCATTACTTGGCTGCCTGTCACTAATTATCATAAACACTTTTCAAACCTGTCAGTGCGCATATAATTTTCTTTACTTTTGCAATGGTTACAGAGCTTCGGATTTAATTTAAAAAGTTATTTCAAATTACTCCAAATGCAGTAATTATGGCTACATTGCTGACTGCAGCATTCCCAGATGCCTGAGTCAAAACGATTAATGATGACCAAAGTCACATTCCAAATTTGTTTCACATAAACACAGAGTAACCAAGGTACTCCAACTTAATTTATAACACACACACGCCAGATTAAATACTGCTTAAAAATGACCAGATAAGAGTACAAGGTATTTTCATCTAAGAGATACCCCTACTAGCATTTATAACCACTTTGCTGACTCTGTACACCTCTTTTTGTTATGAAGAAATAAAGTTATATGCACGTTTTGGTAGTTTTGAATGAACTACATGAAAATGTATAAAGATTACTAACATCATACCATAAGACCCAGCCATTTGCAGCACAGTTTAAATAAAATATTTATTAGAGCTTAAGAAATATTAACCACCTGATAAAATATGTTAGGTCAAGGTCAATATACACAATCTCTGCAGAAGTAAAAGCAATTTGAAATCAACATTAAAAGGAGCTATTAGTAATGCAAAGTTTGCTGCTGGCAGTGACTAATCCAAAACCGCACTGCCTAATGCCTATTGCCCTTAAATAATAAATTGCCTATGGTACATGAAAAAAAATGGTGTGCTGCTGGTCTTTCCATAACATTTCCTTAATTAGATTAGCTATGCAGTAGGGAATGTCTGGCAAATGACAACAGGTTAATAATTACTAGGCACATAGTCCTGTATACCTTTAAGGAGCCTAGCCCAATTGCCCCAAAGCACTGTATGGTTATGTGACTTGCTCAATGTCACACAATAGGTAAATGAAGATGGAAAGATTCAGACACAGGAAGAAATTCATCAACAATTTGGACATATAGTCCCCTACATCATTTGCCAAAGTACCAATTTTTTTAACTAAATGCAGAATTTCTTTACGATCTGATATTCTAAAAAAGACTGTATTAACTAATATGCAACAGTGGCTACATAGTGGATGCTGAAGATCAGATGGTTCTGATCATCACTCCAAATAATGCAGACTATATATGAGCTGACAAATGTCAACCCCTTTGTAGTTGCCGGAGTCTATAGAGAAGCCACTCCAAAAGATATTACTAAAATGCAACATGTTTAGACTACTAAAACTCAACATGTTTGGAATATATTACACAGCTTAGACCTATAAATGAATGAGTTCATTCTTTACTGCAAGGAATAAAACAAATGACAATATAAATGCTGCTGCAGCTTTTGTTCAACAACCTGTAAGTCATACAAAAACCTGAAGTAGTACTGCAAATAATATATTGTTTTTTGGGGGGATGGATGCTTACATGCGTGCAGGTCTACCATAATCTTCTCTGTTATGGAGAATAGCTATATTCTCTGACATCACTCAGTAGAGGTCTGACCTATGTGGATGGTTAATAATGCTATATTGTAGCAGCATACTCCTCCAAATTCAACGGATCTGGATTATTTAATTTAAAATATATTTCAAAATATACAGAAAAAATCTTTGACAGCCATTTTTAAACAAAACTAAATATTATCACATTCAAAACAGACTTGGCATGAGAAACAGAAAACATAAACTCCTCTTCCCCTGAAACTTACATTTAGAGAAAATATGTCTGGCAACTCATTAAGCTACTGGGATTCATACTCGAAAAGCATATAGTGAAGTACTAATTAGTGCCCAAGTAAAGGCTACAGGAATTCAAAAGACAAATGTGTAGCACATTTGCTAACATCCTGACAGAGCCGACTGGACACAAGTAGGCCTTTTCAGAAGGAGCTCAGGAATAATGTCTAATGTGTGAAGTACCTTGCTAGAATCCCAAAGATGACTAATGTAGGCTGTGGGAATCAAACCATGTACTACAGGAAGCAGCTTGTTAAATAGGCCATAGTCTTACTCATCTGCACTAAGTAGTAAACAAATTGTTGTAGCCCAAACAGAGTGCATTTCACACCTGTGCACATCCAAAAAACAAGCTAAGTTAAAAATGTATTGGTAGTTAAATACTAACATTGCTAACTTTAAATGTGTAGAGCTCATGCTGTTCAGTTTATTCACAGTAAAATAATATACACCCTGTCAACTTTCAACAGAATAAAGAAACCAAGGATCATAACCAAAAAACAAGGCCCCCTTTTTTTTCCTACAATTGATTTCCTTCCTTCCCAATAAGAAATGACTGATGTTAACTGACTGACTATTATCTTCAGTAATTTACCAAAAGAAAGTCTGGCAAAGGCTGGATAAAAGCTTTATCTTCATCACCTAAGGTAGATGGTTTGACTCCAACTATTTGTAACTAGAAAGTACCCTGCACTGGGACATTTCACACACACACACACACACACACACACACACACACACACACACACACACACACACACAAACTCAAAAGAACTCCAGTACCTGGCTGCATGCTTTAAAACAGGAAGTTTCTACCGTTTGAAGAAATAAACATCACACACATCTCCAGCAAGAATAAGCATTAGTGCTTGCTGCTGCAATAGTTGAAACATCTCAAGTATCTTGTGATTAACATAGGGAAAAATCTCTCCTGTCTGAAGAAATAAACAAACGTGCTTACTATTGCTGCCTCACTTTTAACTGTGAAAGCCTTTCAAAAGCTTTTGCCAGTTCTGGATATTTCTTATTTGCTCTGAAACAGGAAATAGTTTGTTTTAAGGAGTCCAAGCTGCCCTGAAGAAGTTTTTATGGTTTGGACTTGTCTTTAATAAATATTATATAGCCAAGCCAGACCAGTCCCCCAGAAATCAGACCCTAGACAGATGCCTAGGTCATCTAGAGCAGGATCTGGCCCTGCATACAGGGAGAGAGATGGAAAACTACCATGAACAAAGAGGTCTGTGGAAGCAATTGGAGTGGGAAAAGGCTGCAGGTTAGAAAGACAGTAACACTGATAAGAAGGCTTTTGTAGTGTGATATACCTGAGCAAATATGAGGCTGCAGAAATGGTACAGAAGTATGAAGGTACCAGACGCTAACACTGCAAAGCCAGCATGTAATTGTAGCAATATGGGAGGGAGGAGGCTAATTCAAATTAGCCACGTGTTTTTCTCCAGAAATGTCAGCGGCCTCAGAACAACATTGTTTAGTGATGCAAAGCATGGCTCTATATCAGTATTTGGGCAGCAGAGACAAACAATGTGTATACCATCTTTTGATGGCATACACCCATTGACTTTTCTGGCAGGGATGGGACTGTTAATGCCTCAGTGCAACGTACTTCAAAGCTGTGTGCGTTTGGGTCTACTTTGATTCACTGAAAACTCATTTCACTGAATTTCAATTATCTCTCTCAAAAAAATCAATGAAAGCTCAAATCACTGAAAACCCATTTCACTGCATCACATTTCACTGAATGCAAGTACTGTTGGGCAGATAAAATGTATATGCCCTTTTCCCCACTGTAGTGTGATCCTGGAGTTAGTATATATAGTTGGAGGGGTGGGGGGCACAGCCTCCAACATGGGGGTGGGGGTGGGGGACATAGCCTCTTACATACTTAGCTTTTATATTTATGATTGTCATTTCACTGAAAGCTAACAATATAAAACCAAAAGTAAGTGGGGGCTAAGCCTCCCCACATCCTCAATGTGGGGGGGGGGAGTATGCCTCCCACACACCCCAAATATATATACACTAACTCCATGATTGCATTACCGTGGGTGAAAGGGCATATACATTTTATTTGCCCAACAGTACTTGCATTTAGTGAAATGTGATTCAGTGAAATGAGTTTTCAGTGATTTGAACTTTCACTGATTTGGTGTGAGTATTTTGAAATTCAGTGAAATGAGTTTTCAGTGAATCAATGTAGATCTGCATGCTTGTATGCATGTCTTTAGGGGCATGAATGCAGTACGTTGGAAGACTGGATGTCTGTAAATATGTGTGTGTGTGTGTGTTTGGATATCAGTATATGTGGGCATGTATGTGTGTGAGTGTGTGTAGGTGTTTGATGATGTCTGTGCAACTGAGTTCCATAGCATAGTAGGGGAACACTAGCATGGTTAGGTCTATCAGTACAGTCTTTGGTTCACAGACATGATGTGTCTCTAAGGAGATGTTTAGCATGTCTCTGAATTGCAGATGCTCTCATATTCTTTATTAGTCAGTAATGCATTGCATATAGCTCTGACATCAGCCAATACCATCAGAAAAGTTCCAATTATCTGAGAGAAAAAAGTAACAACATCCCTTAGCTAATACAAAAAAAAAAAATGACCTCACTAGTGGTACTTTTTCCTAACCTCAAAATCTGTTATTCACTGGATAATATCAAATACTTTATAAAGTCAGAAGCAGAAAATATACACTGAAGAAACTGAACAGTCATCTTGCATTACATATATTCACCCATATGCCCCTCCCACTGCCCACCAGATGTTGCAAGTAAAGCCGGAGTTTATACTCCATACTCAATACATTGCAGTCTAATACCATTCAAACAGCTTACTTTCCAATTGTCAATAGTAATGGCCCACTAAAATTTAATGAACGAACATTGACAAGTAAAATGGAGTGGTTTCTGCCTGATAAAAGCTATTTTCCTCTTTAATTTATTTATTCCACTGATTGTATATGAGAACAGAGCTGTAGCAAAGCATTCTGGTATCCAAAGCAATTATTCATTGTTTGTCCACTGGTCCTTCCCACTTCCTCTATCTCTGCCATGACTCGGTAGCTAGTCTGGTATCACCCCAAAATAAACTCAACAGTGTATGCCATTATTCAGTTATATAACAAAATGCAAAATGACACAGCAATATATCTACTTGACATAACTTATTCCTACACTAATAATCACACATGGTACAGCTTCTTACAAGGAATGCCCCCCTCCAAATAAGAGTAATTAATACATTTTATGTGACTGTGTACTATCACATTCTTGTATAGTCCATCTTCCCACTAGTAAAAGCATGAAGAAATACTCAAGGCACCTTCAGCACCACACTACCCTAACTCAACAACTAAATTAACTCAATATTACTAGTGATGCAATACCTTGATTCCAAAATTACATCAGTAATCATGACTTCACTGTGAATTTCAATTCTACCAACTTATCCTGCCTAACAAATGGTGGTCCATAAGGCACTACTGTCACCCCAACTATTCTCAATATACATTAATAAACTCCCTATAGATCTGCCTCATCTAACACTCTTACTATACACTAGTGATTAGTCCTTTACTTCAGTAGCTAATTTCTCTCCACTCAGTCTGACTAGACCTACAAAATAATGTTTTTATTCTCATCCAATAGATCAACAATAAATACCCAAGAGTTAAGTACAGCAAAACAAAACAAAAACTATGCTATTCTGCAATGATCAAAAACTCAGTAAAATCTATGACTCCTTCATAATCCATAGTCATCTTAATACCCTACTAAAGTATGTCAAATTTTTTTCAAGTACCTTAGAATTTGGCTAGACCCAATTATTGATTTCCATCTACACCTTAGCAACACATAAAAAAGATAAGTCCATTCCTTTTCTGTTATAAACATTTTTCCTCATTTCTTTTAATGTCCACTAGGTCAGCCTTAGGCAAGGTTATATTGCTTGCACAGCTTGAATATGGATCATAGGAGGTTACTAGGCTAATGGCCCTGGGGCCCTTACAAGCCTAACCAAGAGTTTATCCCTAAAAAGAAACCTCAGTCATTACCTGTTGCTTCTGTAAGTGAGGGACAAAGGTGGAACCCCTGGGACACATTTGTGGTTTCCCATCCACTCATGAAGGTTGTGCTTGAAGAGCATCAGTGAGGTACTCTGTTTGACATGTATGGTAAGTCTATTCCAGAGACAGGGGAGCCTCTGGGAGACAAACCTGTGTTTCCAGCAGGTTTTGTTGATGTTGCATATTAGATTTAGGCCTATCGAGCAATTATTGTGCAAGGAGTTAGATTTACAGATTTGGAGCATCTCTATAGGGCAGTGTCTGATATTGCCTAGTAGGTGAGACACAGATCACCTCTGAGCAATCTGTATGATACCGCATAAAGTGATAGTGATTTGAGCCTGTCCACATAAGACAGGTGTTGGAGGCCATGGATTCTGTTTGTGAGGAATTTCTGTGGCCTTTCCAGTTGGTGCAGTTGTTTGGAGAGGTACATACCAAACGTGGCATTATACTCATGAGGGAAAAGTACAGAGAGGTAATAACCTCCTTTTTTATGGATGCAATCCCTTTACTTATTAGATGAACCAAGTAAAAGGCTGTTCTGACCACTGCCGCCACACGATGGTCGAATGTGAGATTGTTGTCAATTTGCATACCCAGGTCTCTCACCACGGGTTGTGTGCTTAGGGGGTTGCTGTTGATGTGGTAATCAGTAGGGGCTGTGTTTTTGCCAAATGGTATGATGATACATTTTTTGTGTTTAACTTAAGGCCATGAACTTGGCACCAGTTATTTGTAGCTGTGAGACTATATTGCAGTATGTTAATGTCATTTGGGGAGTTAATGACAGTACCCAACTTACAGTCATCACCAAATTTGGTCAGCCACAGACCTTTGGTCTTTACCTGGACCTCTGAGCAGTAGATGCCAAACAGTAGGGGTCCCAGGTCAGATCCCTGGGGAACACTAGTGACAGGTCTGCTGTCAGTGGTGGTGGCACCTATTTTGAACTTGTGGGTCCTATCTGTGAGACAGCTGGCCATTCATCTGATGAGATGGGGATTAACACCAAGTTGTTAGCTTTTCAATGATGCCTGAGTGGGAGATTGTGTCAAAGGCCTTGGCCAGGTCACGGTAAGCCATATGTACTGACTTTCCCTCATCCAGGGCCTTGGTGACAGTCTCAAAGAAAGTCAACTAGGTTCAGTAGGCAAGATCTGCCCCTGACTAATCCGAATTGGGTGGAGTCGAGCATTTGGAGATTGCCTATGTCCTTGTTTATGAGATCCATAATAATATGCTCCATGGCTTTACAGATCAGACTTGTCGAGCTAATGGGGTGATAGTTTCCTGGGTCAGTAGTGGCACCACCTTTGTGCAAGGGGATGACAATGGCAGTTCTCCACTTTGCTGGAATGAAGCCTGTAATTAGGCTGTGGTTGAAAAGGGTGCTTAGTGGCGAAGCTAGCTCTTGCTGGAGATGGTGAAAAATACAAACTGGGATATTATCAGGTCCTATGGACGGTGTGATATTTGCCTTGGATAGGGCTTTTAACACTTGTCCCACACCTCACATCTCCATAGATCAAGTATCAGGGATGTTGACTGGGCCTTTGGGGGTGATAAGGGGGTGAAGTTTGAGCTGAACCTAGTAGGTTGGCTAAGTTGGCAGGGTCAGTGTAAATGGTACCATTAAGTACTAATTTGGAACAAACTTGGGCTTTGCCAAGGAGGTTTCCTGATGTAACTGAAGAAGGACTTGATTCCCATTAGTAGCTGCAGCTTCTAAAAGGAACCCGTCTATTATCCAATTTGTGTAAACAAAATCTTCTTTACCTGTGTCCCTAGACATGAACATCACTCTACTACTTTGTAAAAAGTTAAATGTCTCCCAGTAAAGCCAAGAGTTCAAGCTCCTTAATGAGTACATGCTTCCATCTTAAAAAATATGAACTAATTACAGGAGCTCCATCCAACAATCTCAGAAGTAACAGCCATTCAGCCCCCTGCTATAAAGCCCACAATCAAATCTGCAATACACAGATCATTCCTTCCTCTCCTAAGACCTAAACGTTTAGGTTTATCTTCCCTGTCATATCAAGAACTTCACTTCTTATTCTGCATTCTGTACCCTACTAAGAGTATTTTATACAGGAAGCTAAATGCAAGTGTAATCTCAGCCACATAATCTAATCTATTCTGTAGTACTTCCAATTCCTGTCATTTGCACTCTACTCTGCCCCTCACATTACAACTCATATATATATATATATATATATATATATATATATATACTATACATTTGTCACTTCTGTCTGGAATTATCTTATTTACACTCAGCTCCCTCTGTTACTCTTACTTTTTTCCATTCTTCATTTATATATTGTATACATGATAGCATGTATTACAATGTTTTCTTCTCTACATAGAAATAATATACAATGTTTATTCATTGTACAATATTGTGTACTACCTCTTTGCTCAATTTTTTAGTTCTCAGATCTTGTGTATGCCTGAATTGTTAGATAGAGACTTAAATTGGTCAATATTTTAACCATTTTTATTGAAAGGTTTGTAACAATTAAAATAAAACAAATCAAATGAACTATTTACAATACATACAAACATTTCAGAGAAAGAGAAAACAAGGTAAGTTTGGGAACAGGGCAACATATCTTTTAAGGAATATTAATTCCACTATTTAATAACTTCAGTACTTTAGTCCAAAGATTAATTAATGAAAGCACTGAAGTTTTTCTTTTTTTTCTTTTTTTTTTTTTTTTGTTATGATAAATTCCTTGTTGACTTCTAAACAAATTCAAAGAAGAAAGGAGCTCTGCTCTTTATTCAATTAATAGTAATGATTTTCTTTCCTAAAGACAGGATAGTCCAAAGTAAATAATAATCCTCTTTTTTATAACACGTTTTAAAGGAAGATAATGAAATACCAGACACTCATTAAAATAATTCTGTCTGACCATAATGCTTTGACAAATAGGTCTACTTTCTTCCAATAATCTTCTAAGTATGAACAGTCAAAAATTATATGATGCCAATTAGCTATTAAATCGAGATTACACCTCCAACATTTATTGCTCTTTTTTTAGAAAATGTGGCTGATTTATCAGGAGTGTAAAATGATTTATGCAGGTATTTCCATGAAAATATGCCAGAAATGGACTGTAGACGTACCTTTGACAAACTGACGAATGAGTGATTTATTACTTTCTGTAATATAAATATTATCATTATATAATAAAAAATCCAGAATTTTTCATTACAATTATTTTAAAATGCATACATTTCTTATATAAACCGGAAATAATTGAGGAGGGACTGTGTTTCTTGCTGTCATTATAAACAGATATTTCATCAGTTAAGGTATATTAGAGTTTTGATGCAACAATGCTTCATAAAAGAATTCTGGGTAAAATTTCTGATAACATCTATCATTAGCCAATCCGTTGAATCATGATCAAATTCATCTAATATTTCTTTAGTTTATTTTAAAGAATTATTATTAAAAGTTAAACCATCCATGTTTCTATTCAATTGTGATTTTTTTAAATAAGCTCCTTTTAATAAGCCTTTACTAGAGGAAAAAGGAATCAAAAAGTGAAAATAGAGTTTTAGATCAGTTTGATTTAAAATTATATTTTTATATTTGCTTAATATTGAATTAATATATTTAGATTGAGATGGAGAAGTGTCAATTTGAAAATAGTTACAAAGAATTAACCATACAAAGTTTGTTAAATCATGATACAAACTTGAAAGTTTCACTTTTTGTCACTAAATAATTGAATATGATGTATTTTTCCAATTAGATGAATAGTCCAAAGTCAAGGCAATTAATTATTAAATTAACTATAGCTACTTTAAAGTTTCAGTGTCTGGTAGATTTATTCTTCCCTTTCCCTAATATGATGAAAAAAAGTTGTTCTTGCCTTTTGGGATACCATAAAAATCAGTATCATTTTATTAAATGTCTTTAGATAAGATTTTTCAGGATATAAAAAAGTTGTTTGAATAATATATAAAGCTTTTGGTAAATTGGCTATTTAATTAAATGAAGTCTATCCTCAAAAGAAAAAAATATATTTTTCCAAGAATCTAAGAGCTTAGAAATATTATCCAAGATTTTATTATAATTTGCATTTTTGTTTTGTTTCTTCTGATTTTTTGATATAACACTAAAATAAATCTTGAGATTCTTCAGCAAAGTTTATATGAGCTAAAATAGATGAATCTGAATATTTATTCACAAGAAGAAATTTAAAGTTTTGACTATTAAGATACATTTGTTATTGTACTAAAGTCTTGTGAAATATGTGAAATTCCCTTTAAAGACATAAGACATAAGAGACATTAGAGTTACCATGATATTATGTGCAAAATCATTAGTTTCATTGTCATTACCAATTTTGATTTCTTAATAGTTCAGTTTGACAGTATTTTAATTGCTAGGACTTCAGTTGATAATGTGAATAAAGGAGAAATTGGACAATCTTTTTTAGTTCTTTTTTAATTAAAACTGTATCAGATATAAACACGCAGACTTTCACATAAGGTTTAATATCCACATGGCTCTGCTTTATTACATTAATAAAGTTAGCTGGAAAATCAAAAGCATACAATACTTCAAAAATATATGATCAATCCAGAGAATCAAAAGCCTCTTTTCTGTTTAAACTAATGAAAATGACTTATTTGTTATTACTACTTATTATATCAAACAAAGTTAACAATATTTTGATATTGTCCTGGGTGTATCTTTTGAAATAAAACCATTTTGATCATTGTTTACTGAGGAGGAAATAAAGGTTTTTAATCCATTTGTTAAAGTAGAAGTGAGTAGCTTGCAATATCAGTTTAATAGAGATACTGGTCTATAAGCTGAACATGAAAGAGGATCATTACCTTCTTTAAGTATATGGGTTATGAAGGAATATTTCCATGAAGGAGGAATGGTTAAATTGTTTAGAAATTCTAGAAAAACATGTAAGAATGAAAACATATTACTAGGTAAAAGGTTAAATAATTCTAAAAGTAATTCACTGCAACCTGGTGATTTACTAGTTTTAAGTCCTTTAATTTTTAGTGACTTTTAAAAGTGATTTTTTTTATCAAAATGTTCTTCAAATTTTCTGAGAGTGAAGGAATATGTACCTTACTCAATAATTTCTTAATATAATCAATTGAAGTAAAGTTATTATAAGAATTAAGTAGTGTAATATTAATTAAAACTGTGACAAAACACCCTGAATGTCAGTTGTTATTTTGCCAATATAGAATGATCATATTTCTCTAATATGAATAGATCTAGAAGCTATTTTACATTTTTAGTTAAAGTTTTGCATACCTTTGGGGGCCACTGAGTATGAGTCAGCCTAAGTTTCTCAAGATCAAGTGAATATTTATGTTGACAAATATTTAGATGGTTCTTTTTTAAAGAATTAAGTTTAATTTAGATTTGTTACCTTTTTGATACACAAGATTAACAATGTGAAATTTATTCTGAACATTTAGAAAATCCTTACCCCATTCTTTATTCTTATTTTACACCGCTCTAGTGATTTTCATATGTATAAGTATTAAAAGTATCCTAAATTATTATTGTGAATTATTTGATTTCATAAAAAACATTCTATTTTAGTACTGAATAATTCTTTAAACCCTTCATATCTAATATATATTATGGAATTATGTGAATCAGATGAGGTTTAAAGCTAAGTAATACATTTTAAACTAGAGAATTATATCTGAAAAAGGACAGGAAATGATTTTAAAAATTATTTAATTTTGATGTTAAGTCATAGGATATACATAATTTGTCAATTCTGGTTGAGTACCAAATACAGGAAAAATATATGAAAAATTAAAGGAAAACAACAGGGTATTAAAGCAGATTCCCCAACCTGCTGACTTTTCCAGTCCCTGGTCGTTGATAAAGCTTAAAAAAATCACCCTTGCAGCTTTAAAAAAATAACCCACTCAACTGTTTTCCCTGTTCTGCTTCCTAACTTTCTGTACTGTTTTTGATTCATTTTGCAAACCAACTTGAAAAACCTGTAGCTGGCTCTGAAATTATGATGTCACATCTGCCATCTGCTCTTGCTCTAGCTATCAGGATGTTTCCTCCCCCAAAGTGATGTAATCCCCACCTGATTTGCATGCTGTATAGAAGAGCCAGTGTTCCTTCCACATTGTGATATCAGACCTGCCTCACCCAGCCCACTCTTAACCTAATAAAAGTCATGTGGTGTGTGGAACTCTTTTTCATTGTACGTTTATCCTGTCGACTGCTTTAGTTTGAGGGACTACTGAAAAGTTTGGATTGCCTGCATCCTCGTCTGCATTTTTTGCTTCATTGGTAAAGTAAGTCTTCCTAGTGAATTAAAAATGTAATTCTACATACATCCCCTGTTTGAATGCACTCCCAGCCCTATTTTGTGCTGCCTGATATAGTTTATGTTTCTGTTTGAGGGTGCCACGTGGATCACTAGTGTATGCTGCTGCTGACTATCTAGATTAGCCTACTTCTGTTGTATTTGCTTGCTGCTGCTGTTATTATATGTATTATGTATATTATTATTGTATTATGGTTATACATTTTATTTGATACTGCTGGCTCTTGGTTAATTGTCTAGTCGTTGTGTTCCCGTGTGTGAATGCTGCCTTCTGTTTTAGTCAGGTCCCATGCTGCATGCTGAATTCAGCTTGGAGAGTATTATCTGTGTTTATCTTCATTACTGACGCTCAGAATAAGCCGTCTCCTCTTTTTTTTATGCAAGTGTTGGTTTATAGTGATAGCTTGTATATTTGTCACTATTGCTGCTCATTTGTGTTTTCTAATTTTAGCATGTTATTAATGCTTATTTTGGCGTCTGTTTGTGTGTGCCATGCTCGTTTATATATATATATATTTTTTTCTGCTGCCCGTTAGTGTTTCATGCAGCCATTTTAAAGTTAGAGCGAGTTGGACTGCAATTGCAACGTTCTCTCATCAGCAAGTATCATGTTTGCATGCCCTTGTTTTGCTGAGTGCGCGTATACTGTGGGCCATGTTTGTGTGTGCCGATATCCTCTACATTTTTGAAAAGCCCCCTCACCCCGAAGAAAGTTCCTCTTTCATGGTGTATTCTGAACCAAGTTAGGTACTTCTGTAGATATTTTAGCTCTATGAGCTGTTTTTGGTATTGTAACACAAAGCACTTCTATTTAAAAAATCAGATTAAGTATAATGTTGGCGTGGGTCTGAAACTGTTCTAACTGAAACCTTTGAGGTCCAGAAGGGGTTCTGCTGAGTCAGAGTAGCAGGAGCAGGAGCAATCATTATGAATGGAAAATACTATATAATTTCATCAGTGGCGCCCATTTATTTCCACTTATGTCTTATTAGCATTGATATTTTGCAATAACACTGGTCTTGTACGAATCGACTGTTCGCTCAGGTCTGCTAAATTGTTTTACTGTAACACATCAGTAGCTTTAGTGGTGTTAATTGTACCGTGCCAGATTTTTCAGTTATAGACATTGAAATTGCTTTATCAGCATAGGCATTATGATTAGATACAACCTTGATTTCAGGGCTGTATGGCTTAATGTTGCTCCTTGTTTAGCTTTATAATGTGTTTAATGCATCTCCTCTAAACATTCCTGTGTCTATTTTTAGTACCACTATTATGCAAGGATATGATAGGGGTTCACACCTGTGGTTAGTTGGGCAAGCAGCAGCTCAATTCAGTCATGTTTTTGGACCAGTATAGCATTGTATTAGTGCTTTAAAAACATTGAAACACCTCCTCCATATGTTTTATTCAGAGCTGAGGGGGATCAAAATGTATGAAAGGCACTGTAGACTTTAATAGCCAGAGTGATTACTACGGTTCTGAACTATGTTTCTGTGACTGCATATATGTGTGTGAATTTTCTAGGGTAGGGAGTGCTTCCAGGTAATACATTTTTTTATATATTTAGACTACCAGCATTGAGAAGCAGCACCTTTAGGTATTTCTGACAGATTTTTATTATGTTGGCGGGCTTAACTTGGCATATCCTAAAAAAGGCACTATGGTGACAAAGTTTTTGTCAATATTCAGAAGCCAAGTGGTAAGTGCAAACCATCTCTTGAAAAGCATAGTGGCTTGTCGGTTATGTCTACCCAAGCTGACAGAGATTGGATCCCCTTGTTGTGACACCAGAAACTAAGCCATTTGTTGAAGTAGGTCATTTTTGCTGGTCCTATGGTATAATCATTGCTGAAGGTAGGATGCGACTCAAGGCTAGATTCATACCCACCTGGGACACATATATTCAGAGAGCTCCATGTCCCTCTTCATATAGTCCAGTGAGGTATCATGGATTATGACCGTCATACTGGTTCTTGTGTTTTAAAGCCACAAGCGCGTGTGTGTGTATGTGAATGCAAGCAAGGGGCAAGTGTGTGTATGTGAATGCAAACAAGGAACAAGTGTGTGTGTGTGTGTGTGTGTGAATGCAAGCAAGGGGCAAGTGTGTGTGTGTGTGTGTGTGTGTGTGTGTGTGTGTGTGTGTGTGTGTGAATACAAGCAAGGGGCAAGTGTGTGTGTGTGTGTGTGTGTGTGTGTGCAAGCAAGGGGCAAGTGTGTGTGTGTGAATGCTAGCAAGGAGCAAGTGTGTGTGTGTGTGTGTGTGTGTGTGAATGCAAGCAAGGGGCAAGTGTGTGTGTGTGTGTGTGTGTGTGTGTGAATGCAAGCAAGGGGTAAGTGTGTGCGTGTGTGTATATGTGTGTGTGAATGCAAGCAAGGGGCAAGTGTGTGTGTGTGAATGCTTACTAAGCTGGGCACTCGATGGGTTGCCAAGTGGCTTACTGACAGAACCCATGCTGTAAAAGTAGCCTACTCCAAATCCAGCTTCTGACAAGTTGGAGTACCTCAGAGGTCAGTCCTGAGACCGCTCTTGTTTGGCATCTACTTCTCTGAAGTACAGGCCAACACTAAGGGATTCTGGCTAACAAAGTTCACAGATGACTGCAAACTGGGAGCCATCATTAAATCCCCAAATGTTATGGATACTCTAGAAAAGGGCCTTACAGAAACAGATGCTTGGTGCCAGAGCCATGAGCTCAAGCTCAATGCCAAGAAATGTATAGTTATCCCCTTTGGGAAAAAACATGTACCCGTGAATTACCACATAGATGGCAGTACACTAAACACCAAAAGTGTGATAAGAGACTTAGGGACGCAGGTGGACAGTGGTCTCACATTCAATAACCACATCACTACAACAGTCAGGAAATCCTTCTATGTGGCACACCTCATCACTAAGGGCTTTTCATACAGAAAAAAGGAGGTCATTGTCCCACTGCACTCATCCCTCATTAGACCCATTATAGAACACAATGCCCGTTTTGGTATGTACCTCTCAAGAGATCTGCAGCAACTGGAAAGGCCACCAAAATACCTCACTAAAAGAATCACAGGCATAAAGCAGATGTCCTACGCTGACAGCCTTAAACTCCACCTATACCCTGTCTATAGTCTACTCAGAGGTGATCTCTGCTTAACATACAAGGCCATGTCAAACCCAGAGCTGTTGGACATGCTACACTGAAAGAAATCCCAATCCCTCAGAGCTACATACTCCAGGGATCTAAACCTTGTCATCACAATAAACATTTAAATGCTGGAGGGATAGGTTCCTGACCCAGAGACTGCCCAGACTTTGGAATAGACTGCCCATACATGTCAAGCAGACTGCCTCTTTGGCCCTCTTCAAATGGAACATTGAAGATTGGATGGGAGAAAGGAAATTAATCCTGGGGATCATGTCACACCCTGCTAGACAGGGCTCCAGGGTAGAAAATAGTGTGGGGAGTAATAACCAGGGAATTGTTATGGCTAGGCTTGTATAGGCCTTAGGGCCAGTAGCCTAGTACCAACCTATGAACCTATGGTTAACCGACTGGTATCAGAAGGCAGAAGCCCTTGGGCCATTTTAGCTGTTGCCAAACAAACTTTTCGTCTGTGTGATAAGGGGCAAGTATGTGTGCATCTGTGTGATAAAGGGCAAGTGTGTGCATGTTTGTGTGATAAAAGGCACTCTCCCAGTATCTGCTGAATTTTACAAGACCACTTTTATCTCTAAAGCTGTTCCAGCACAATCTGGTAGTTGGATGTAACTTTAAATACACTGTATACTGGTATGGTCTTCATATACTGAATTGGTAAAGTCTGTTTTATGATTTATGATTTAGTGTTGAATTGTCACTTGATTCCTGTAAGTACTGGTGTGCCTTTTCTGGGTAATTTTTTTCCTGTGGTTGTGGAACTGTGTAGTTATAAAGACAAGAAGAATTCGATTGTTCCCAGGTGGTGTGTGCATGGTTGCTTAACCCTCCCCTCAAAACCGTAACACCTTTAGTTTTGCAGCCATGTTTGAATGGATTTGGATCAGGGTGATTTGCAGTTTATAGGTCTCCTTTTTGCTGGAATTTATGTAAGACCCCTAAAGTGGGAAGGATGAAAGTTTAAAAATAAAACATCCTTCATGAAAGGTCTGAGGTGGAAGATTGTGTATGTGGTTATGCTGATAAGAAATGGAAATTCCTGTGTTAACACTAATGTACAGTAGACAGTTTATTGGACTGTGCTGTAGAAGCTGAAACTGTGGACAGGTTTACTGGGCTGTGTAAAGTTAGGCTCACTAGTGTTGGATTAAAGTACTTTAATAATGTTGTAGGTGGAAAACTGTTCAATGGGTGCATTTCATGTACAATTTGAATGGAGTGGCTTGATGTGCAAGATCTGTATAGGCATGTGTTTCTGTTTCTGATATCTGCACAGCCAAAGTACATAATTACTCGTACATTCCTCGGACGAAGGCCTGGGGTCATTCTTGGTGTTGCCAAACAAACTTGTGGTTATGTGTGTGAAAGGGTGAGTGTGTGAGTTGAGTGAGTGTGGTGTGTGAGTTGAGTGAGTGTGGTGTGTGAGTTGAGTGAGTGTGGTGTGTGAGTAGTGAGTGAGTGTGGTGTGTGAGTAGTGAGTGAGTGTGGTGTGTGAGTAGTGAATGAGTGTGGTGGGTGAGTGGTGGGTGAGTAAGTGTGGGTGAGTGTGGTGAGTGATTGTGGGTGGTGAGTGTGGGTGGTGAGTGAATGGTTGAGTCTGGGTGAGTGAGTTGAGTGTAGGTGGGTGAGCTGAATGTGGGTGGGTGAGTGTAGGTGAGTGGTGAGTGAGTGTGTGTGAGTGTGGGTGAGTGAGTGTGGGTGGGTGAGTGTGGGTAGTGAGTGGGTGGTGAGTGAGTGGTTGAGTGTGGGTGGTGAGTGAGTGTGGGTGGTGAGAGAGTGGGTGGGTGAATAAGTGGTTGAGTGTGGGTAAGTGAGTGGTTGAGTGTGGGTGAGTGAGTGTGGGTGAGTGAGTGTGTGGTGAGTGAGGTGTCTGAGTGAGAGTGAGTGATGTGTGGCAAGTGTGGTGAGTGAGTGTTGAGTGAGTGTGGGTGATTAAGGTGAGTTGAGTGTGTGTGAATGTGACTGAGTGTGAGTTTGAGTGAGTGTGGGTGAGTGTGGTAAGTGTGGGTGAGTGTGGGTGAGTGGGAGTGAGTGTGGTGGGTGAGGTGTGGTGGGTGAGGGCGAGGGTGAGTGTGGTGGGTGAGTGTGGTGGGTGGTGAGTGAATGGTTGAGTCTGGGTGAGTGAGTTGAGTGTAGGTGGGTGAGCTGAATGTGGGTGGGTGAGTGCAGGTGAGTGGTGAGTGAGTGTGTGTGTGTGGGTGAGTGAGTGTGGGTGGGTGAGTGTGGGTAGTGAGTGGATGAGTGTGGGTGGTGAGTGAGTGTGGGTGGGTGAGTGGTTGAGTGTAGGGAAGTGAGTGGTTGAGTGTGGGTGAGTGTGGGTGGTGAGTGGGTGAGTGTGGGGAGTGAGTGAGGGTGGTGAGTAAGAGTGGGTGGGTGAGTGAGTGGTTGAGTGTGGGTAAGTGAGTGGTTGAGTGTGGGTGAATGCGTTGAGTGTGGGTGGGTGAGTTGAATGTGGGTGGGTGAGAGAGTGGGTGAGTGAGTGTGGGTGAGTGAGGTGTCTGAGTGAGAGTGAGTGTGAGTTTGAGTGAGTGTGGGTGAGTGTGGTGAGTGTGGGTGAATGTGAGTGAGTGTGGGTGAGTGTGTGAGTGAATGTGGTGGGTGAGGTGTGGTGGGTGAGGGCGAGGGTGAGTGCGGTGAGTTGTGAGTGTGGTGGGTGGTGAGTGAGTTGAGTGTGGGTGAGTGATTGGTCAGTGGGTGAGTGGTGAGTGAGGTTGGGTGAGTGAGTGGGTGTAGGTGAGTGAGTGAGTGTGAATCTCATTTTTGGATGTAGTTTCTAAATTTTGTAAACTTTGTTTTTGTATTGTCATATTGCTTTACATTGCTCTACCGGTATGTGACAAAGTACAGGCAAAAGCACAGTAACAGCTGCAAAAACTAAGAGCATAAATTTGCAATAACCATGCGTATACATTAATTGCATGTTTTTATATAAGAAGCAGATGTCTGTCACAATTAATCAACAGTACTACATCAGATTACAAGAAGTATGCAATACCATAATTTTTTAAATTATGACTTAAAAAAGCATGTTGGTGCTGTCATGCAAGTCTGTGAAATATTTCATGTTTATAGTGCATCATTTGTTAGCTATTTAACTAAATGGGAAGGAAAAATAAGTGGGAATTTGATGCTTTGCGAAACGGTGATTATTCCCAGTGCTATGTAGCTTGGTTCTAAATTTGACAGGAGGAGTGCAACAAAGTGTCCCACTGTAAGGAGGGAAAGGCAGACAAGAAAACAGTACATTACTCTGGTCACCTGCTGTGAGCTGTCAATCACATGCAGATAATGGGTCAAATTACCCTTAGCTCTTTGACAGCTAGCGAAGGTAGGTGTGAAGTGGGAGGGGAGATGCCTTGAAGAACTAGATTTCAGCCTTCAAAAAAGAAAGCAAGTTAGCATTTCTAAGAAACAAAAGCAATAAAATGCACTTTTCAATTCTGTTCTGTAGCATTTGCACTGCTTGTGTTTGAAGTAGTCATTGAAAAAAGGATAACCTTTTAACCAAATGTAGGGGACTTTAAGACAGCAGTGAATGCCTGTTAAGTCAATGAAGTGACAGCAGCTTAATTAAGGGAAAACGTGGCAGATCTGATGCAATTTTTTGGAGACAAACAATGCATTCTGTGATACTTAGAGGCAGCATAAACAGTCTGAATTATTTCAAAATTCCAGCCCCCGTGTGGTCAGAGTCAGAATTTGCATATAAAAATATCTAAAAAGCTCTAAATAGTCCCAGAGTGCTGTTAAAATGTAGGAAACACCAAACTGTGATGAAATAAATAGTTTTTTTTTTTTAGTCTGAGGGTGCGGTTGTCCTTTAAGGAAAGTTATGTCTCTAAATAAAAAATGAATCTTTTAATTGCAACTTTTTATCTTTTTTTAGTGTTTTAGGGCAAGTTTGATTTATTTTAGAGAACATGATTCTTTTTCATTTAAAATGTAATTGAAGTCACCTCCTAATATATGCAATTGAAGTCACCTCCTGATATAACAGTACCTTTTAAGTTGTCTAAAATGGTATGAAGTATTTCCTTTGCAAGCTTAGCTCCCATACCTGAAAACCAGTAATTGTTGGGTAGAGTCCATACTGTCTTATTGTAGAGAATGGTAACAGGTGTAAGAAATCCACCAGTATCTCCAAATTCAAATAAAACTTTTGACATTATTATATTTTTCTGCCATCGAATCATTAATCCCCTTCACTTGCTATTAAATGTAAAGTGAGCTAGAATTTCTATTTGATAGTTATACATAAGTTTTTATCATCACGATTAAAGTGAGATTCCTGAAAACATATAATGTTTGATTTAGGAATCACAAAATTTAAGAACAGAGCCTTTTTTGTTTTACTGTTTAATCCATTAATATTTAAAGAAAGAATTGTAAGGTCTAGCAATTAAAATTAATTCTCATAATGAAAGTGAAGTTTAAATTTCCATTAGTAAAAAATGAGTTTGTTAGCTAAACATATTCAGTCTTTAGCTTTGGAGATAAGTAGTACATTTCTTACATGTTAAGAAAGAAAAGTAATAACATAAAATCTAGATTTATAATAAAGAAAACACATTAAAATTTTAAGAAATTCATAGTTTGAAAGATGCAAGATGTTATCAAACTATCATCCAGCCAAATAAATTGATTTGGATTGGCTAGTTGAAACTATGGCATTAAAAAACTCTGCAGATTAGTAAGCTTACTTTAAAGAAAGCAAATTTATGTATGCGTAAACATTTATATAAGTATTTATTTAATGGGTCTACTTTGTTTCATTGAATCTCATTTCACTGAATTTCATTTCACCCCGACCACATTGCTGAAAACACAAATGACTGAAAACTCATTTCACTGAATCTCATTTCACTGAACACCAGTTAATATATATGGCACTGTGTAGAGTACTGTAAGGCAAGTAAAAGGTATATGCCCTTTTTCCCACTGTAGTGCAATCCTGGAGTTAGTATATATAGTTGGGGGGGTGTGGGGAGCACAACCCCCCACATTAGGAGGTGTGGGACGTGTAGCCCCCACCTTGTTTGTTTTATATTCTATTTTACCAAAAACTTCAAAACAATACATTTTAAACAATAGACATGCATAGTTACAACACCAATGACTAAGTGTCTCCAGAACACAATATGTACTCAAACTAACTGGGGGCTACTACCCCCACACACCCCAATGTGGGGGGCTGTGCCCCCCACAACCCCCTAACTGTATATTCTAACTCCAGGATTGCACTACAGTGGAGAAAAGGGCATATACCTTTTACTTGTCTTACAATACTCTACACAGTGCCATATATACCAACTGCAGTTCAATGAAATGAGATTCAGTGAAATCAGCTTTCAGTAATTTGAGTTTTCAGTGAAGTGGTCGGGGTGAAATGAAATTCAACAAAACAGAGTAGACCCTCATTTAATATATATACATACACACACATACACACAAGTGCACATGCACACATATATATCTTTCTAGTTAACTTTCTATTGACTACCAGTCTATAATGCTATTGTTCTTATTTTATATTCAAAATTTTCTTCTTTCTTTCTTCTCCCCTCAACCTCACTATCTTACCTCAAGTTTTTACAAGCTTCAAAAATTACTTTTGGCTTCTTTCATCTTAATGCTGTTGAAACTGGTCAGTATTCATGAGTATTCTACCCTGATTAATAAATTCAATAAATAAATAAATCAGTAAATTCTTCAGGAAAGTTTAGGTGACCTAGAGCATGTAGAGCAGATGAATCAAATTGTTTATTCAAACAAGGAATTTTGTTTGAATGTCCACGAGCTATGCCATAACAATTAAACAGTTTATTACTGGGATTCTACATAATATAGTAAAAAGTGCATGATAAATGCAAAATAATATCAATAATAATAATAATAATATAAATAAATAAGCACATTATAGGAACATCTCACTCCTATAGCAGTTAACTTCCACAGATATTTTTTATGTCAAGAACTATGTTGCAAGCATCTTGAATTAACACAATACTAAATTCTCAGTTCACCTTTTTCCTAAAAGTCATTCTCAAAAAAGCAGTAACAGTTGAATTTGTGTGTGTGTGTGTGTGAGAGTGTGTGTTTGTTTGTTCAGCCATGTGTTTGGTGGCTCACCAATGCATATTATGTAATGGGGTGGCACTATCTTTTCTTTTTTTTTCACATTCATAGAGAAGTATCAGAAGTCCATACATCATTTCTTGCCATAGAAAAGCACACATATTGCAGATTAAGCCACATGTTTTATTTCCCTTTTGTAGATTTTACAAGACATAAGTTCAGCTCACATATAGATTAGTCTGATTCAGAAAAGAGTGGTATATATTTAATTTTGAAACCAAGATGGTAGATTGCTAGCTGGGGTCTGTGTTCGGCCATTGAATGGGCTAACCATTGAATGGCTGAACATTGAAAAATAAGCCTTGAAAGTTCACTCACCAAAAAAGGTTTGAAACACTTCTGTGTGAGAGACAGGGAAGTGTTTGACAAGTAGTTACTTACCCTGTCAATGAAATGAAAGTTTGAGTGAATGTTCAGTGCTTATTGTTCAATGTTCGATGATTATAGACCCTGCTAGCTGTTCTAATGGGAACCTCTCTGGTCTTTTCTTACTTTTGACAGGACTTAAAGTTAAAAAAGGTCCAGCTGAAGATGTTTATGTGGATTAATGCTTTTTTACTTAAAATAAACTATTTTGATATTTTGTTTCCTAAAAGAAATACAGAACTTCCTGTCTGAACAATATACTAGAACTAATACTAGAATTTTCTCTTCTTAAAATGAGTCACTCTAAGTCTTTTACTCAAAACATTTCTCTGAAGAAAGAAAGGAACATCCAGATCTGTAATATGCAGGAAATCTCACTTAAAACAGACATGCTTGACAAAAAATAAAAAAAATTAAAGAAAACTGTAATGAGAAATTACTTTTGATGAAATATATGGTGAAGCAGCAAAATATCAAAATTGGTGAGATAGAAAGACCTTGACTGATGCTGATGGAAGTCTTCAGGAAGAAATGGCACAAACTGAATTTCTTTTAAGCAAAACACCTTGTTATTAGAGAAGACTGAAGATCATAAAAATAGAGAAAGGAGAAATAATTTAAGAATATATGCAGTACTATAAAATATGGAAGGAGGAAATATGGTCAACTTTTTTTGACCATATGGATACTAAAAATCTTGACTCTACCTAAAGCCCTTTCTAATGGTTTTCAATATACACATACATCTCTGACACTATTATCTAATAAAAAATGAACCTCTTCAAGATCAGTTATAGCTGAATTCATTTCTAATATTGATAAAGACTTGGAGCCAGATTCAATAAAGCCTACACTAAGTGTACATAATACGAATTCAATAAAATTCCTATCACATTTGTGCTTTCTGGTCACTCAGAAAGATTACATTAAGTGTACATGTAGTCTACACTTTGTGGTAACCCAAATGAATCCCTGTCAGTATTTAAACCTGCAAGAATATCAGTAGGAAAACTAAAATTAGGAGGAAGAAGATGTGCATTATGTCTGTGTTGTCTGTTCACTCAGAACAATGTACACTTAGTGTAGGTTTTATTGAATCTGGCCCTCAATTTTAAAATATATCTGGTCATCTCCCCTCCATAAGTTGGAAATAATATCAAAAGATTTGATAATGACTACTCCGGTAATGTGATTGGGAAAAGCAAACGTTGTCTTTCCTTTATAAAATAAATTAAAAATTAATAGCTTTAAAGTTAATTTTATTTTTCCACCTACCATAAGAATTTTCTTTCATGATGGCCCAAAGATATTTAATTCCCCAGATGATGCAATATCATTTTTTTTTCAGAAAAATAACTGCTTGTCTACTTCTGTATCCATGAACTGCTATGGAATGAATATCAAGAGACAGGCTGAAAAATCCATTTGGAAGACTGTTACTCATTCAAAAAACGGAAAGACAAATTATTATTACTTTTGTATTCCTTTATGTTTAAGTTTGTTCTTTCAATAACAGATTCATGACATATATTTCTCTGCTATTTAAAACTGTAGGTTGGTGGTGTGCTCTTCATTACTCTCTGGGACATGGGGTTTTGCTGAGCTCTTTTAAGCTCTTGAGGGATGATGATATTATTGATATTTGATCTAGTTTGATTATGCTTGTGTGGATTGGAAACAATGCATCATTCACATGCTGTAACATCAGTAATCTTTTCTTTCATTATTTGGTTGACTTTGAGTTTGGTGTTGAACTTTACTGTTGTGTTTCATCATCCTTCATTTTATTAATTAAAATTATTTGTTGTATGTTTGCTTTAAAATAAACAGTTGGGGATCTGTTAAGAACTGCCATAAATGCATGATGATATGATTAAGACATAGTAATACACACTTACTTCTTTAGCTTGCATGTTCAAGTCCAAGTAATCAGAATATATGAGATATTTCTTTGAGGTCTACATAACTTATGTCAGTACTGTATGTGAAACATAATGGCAGCATTTAGTAGATGACTTTTAGCAGTGGAATATGTAATTTTATTATAATCTTGACACCAGTTCTTGAAAATATTTCAGTTTGGTTCAAAGCCTTTTTTTTACCAGAATTGTATATATGATTTTATTATCTTTACATGATTTCTTAGACTTCAATGACTTATGCTTGCTGTGGAGTTCTCTGGCATACATATAGATAGCTGTGTTCACATTAGTGATCTGTTTTATCTGTCCTTTCATCTTTTCATCCACCGATTATGATCTGATTTCTGATATGGTACGTGCTAGCTAGTTGTCTTATTTAGAATGTTTTTTTCCCTCATAATGTTGCCATTTACTGTTCTCCATGTCTTGCAGAAGCACTGAATACATGATGCATATTGTTCATAGTTGTTGATAAATCTATTAGCTTTTTTATATTGATGGAATCTAGGAAGCAATGAAATAATGTTTTCATATACCTTGTACATTCTGTTTAAATGAAATAATAATGTTTTCATATACCTTGTACATTCTGTTTAAATGAAATAATGTTTTCATATACCTTGTACATTCTGTTTAAATGAAATAATAATGTTTTCATATACCTTGTATATTCTGTTTAAATAAAATAATAATGTTTTCATATACCTTGTACATTCTGTTTAAATGAAATAATAATGTTTTCATATACCTTGTACATTCTGTTTAACTGAAATAATAATGTTTTCATATACCTTGTACATTCTATTTTAAAGTATTGAGATGGAAATGTATGTTTTTTTTTAAAACTATTAAGAATCGACTGATTTTATAAATAAATGCAAGATTGTCTAGGTTATACCTAAAAGATGCACAAAACAATAGAATAACATTATATCTGATCATAATGCAAGGAATATAAAAATATAGAGTTTTAAGATATTATTGCACTGATTAATTTTATACTTTACAATGCTGAATGCTTGCATAACAGTTCAGCACATTGAATTAGATAGTACATGTATAACATGAATTGATAGTTTATTTTAAATATATGTATAATGTTTATTAAATTAAGTTTTGAATCGTTATTTAATTTTTGTGACAGTCTGTTAATTGGTATGTAATAATTCCGATTACATTTGCAGTTTATAAGGAAGCTTTTGTTTCTTTCTTGGATTAGTATAGTCTAAGAATATATAGTAATGTGTCTTGTTATATTATAAATATCTTAGGGTTCGATTAATATTAATTAAAATGTTATTTTATGTTTTATTATATTGTAATACTACCATCTAGTGCTGGGAAGTTATAATATTCACAAAATAATAAATAATATAAGGGAATTTGACAAATGCTAATATAGATTCTTTTATTTTATGTATTCTTCTTTTGTTGTATATGGTTAATACATTAGATATGTTTTTATTTGAAATTAATTATAAGACAACATGATTTATGTATGATTTATTTAGATATAATTATTTTATATAAGTATAATCAATAATATATTAATTGTCATAATAATTTGTAAACTTTTGTCTTTATTATAATTAATTTGTGTAACAGTGACTCAGCAAGTTATTTTCCAAGGTAATAACTAGGACAATGAAGTAAAGTATGTCTATATTTACAGACACTAACTTCATGGTAAAGATTGTTTTATAACTTGCTTTATTTGTGTAAGTTGAAAATAAATTTATTTCTTGCTTTTATATAAGAAAATTATATTTATTCTTTTATAATGTCAATAACTGTTGTGTTTTTCGGCTTTTCCCAGTTAGGGGTCACCACAGCAGAACTCCAGTCTGCTAATTATATTCAGTGGAGTCTTCCTTACAGGAATGTATTGCTGCTGTTGTTCTTTGGGTTGGTTGATCAATTTAGACTTCCAAAATTAAGTAGGAACTTTAGTTTCCATTGGTTAGTGGGATAGTACGTTTATTTATTTATTTATTTATTTTTTTGGTTAGCAATATGTCTAAAAGTAAGTCATACTTTGATAAGTGACAATAATAAAAAGTGTTTACTGTTGTTTCTAACTGTAATGTTGACCATTGATAATTGCAATATAAAAGTTGAGAGAATTTTAGTCACTTTTTGGATTGTTAAATATTCAAAAAGCAAATGTAGTTCTACTTCAGGAAACTTGCCTATGTGATAAAAATACCAAATATTTAAATAATAAAGGTAATTTGGTTTCATTAACATCATGCTTAGTGAAAAGGAGAGGTACGGCAGTTCTATGGAAAAAATTAGCAATTATGCCTAAAGTGCTATCTGTCTTTATGACTCTAAGGGAATGTCTCTCTGATATTTATTGTGTTTAACATGAGATTTTATACAATTGCCAATATGTATTGGTTTCCAGGTACAGGAGCAAAACTGACAACAGAGTTATTTGCAATTGTATTATCTAAAATGGCAGGTAGCTGAACAGTACTTGAGAATTTTAATGGTATACTGGATAAAAAAGATATGAGCGTTTCTTAGGAACCCAGAATCTTTGATTTAGCAAAAGTTCTTAAAATGGTCTGAAAATTTGAATTTGAAGGATATAGTGTCATTTGCTAATACTAATTCTTTGTTCATAGGTTCATAGAAATTACTAGGTTAATGTCCCTTTATGCCTAGCCATATTTATCCCGAGTTGCCCCAATTGTCAGTAGTTAGGTGAGTGAAGTTTACAGAGGTAAGGATCCGTGGTATTGAATACCAATTTCCTCTTTCCAGGAGGGACATGGGTGCCACTCCAGGAGTGAATTTGTGGTCACCCTTCCATTGATCTAGGTTTTGTTTGAAGAGGGTCAGTGAGGAGCTCTATTTCATGGGAACTGGAAGTTTGTTTCAGAGAAGTGGTAATCTCAGGGTCATGCATCTATCTCTTCAACATGACTTGTTCATGTCAGAGGCTAGGTTAAGATCCCTGCAGCAAGTGACCCTCCTGCAGTTTGATTTAGGAATGTGTAGTATTTCCATCAGGGCTGGGTCAGAGACTTCACTGTAAGCCAGGCACAGGTCACCCCTTATCAATCTGTAGGAGACAGAATACAGTGACAGTACTTTCAGTCTTTCCACATAAGACTTATTTTGTGTACCCTGTAATTTCTTGGTGAGAAGTCTCTGTGGTCTCTCCAATTATTGCAGGTGTCTGGTGAGGTACATGCTAAAGGGAGCAGTGTAGTCAATTATTGGTCTGATGAAGGCTGAGTATAATGGAATTATAGCATTCTTAGATCTAGATGCAATGCTTTTACTTATAAGATGTGCCACATAAAAAGATTTCCTTACTACTGTGGATATGTGGTAGTCAAAGTTCAGATTACTATCAACCTGAGTACCCAGATCATGTACCACTGGGTCTACACTGAGAGGTGCACTGTATGTAATATAATTAACAAAGATATCAGCTTTCCCATGAGGAATAATAATGCATTTTTTTGCATTTGGATTTAATTCATGGCTTTGGCACCAATCATTTGTCTACATTAACCCTATCTACAGTATATTAACATCAGTGAGGGACTCAATGACTGCTCCCAATTTGCAATCAGCAAACTTGGTCAGCCAGAGGCCATCCAAGTTTTCTTGGACTCCTGAGAAATACATTCCAAATAGTAAGGGGCCCAGCACAGAACCTTGTGGTATGCCACTGGTAATTGGTGCTTTGCTAGAAGTGAAATCACCCACTTTGACAGTATGTGTTCTGTCGGTGAGCCAGTTGGCTACCCATTTGGTAATGTAGGGGTTAACTCCTAACTGGGAGAGATTCTCTATAATATCTGAGCGGGGGATTGTGTCAAATGCCTTGGCTAGGTTAAGCTGGCTGATGTGCACTACCTTTCCCTCATCTAGGGCCTTGATGACTTTCTCAAAGAAGTCAACCATGTTTAACAAGCATGATCTACCTTTAATGAATAGGAACTAGGTTGGGTCACAAGTTTGTAGATTATCTATGTCCTTGTTAACAAGGGCCATAATGACTCTTTCCTTGGCCTTGTAGAAGAGGCTAGTCAAGTGTATGATTCAATAATTTCCAGGGTCAGTTTATGGTCCTGCTGTGTGCAGAGGAATTGCTGTTGCTGTCTTCCATTCCACCAGAACATAGCCAGATTGCAGGCAGTGGTTAAGCAGGGATCTAAGTGGGTCTAATTGATGCCTTGTTTTTGGCCTTAGAGAGCACTGAGGTAACCTGTTCTGTTAAGATAATAGACTGAGGAATGGTGGCAAGTATGCTTTGCGGGATGAATGGAGGGGATGGGGGGGGTGAATTTGGCTCCAAATCTGTCAGCTAGCTGGTTGGCTATTGCCTCCAGTTGAGTATGGGTGGTGCCATCAACAACCACTTCAGCACATAGCTGGGTATTCCCTTTTAGATTTTGGACATAGTTGAAAAATGCCTTATGATTATCCTTGGCTACGGAGGCTTTTTGCTTTGGAGGATTTGATAAAATTTCTAATCTGTTTGCTTGTTTGTAGAGTGATTTATTCCTTTGCTGAGCCAGTTTCCTCTTGTTTTTGGACATCATTTCTTTCTCTTGTTGTATACCCAGTTATACTAGGGATCCACAAGGATTGTTTGTTTTTTCGGCAAGACCTGGTTTTAATCTGGTCAGGTGAGCCGATTCTATACAACTGCTTAAGTGGTTATACAGGGAATTCGTGAACACCTCTGCATAGGCATCCATGGTATCTGCATTTGAGTGGGCTTTGAAACTTCTAATACCATCACTTAGTAGGATGTAATTTGTCTTTGAAAAATTCTTAAGTGTTTTTGTAGGAACATAGGATTATAGGAGAATATTAGGCTATCAGCCCGGAGGTCATTTCAAGCCTAGACATTTCATACCAATACAATACCACAGAAATGCTAGTCAATACTTAAGACTGCATTTAGTAATGACTGCCCATGTCCAGGAGGGTTGTGGGCATTATTCCGGTAATAATTTACGGTGCCCCATCCAATTATCCAGGTTCCTCTTGAAAAGTGTCATAGAGGTAGTTATTGAGCTTAATGGGGTATCTGGTCTTATAATTACCTCGAATGTGACTGATTTATTGTTAGATCTTACCAGGAAGGGCATCACATGGGGGAGTGCAGTGCTCTCCCATGTTAGTCAGTACCATGTCCAAGACATTTGAGCCTTTTGTGGATGTGCTGACTAGCTGTTCCAAAGTATTTGCATTGACAAAATCAAAGAACCTCTGAAACAGCATGTTTGTGGTTGTGTACATTTCCCAGTCCATTGCAGGTGTAACAAATTCTTGAAAGCAGATTGGTATTATATTTTAGTATGAAAAAAATGTTATATTGATAGTAATATTATTAGTAGTATTAGATTGATAATACATCCTTTTTTTAGAGCATTGTGGTCTGATTGTGTTAATATCAGACTCATTATTATTAACTAATTTATCTATTACAGATATTATTTGTACTTTGCAATATCCAGTAGTTTGGACTTTATTGGCCATAGCAAGGAAAGTGATTACTATGAAGTGGAAGAATAATTCACCTTCAAGTTTAATGAGTTTCTTAATTAAGTCATCATTGCATGCTAACAAAAAATAAATATGATTTCTATGAGATTTAATGGGAAAATAATACCTTTTAAATATGAGATCAAACTGAAATTACTTTGAGATAAATACCTTTAATGTCAGCTAATAGTGATATATAATTTTGCAGTAGTGTATTTAGATTAGATACCAGTGTTTCATTATCACTATAAATATTGCAAATTGTTTGTTTCTTGTTTGAATAAAATATAATTATATTTAAAAACCTAACTGCGTTCCACTAATTTGTAGGATTTAGGGTGGTCCTTGTTTGTGAAGATACAGGGAGATGAGAATATAGCACCTGTGATGGGTTCAATGTTGTGTTGTGTGTTGTGTGTTACTTCAAGTTCATTTATGATGACTATTACTACTGATTATGCTACAGTTGCATGTTATCATTCACTGTTTGTGCTTAAGATTGTGCATACCAAGGACTGGATGTTATATGTCTGACTCCCCATTCATGCACAGATCTTCCTGACCTGTATTATGGACTCTTATCAGCTAGGAGAATGCCAGCTGTCCCATGTTTTGAAAATATACGCTTTACTGCATTAATCCCACTTGTACTTAGGTCTGTCAACCATAGAACTTGGAATAATAATCCACTCCTATACAATACATTATTTCTATGAAATGGAACAAAGCTGTGGGCACTTAGCTTCTCAGACTATCAGGACTTGTGTATACTAGCTCTCTTAATTTGGATTGTTATAATGGTATCCACTGTGGATGGTACAACTCTGTGAAAACTGAAGAACAGAGGGTGAGGACCCAGATCAGGGTAGAAGAAATATGATGATGATGATGATATGGTTTGACATACCCTGAGGTGATGGCAATAGTGAAAAGGGAAGTACAACATCACAGTTATGAGAGTATTACTTACTTTTTTTCTGTGTTCTCTAGGCTCGGATTTATGAGCAAATAAATCAGAAAAGGAAGGGTGAAAATGGTTGGAGAGATTATAGAAAAGAATAAACCGTTTAGACATACTAAATACAAGCCTTGGTTAGATACAACACGTAACACTACAATTAATAAAGTGGTTGGTACAACTAGATCTAATCGTTGCAAGGTGGCTCTTACCTATGGGAGTGATGCAAGAGGAGTCTGCAACATTATACGAAAGAATTGGAACATCATAGTGAGTGATGAATGTCTAAGGGATATGGTGGGAACCCATCCCCAATTCATTTACAAAAGAAATAAGAATCTGAAAGACATGTTATGCAAGGAAAAGAAGGTTTCAGGTAGTGGGAGTATTTTGGGAAGAGCGGGGACCATTGCCTGTGGATCCTGCAAAGCCTGCAGTCTCATTAAAAAAGGGGTAGAGTTTCGTCATCCCAACAATAATAAAGTATATACTTTTAAGGGAAGGGCAACATGTAGGACCACCGACGTTGTTTATATTGCGGAGTGCTGCTCGTGTACGAGCTATTATGTTGGGAAGACCAATCAGATGTTGAAGGTCAGAATTCTCCAGCATATGTCCAACATTAAGAACAGGGACGAACGCAATGCATTATATAGGCATGTGAAGGAATACCCTACTCATAGTTTTAAATTTAGAGTTATTGTTAATTTATGTCTGAACCATAGGGGGGGGGATATAAAACTGAATACGGAGTTGGCTGAATCCAAGTGGATCCTGGAATTGACAGCACATAGAAGTCCAGGGTTGAACGATGTTGTCCCTCTTAAGCCCACACTTTGTAAAAGGCGGGTTTTCTATTGAATTTGGTTGGTTAGTGTATTTTATTGAATTTGATTGGTTAAAGTGTTTTTTATTGAACTTGATTGGTTAAATTGTTTTTTAAAAGAAGTCTTAGGAAATGATGTATTTTATCTGATGAAGGGTAACAACCCGAAAGCGCTAATCACATATTGCATTGTTTGGTTTTATGGAATAAATCGTTTTTATACAGCAGCAGCATCCAGCTACGTTATTTCATATATAAAAGGAAGGGTGAATCAGCTGCAATTTTAGCTCTTCTGGTGACTTGGAGCATAACAAGAATCACAAAGATGTGATTGTCAAAGCCAAGACCATGGCTTTGGGTACAGTAAATTCTAGTTACTGTGGAGTATTAGAAAGTTTGTGGCAGGGATTTACTATGAATTTTTTTCCAGTCAGTGCTATAAATGAAGGAAAACATTATTTGTCTCAAGATCAAATGATACTAGTTAGAAATTAATACATTAACAGACTATTTGAAGAATTGTCCATTTTTAAAAATACTGGGCAAGAGACCATCTCCACAAAGAATGGTTTCTAAAAAAGATTGTCATCCAGATAAGAATGATAATTAAAAAGAGACACTAAATAAACAAATAGTAGATGATATACAAAAGAATGGGAAAAAAACAATTTGGACCTCTAAAGACTATGATCCAACAAAAAAAGGCTCTGAAAACAGAGAGAAAAGAAATAATGTAAAAATAGTTGGAGTGCTTGAGAAAATGGAAGTTAAAATATCATAAACCTAAGGAGGGCTTGTCATATTGTAGAGAGAGATCCCATTAATCTGTCACAAAGCCTCCAACTAAGGAAGAAGTCCCACTCAGGTCTATAATTGTCAAATCCATCTTATATCTGGATACAGAACATATTAGAATTGCTTATGCACATTCCTCTCTGAAGAATGATAGATAAGTCAACAGATTTGATAATTTCTACTCATAGAAAGTAATAGAAAAAAAGACAGTGTACTTAACCACTAGTAAAATTCATACAAATTGGCATTAATTGCCACATTTTTTTCCACTAATAACCACATATTTATTTTCTCAAACGTATTATTTTAGTGGTATACCACTTTAAGAATTAACATAATTATTGTTAATTGGAATGAGTTTTTTTATTATTTAAGCATGGAAATATTTTAACAAGGTGATTCTGAAGAAGTCCTATGTTATATAGCAAGAAAGCAGTTAATTCATGTTTTTTATTGTTTAATAATAAAAGTTTCTTAAGGTTTCAGCCGTTTTTGCTATGTTTTGCTTGTCCATAGACTGCCTGTGCAATATTCTGCTACATTTTGTTTCCAGTAAATTTAAAAAAATCTTTAACTCAGAAGGAACTAGTATGTTTGACAGTTGTGAAGATGCCCTTTGCTTTCTTAAACCTGAAAAGATTAGCAATATTCAGCAAAAAGAGCACTAGAGCCTTAAAAGCTTAAAGAGATAAACAGAGACCAGGATGGAAGACTGTTCTAAAAACCAAAACAACCAAAAAATCCATGAAAATGGAAAATTAATACAATGGACTGATGTCTTTATCTAAATAAAGTTTATTTTCAATTTATCCAGTAATACTGATATACCCAGGGATTCAATAAACTCCATGTAAGCTTCGCCTGAAGCCTGCATGGAGTTTACATGTTTGCACAGTGAGCAGCAGTGCTAATTATATATTCACACTGTGCACCACATTTAAATATAAGCAAGTGAAGTTTCATGGCTGCATGACCGGTTTTTGGTCAACTGGTGCCCTAGGCAAAAGGGCTCCACAACACCCCCACACATCACTGAGTGACCCCATCCTGGTCTACCTACACCATCCAAATTACTAGAAAAGTGCCCCCGCTAAAGCGGCAATCTAGGTGGCCACCTATTTAGCCTATGCTTAAGACTGGCTATGATGGCTAACAACAGTGTTGCTGGCCAGGAAACCATGCAAAGCAACACAGATAACCAGCAGACATGTAGACCTGTTTACCTATGGGCAAAATAGCTCTGCGGGATTACACAGAATGCCACACTGATTACCAGGGTTAATAATATAGCAATGTACATGGTCTAAATACATTGCAGGATAGTGTATACAGTACAGAGTACTATGAAATCTCATTTCAAGCATTCTGTACAAAAGTTGTGTAAATGGTCCATAAAGGTACACGGATTGCCATTTAAAATAGTCAGGAGAAGTCTGTGTATATTGAATAGGGACATGCAGATGAATTGTAGGAATGAACACAGGTGAAAGAGGGCAGGTGAAACATCTTAATGTACAGCAGACGAGGACATGTAAATGAAGACAGGAGTAAAATGAACACTAATCACATATTGATATGATACATAACGGACTGCAGAGTGAAAATGTATATTATGTGACTGTCACACAAGGTGACATAACAAGGGATAAAATGTCTTTGTGATATAAGCATCCTGATATAAACAATGGTGAGGACATCTATCAAGGATCCTATATACAATAGGGGTTAGATGCATATTGTGAAGCTGTGCAAAACGAGTTGCCTGAAAATGATTGCAATGTCAGCAGAGGCCTCCACCAAGTGGGACACATAGTAACAGGCTCATGGAAAACAGTAAACAAAAACAGGCTCAATCATGGACAATATCACATTATACAACTCCCCCCTATTAATATTCAAAAACGTGCACACTGATTGGTTAGCATGCACGTTGTAAATCAGAGTTATAGTAATGGAAAAAGGTCCGGTCGCCCAGACGTTTTCCATTACTATAACTCTTTTTTCTCACTGTTTCGCTATGTTAAACGAGTTTAACATAGCGAGACAGCTTTAAAAAAAGCAACAGAGATTCTCCATTGCTTTTTTAAAGCTGTCTCGCTATGTTAAACTCCTTTAACATAGCGAATTGTAAAAAGCAACGGAGATCTTGCTTTCTCCGTTGCTTTTTTCAAAACTGTCTCACTATGTTAAATGGGTTTAACATACCGAGACAGCTTTAAATAAACAACTGAGATTCTCCGTTGCTTTTTTTAAAGCTGTCTCACTATGTTAAACCCATTTAACATAGCGAAAACAGTTTGTAAAAAGCGACGGAGATCTTGCTTTCTCTGTTGCTTTTGCCCACAGTTCTGATGTACTGCGTAGGCATACGCATGCGCAGTACATTAGAACTGCCGCAGAATACCAGACAGCTGCGGAAGGGCAGCAAGGAGGCATTATACAATGCCATTATTTAAGAAAAGTAATTTTTTTTTTTCTTAAATAATGTCATTGTATAATAGCAATAACCCACTTCTGGGTGTGGGTAATGCTGGATTTACCCACGGTTGGATTTGTTTGGTCAGTCGGGCTTCACCCTCGTGACCAAACCACGCCAACCATGGGTAAATCCAGCATTACCCACACCCAGGCATGGGTTATTGCTATAATAATATCACCAGTAATGCCATATCTCTGACATAACATATGCGATTGTGAGTGATCATAAATAGTTCTGTGCAAACACACTTGTGCAACTATCATGAGATGTCAGCAATCTATGAAGGTAATCAAGCACACCGTCCTGACACTATAACATCTACTGGAGGTGTTAGGAAGGACACTGCTATACCTATATGTGACATTATGATCAATCCTGGTTAGTTGACAGGTGTGCATTGCATATATGAGGCATAGTCCACACTGTCATGAATGTAACTCATGAACTCATGCCATCAATGTCACAAATGTAACCCATGCCATCAGTGTTGTCAAACAGCAATGTATGAACTGTGCATCACTACAACAGGTATCACACATGCATCTGGTATAACACCTTGGTGGAGCTTCTGCACCATCAGACAGTAATGTTTATGCAACAAGAAGAATACCTAGTTATGGCCAATAAGATGTGTGGAGCTCACTGTGGCAAAGGTGGTACCCTTGAGTTATGTATCCCTAGAAGATGTGTAGGGAGGTATATGAGGAAGGGTGCATTGTCCTCAGTTATTGGTGTGTGAAAGGCTGTAAACTATGAAAGTATTATGGCCTTTGATGTGGATGTCCTGCACATACTCAGGAGTTGTGCTATATACAAGGGAGTGGTCACCACTGTTGTCACATGCTGCTGGACATTCCGCATACTATCTACCACAGTACGCAGGTCAAATACTACTTATCATGCTCATAGCAGTGTGCTGTCTTCATTATCACTGGGTTGTACATTTGTTTTTATAACATACTTCTCTAGACTATATGAAGAGTCACATGACTAAACTGTCAGATTATATGTCCCACACAAATATGGCCTTAACTCTAAGCAGCATTCTACCTTCACCCAGGATGATACCACAATATAAACAAAATTAACAGACTTCAACAATTGGCTTAGCTTCCAGTGTCAAGTTCAGAGCAATCCAATACCTCTCAGCCTGTGCTTACTAGCAAAGGTGCTTGCCTCTCTCATAGTACCTTTGTTAGGCAATGTGAAAGAAACAAAATTTCAGACATAACAACGTCCAATGTAGGCAGACTCAAAGTTCTGCTGCTTAATACTGGCAGTTTAAACATGAAGTTGCACAGGAGGAAATGGGCAACCTGCTAGCTGACAGGTTTGGCACAAACTTCAAACACCTGACCCCATCAGCCATACCCCAAAGCATACCTGACACTAGTGCCCTGCCTAGTATCTCTAGCCATCAGGTCATAGCTGCACTCTCCAAGAATGAAAACCATAATGGTACCAGATAACATCCCAGGTTGCTTACTAAGCAATCTAAAACAGGACCTAGTAGAATAAATTAGCATCCTGTTTAACCATAGCCATAGTTGAGTGGTAAACAGCAGCAGTAATCCCCTTGCACGAGGGGGGGGGGGCATCAACCAACCCTGGAAACTATAGACATATAAGTCTAACCAGTCTCCTCTGCAAGGTCATGAAAAGAATCATCATGGACCTGATCAACAATGACATTGATGACCTTCAAACAATAGACCCAACTCAGTTTGGCTTTAAGGGTAGGTCATGCTTATTAAACCTAGTAGACTACACTGAGAAAGTTACCAAAGCCCTGGATGAAAGTACGACAATGCATACCTCCTATCTTGATCTGGCCCAGGGTTTTGAAACAATCCCCCAGTCAGGTATCATTGAGAAACTCTCCCAACTAGGGATTAACCCTTACATCACTAGCTGGTCATCCAGCTGACTCACCGACAGAACACAGTGTCAAAGATGGCGATTCAACCTCTACCAGTAGAGCTGTCACCAGTGGCATACCACAAGGATCTAATGCTGGGCCCTTTACTGTTCAGAATCTATTTCTCGGAAGTCCAGGATAAAGTATACAGCCTTTGGCTTGCCAAGTTTGCTGATTTATTTATTTATTTGACATTTGTTTACCGGGGTGGTCTGACAGGGTCTACAGAACCCATTTTCAGCAGAGGCCCAGTGAGAAAAGCTCCACATACAGTACAGTAAAGAATACAGTAAAATCCAATACAGTACAAATCAAATTAGAAATACTAAACAAAATAAGTTGAAAGAACAAACTATGTTACACAATGTTACAATAGAGATACTACACATATAGATGATTCTATAGAGTTAAAAACATTATAGACAATAATAGTCACTCTCACTATACATGATGTAGTGTAAAAAATAAATAAATAGTATGTAGGTAGTGCAATATGTGACACTGACTGCTATTGTACATAACCAAAAAAGTAAATAAATGGAATGTTAGTTTCAGTTAGGAAAATAGTAACCAGAAAGTTAGTGATTCAGAAAGATAGTGAGAGAGTTAAAAAGGATAGAAGCAATACAGCCTGAGCAGTACCTTAAGGATATGGTATAGAAACAGAGAAGGAGTTAGAAGAGCCTTAGGATCTTGCAGACTGTGAGGGAGTGAACTGTGACAGAAGAGGAGGATGAGGTTAGTGTGGAAAAGATGAAGTGCTGAATATCAGGCAGGCTCTATGCAAGAGCAAAGCCATGTCTTTTTTAGATGATTTTTTTTAAAGAGGCTTTGAACTGTTAGGCCAGGCATAGACCTGGTAGCTAGAGGTAGTGAATTCCAAAGTATAGAGACAGAGTATGAATGCAGAAAGTGACCTGGTTTTCTTGTGGGTTTTGAGAAAGCTAAGAGATATTTGTCTTCTGATCACAGGGATCAATTTGGTGTGTAAGGTGTGAGTAGACTGGTTAGTGCAGGGCAGGCAGTAAGCTTGAAAATAAGGTTGTGCAAGGTGGATAGCTGAATAAAGGCAAGTTGGTTGGAGAGTTCAAGCCAGTTTCATTCTAGGAGTGGTTTGCAGTTGTGTGTGCAATATTTAAAGTTTGTGGCAAACTTAGCAACTTTGTTGTAGCATTGTTCCATCTTGCTTATAGTAGAAGTTTGTAAGTTAGTTAGGATAGGGCACCATAAAGAAGGGAGGGAAGTAAAAATGTTTTTGCAAGGGTAGTTTTGGTTGCAGCAGTAAAGAAATGTTTGTTTCTATATAAGAGTCCCAGCTTTTGATGTGTTTTCTTTATATTTTGCTGTATATGGGGTCGAATGAAAGTTTATTGTCAATGATAACTCATAGAAGTTTGGTTTCCTGCACTACTTCTATGACAGTGTTGTCAGATGCAAGGATGTTAAAATGATTGGTGACAGGGGAGGTGTTCTTGGGATGAAAAAGTACTAGTTTTGTCTTCTTTGGATTAAGAAAGAGTAGGGCATTTCTTAGCCAGGATTTGACTGCAGTAAAGGACTTCTGCATTTCTGAAAGTAGTTCTGCAGTGATTGAGCAGTACAGATTATGGTGAAATCATCATCATACTGAATGAGGGTCCCAGGGTGAGAGGCAGTGTGAAGGTAGTTTGTGAAAATGTTGGAATAGGGGTCCTAGGATGGAGCCTTGAGGGACACCAGTAGGATTGTGGAGAAAGGGTGAGAGTTCATTGGACCATTTCACTGCTTGTTTATGATCCTTGAGGTAGCTCTGAAACCATTTTACTGTGTTATGTGAAAAGCCTAAGTTAGACAGTGTGTTTAATAGTACGGGGTGAAACACTGTGTCAAAGGCCTTGGAGAGATCAAGGAATACTGATGCTGTATAGCATCCTGCATCTCTGTCCTTGTTTACAGTGACTGTAAAAGCTAATAGGGCTGTAGCTGTCCTGTGGCTAGGTCAGAAGCCATGTTGGGTTTTGGTTAAAAGATTGTTTTCCAATAGATATTGCATTACCTGTTGATGGATACCCCTCTCGAGAATTTTGGATATGGACGATAAGATGGATATAGGACGGAAATTGGATAGATCAAAGGAGTTGCCTCCTTTGTGGATCGGGGTGATGTGAGATTGTTTCCATATGGTAGGTACCTCTGATTGAGATAAAGACCCATTTATAAGGATACTGATTGGGTAGGCGATTGAATTAGCAGCCAGTTTGAGGTAGTGTGGTGGAAGATTATCAGCTAAGGTAGAGCAGGGTTTTGGTTTATGTAGCACTTTTTTAATGGTGCCAGTATGTATGGGCTGAAGTGAGAATGGGGTTTGTATGACATTTTGTTGAGTAGTGGGGTTATTAATGACAGAGTTAGAAGTAATTGATGGTCTGGGGTTGGTGTCTGAATAGGTTGAAGGGTGGGAGGGTCCAGCATTAGGGGTGATAGTAAATAGGTCTGATATTCATTTTATGATGTGCTTGTTAAGTTTTCGGATATTTGTGATGGAGGGGTATCAGGTGATAAGGTGCGGTCTCTATTTGTTCAAGAGTTAGGTAGAGAAGATAAGGAGTGCCAACATTTATTGGGGTTTATTTTTGTTGGAGTTCAAGCTGGGAATATGACTTCTTATCTCTGTTGATTAGTTTTGACACTTTGTTACATAGTGTTTTGAAATTAACATAAGTTTGTTCATTTTTATTCTGTTTTCAGGTTATCCTGGCTAGATCCCTTTGCTTCATCAGGTATTTATATTCCTTAAAAAGGCATGCAGATGAGTTCTTTTTGATTCTTTTCATACAACTGAGAGCTAGGGTATTAAGTATGTGAAGGAAGGTGTTATTAAAGTATAGTACAGCATCATTAAGGGGTAGTTGTTTAAGGGGTGTCCAGTCTATTTCATGTAGGGAATGGTGGAATTTATGCTGACAAAAAATAGTGGAGTTCCTAACTGATTTTACAGTATTTACTCTTAGTTGTTGGGAGTTTGTTCTAAGGGAATACGCTGGCAGATGATTGCTGAGGGAGCCAGACAGTGTACCGGAAAAGGAGTAATTGTCAGGGTGAGATACTAGGATCCAGTCTACAGTTGTTTGGCAGGTGAAATCTTTGCTGTATCTTGTTGGAGTATTGATGAGCTAAAACTTACAGATTTATACTATTTGTGGGGGATTTGGAAGCTATGGTTTGCTAATCTATATTTATGTCTCCAAAGATTATTGTTTTGAGGTTTATTGCTTGGGATGTCCGGGATAAAATATTTTCCATCACTGTTATATTGTTACCTGGTGGAATATATATTACCATTATGCAAATGATTTTGATATGTTGAGGTTCAAAAAAGAGATTAGTAGCTCAGCATTGGAAAAGGTGGGTATATTACTGGTGTAGGGTGTGATGTTAAGTGTAGAGTGATATAGAAGGGCTATCCCTCGCCCCTTTTTTTAGAACTATCTCTTCTGGCAATCTGATGATTGCAAATCAGGTGCAATCCTGAGTCCAACAATGCTGTAAACATATTACAGGTGGGTCTAGCACTGACAAATGACTGGCGCCAAAGCCACACAGTCTGAAAATAAATGCAAAAAGTGACATTATTTTTGCCTTTTGCAACGTGGAATTCCCTGTTAATTATAGCATTGACAATACTCCCCAAGCTCAAATCCAGTGGTGCAAGACCTGGGAATACAGGTAGATAGCAATCTGAACTTTGACCACCAATTTTCCACAATTGTAAGAAGTGTCTTTCTACATTATGCACCTCATAAGTCAGGCCATTGTATCTAGGTCTGAAGATGTTATAACACCACTGTACTCAACCCTCATCAGAACAGTAATTGAGTACAATGCTCCCTTTAGCATGTTACTCATCAGACAACTGCAGCAGCAGGAGATACCACAGGAGTTTCTCAACAAGAAAATACAGAGTCAGCAAACCATGCCATGATGTACATGGATAGACTGAAAGACCTGTCGCTGTACTCTGTATTGTATATGATGAAGTGAGTTGTGCCTGGCCTACAGGCCAGTCTCTGACCGTAGATCCTGCCCTGATGGAAAAGCTGCACATCCACAAATATAAAGGCACAAGAGTTGCTCACATTAGGGATCTTAACCTAGCCTGTGACATTAACAAAACATGCTTGAGAGATAGCTATAGCTGATGACATCAGCAGAGTTTGGTGAGAGAAAGATATAATAGCAGTGTCCGACATGCTGGTGTAAAATGCACTCTCTAATGTCACGTAAGTGCACAAACACAAACACCAGCTGACTGCAGTGAGAACAGAATGTGTACCTATCTAAGTACACCAACTAGAGATCTCCATGTTTAACACAAGCACCATGGCACAAATCTGATTTGGGAAGTGTTGGCCAACATTTTATAAGTGATGACATCAGCAGTGTCTGGTTAGAAGATGATGGTAATGGCAGTGTCCACCACACTGGTGTAAAATGCGCACATGCACACACACACACACACACACACACACACACACACACACACACACACACACACACACACACACAAAACAGTTGACTGCAGTGAGATTAGAACCCCCTAAATAACTAGCTACATGAACTATAGAACTCAATACTTAATGTAAGCGCAATGGCACATATCTGACTTTTACAAGTCTGCTGGACAATTTATAGTGGATGACATCATCATTGGATGTTTGAGAGAAGATGTTGGGAGGCCTACATAAAATGGATATGTAGGCAAGTAGAACTGTCATGACATTAAAGATATTCATGTTACTAGATTGATGAGTGCGCAAAGTGTAGTATTTACTGTTGTGTTTCCAATGTGCAAGGTATTGCTTAAAATGACAGCTTTTTCAAACTGCATGCAAACAGCTGTCCACATTACTACAATTATTGGAAAATATGAATTTGCATTGTCAGTATAAAGATGTATATGCCATATATAACAAAATTTAATAAAAATATTTAAAAAAAAAGAAAGCATTTTTAATTATTTTCTGTAGTGCATTTGGTATATTTGGGAACATACTCACAGACCATATTTCAAGTGCATGGGTGCATTTACCAATTTCCAGTAGTGTAAATATGTGTTCTTTCTTTAAAAAATTCCTTCCCTTTCTTTGTGTTTTTACAATTACTTTCATGGGCTGAAGAGGAAATGGGCAGTAAACATAAGTCAGACATACTCATGTAGACTTTCCATAGTGCAGCTCCGAGCAGCGGGTTTGCACAATCAATGAGAAAGTATTTGCACATGTGAGATAAACATTTAAGGACTCCTCCTGCAACTTGATAAGTATTTATCTCTACTGGCTATGGCAGACACATGTAACATATACTATAGCATTCTTACATGGTTCATATCAGAAACGCGTCATCATTTTTCTCACCTTCAAAACTTAGTGATACTACTTTCCCCATTTGTGCATAGTTAAATGATGTACAGATCAGGTTCTCTACTCCATTCATAAAATTTTGATAGTTTTATTGCTTTGCTTACCTCTGTGCAAACACATTAAGTGGAGGGGTGTGGCAGTCAGCACTTTGAACAGTACTGAACACAAGAAAAACAGCGGGTACCTAGCTGACTCTGTGGCAGCAGGTGTAAAACATCAGTAATCTTCTTTTTTTGAGAACCAATGATACAGGGTTCAAATGCAGGTCAATGTAATTTTTTTTTCATATGTATTCAAAATGTCATTAAATAATTAAATGTGATAATTTTAACAAATGTGAGAGGGAATGTCTGCAGTGAAGTGCTGTATAAAAACAAACAGTACTGAATTGATTAATGTCAACAGGACACATATGAACCTACATATTCATACATTCATCAGTGTAAAGAAATAAAAGGATATGATATTTTTAATATGAGTGCCTTTAATCTGATCTGTGTGTTATGATAGCACAGTGTGTTTAAGCAGTATTGTGCAGAGGTAACCACACCATGCTACAGGAAATGAAGAGCCATTCCCTGTTGCTCAGCATTGGTGAATATAGAGGACAAAAAGTGAAGGGCTTCACTGGGGATCTGTTACTTGTGTGTGTGGTGTGTGATTTTATTTTTTTACCAGATTAAAGTTGTTAAAATGTGTTTGATAGGAAAGTGTTGAAATGGGGGACAAGCAGGGAGAAGAACAAAGTGAAAGAAATAGAGGAATGTGCAGGAGGGAGCTAGGAAATAACCATAGCTATTCACTTCTTTAACAGTATAAAATGAAAAGTATGTATAGAATATTAGCTGAGTTCAGACTGTCACCTCAACAGAGAGGTGTGACAACAATGCAATCACGTTGTATAGCCACTTGGACCAAATCAAGTGTGTCGAGAAAACATTTGTGCAAAGTGGAGAGCTATGTATGGGATGATATTTTTTTGAGAGACAGGAGCCCTTTTTTGTTTGTTTTTTCTTTTCATTTTTTTACATCAGTAAGAGAGGAATGTTGGGTAAGAGACGTAGGTATTTCTGGATCTGGTAAGTAGTGTCAATGAGGAAGCATATGTAGACAGACAAGACAAACAAGAGAAGAGACAGGGACATTGAGGGACACAATAGGTTGGGGACACGATTGTTGTTATTAGGGTGGGGACAACAGAGGCCTCTGACCATCAAACACGGGGACAGTGAGAACCTAGTCCTGTCCCACAGGACTGTCATCACTGTCCCCTTACTCCACTGGCTGTTGGAGTGCTTGACATCTTCTCCTGCAGATCATGAAAGAGATCATCATCTCCATCTGGTGAAGGTGTGCATCCATGTTGCTCTGCATGACCCTATGCACCAACCCTGGCAACTCCTGTCAGATGACAAAATCACCACCTCTGACAGTACTCCCAGTGGGTACCACAACACCAGATGCCAGGGTAGTGCTACCTGTTGTGGAGGGCTCAGGTAGTGCAGGGTTAGTGGAGGCAGTACTGCTAAGTTGTGTCCCAGATGTGCTGGGCATTGGTGCAGTAGCCAATGGAGAAGGGGCAGGCTGAGCCATGGGAGTTATCATACCACATTGTGCTGTAAAGCATTTTCTGATTTTTCACAGATGCATGACATGAAAACATTTCTGATGACACAGAAAAATAAAAAGAGAGACAAGGGTTGTGGTAAGAGAAAAACAGATAATTAGTACCATCATGTGTGACATAGAATGCATTATCTCAATAATGAAGTATTTATATTTCTGTGTACTTTAACTATTAAGTATATTTCTTAAGAACTGCAAATTATAACTAATAACTGCTCAAAGTAATTGTTGCTATGTGCATATATTGCACATATGCTTTGTTAAATTATATATATTTCAGTTAACAGCATGGCATTTATGCCACTTCTGGTAAAATTAAATTATTGTAATATTTGTAAGGGATTTTAGTATTGTAGTTTATGTATTTGTTTTCTGTGATATTTGAACCCATAACGTATGACTACAGTGTTACACTTGACTCCTACAGTTAGCTTGTGCTACAGACTGTAGCATACATGCTTGCTTTTTCTGTTACGATATGCATGCTTAATTTGCCACTACTTTTTAGAAGAGCAATACTTTAGCTGAAATAATAGTTTTGTTGTGCTGCATACATACCCCTTGATTCTCTTAGTATCTCCATACATTCATCATAGGCCTGCCTGTTCACTCGGATCTCAATGTCTGTTGTGAAATAAAAAGAAAAGGAGAAGAAGAGAAGAGCATTAGGCATACCTGTATTGCTTATATGTAGCTTTCTATCTATTATTAATGCTATTTATTACTATACTTACACAACTGTGAGATGTCAGCAGTGATAAGCTCATCCAGCTACTGGCTGAGTGCATCCCTCTTGCACCTTTTTAGGCCATTAAACAGAAGTGTGTGCTGTTTTTCAGTGTGTAGAATGCCAGTCACACTGGAGACAGACGTGGACAGAGCATTTCATGCCTTAGACTTGTACTGAAAGCCAGTGTACTCCCTTTGCAGAAGCTTTCAGTTGGGGCTCTTTACAATGAGCCCAATAAAAATCCTGGACTCTTCAACACCCCACCTCTGCACCCTGAATTGGGCACCTTCCATTCTCCCACCAGACATGTCTAACCAGAGATAAACTGCAAGAGTGATTTCCCTCCAATACGTGTTATTGCATTTACTGGTAGTGCACAAACCCAAACAATGATGACAACTGTGTGGAAGGTTAATCTGACAATTGGCACTAGTTTGAGGGTTGTCTGCTGCTGTAACTGATAGGTTATTTAACTTTGTAGACATGCACTGGGAGCATACATTTTATGACCCAACACATTTTTTGTGTGGCTTTACACAATGATAAAATTATTTTTTATAATGTGGGAATCAAACCTATGCATAAGGGGCAAAACATTTTCTTCCTCAGCAATGATTTTTATCCTTGTCACAAAATAAGTGCTTCCCAGACTTGCTCATTATATACATATCAATACACAAGACAGACTGAGGGGGTTAACCATGTATGTGTGTGACATGGAAAGGTCCTGTTTTATACATCCCTGTGTGTATGAATATTACTGAAGTCTGAAGACCATCCAGGGCCAGAGAACTCAGTTATGATTACAGAAACATATTAGACAGTATACCTTCACTCACACAAATAATTCATATCAGTTTATTAAAACGGAATGTACAACCCTTAATACAAATGAGTCTGTAATATTTTTTTCATAAATTTTAATATAAAGTAAAATAGAACAACTGTAAATGTAATTGGAATTTGCTGTAGTAGAACACACGATCATCTGCATTACAGCCCTACACTTACACCTGCTGCCACAGGAATAGTTACAAAATAGTTGGATATTTTCATATTCATTCTTATCTTCTGAGTGTTAACTGCTGCATAACACCACTAGATGGGTTTGCCTGGTGGGAAAACAAAGAGGATATGATGTATCCACTTTGAAATTGTCTACTGTCTGCTTCCTCTCTGCAGGTGCTCTAGATCTGCAGGTGTTGGGGAAGGTTACTAACCTCTGTGCAACACTGCTTAGAGGGAATGCACAATGAAATGCAAAAGATGCAACAATGTATACTTTTTGAATTTGAGAATGTCTGCATCCTGTCTGCAGGTGTTTTGTTTGCTTTGTGTATGGTCCAGTACTGCAGGTTTGCATGGCTGTAAGTAATACAGAAAGGTAAGAAGCAAAGCTAAAGCCATTTTATCCTTGTGAGCAGTGTTAATTAGGTTTGATCCTTGAAAAAACAAATGAAATGTGGGACTTGAAGTGTCATCTACAGGTAGTATCTACTGTGTGGACCATCATGTTTAGCAGATGTGCTACACACACGTGATTTACAGGTGTAGTTTATGTACTGGTTATCACAGAAGTACATTAAATGACATTTATTGTATTTCTCTGTTTCTCCTGTTTGAGATAAGCTATGCATTCTGCAAAGATATATAAAATAAAAAACATTACAAAATAAATGTTAGTACACAACTCTGGATTTGAACTCTCACACCAATGAACCTACAAAACATGGCAAGGGTGTTGTATCCCTCTTTGCCACAGAAACAGATTTGCAGCAGGAATGAAAATCATTGTACATACAAGCAAGTCAAAAATCATCTGCAATATTAACAAGATATTTGGCACTTATACAGTTTGAGTTTGTACATGTGTTATTTTCATATGTAGTGTAATGAGTGATCACTCAACCATTTATGACTACCATTTGCAGAAATACAGCTTGATCTTATTCTTGTATGGCAGTCATTCTTCTCTTATCTCAGCAGTAATCTGAAACATGCAGTCTGTAAGGCATTTTTATCATTGTTCTTAAAATGTGTGAGAATATTAAATGTCAGTAATATACAATTTCCAGCAAGTGAAGAGGAGGTTGGATATTACTGAGCAGAAACTTTGAAATGTATTCTGCTTACTAAAATTTAAAATATTGATGCGATTACTTCTACACTTTGTAAGTCTAACCTGGCTGACACATCCACTGGAGGTAAGGGAATCTGCATTTCTGTTGTGTTTTCCTTCTCTTTACCAGTACTCATTCACAGTTGCACTCCATTAGCAGCACACACTGAGGTAGTGCCTGCACTATGTTTACATCTACTACACCAGCCAAGAATATATCATTTGCATCTTCACTGTGTTCACATGCCTGAATCCACACTATAAAAAAGGAACCATGTAGCTAGGGAACCCAAAGATGAGGAGACATGTTTATGTGGATAACACAGAAGAAGATGCTATTACTTTGGATTTATCTGCACAGAAGATGACTAACCTTGATAAAGTATGATTGCATTTTTCAGTTGTATACTGGCTTTGCTCACATCACTAGGAAAAATATTTTTTATATATATATATATATATATATATATATATATATATATATATATTAGCAAATGCTACTTTTATCTGTATGCACTTAGAATTTTACTAATGCCATAGGCATTTTTGTCAGGGCATTTTACTTTCTCAGATGCACAGCCTTATTAACTTTCATCACAAGTGTTAATGTTACAGCTATTTCACTTTACAGTCTTCTATTGTTATTTCAGTGAAATGTAAATTACTTATATTGTCAGTAACACAGGGGTGTTAGCCTTCTAGGATGGCCCATAGACACTTCTTGGGTAGTGCTGGCCACAAGTAAAGGTGACTGGCAATTGCATAACAATGAATGTTCTGTGGTAAATGTGTACACCTGTTTTTGAGACAGTTTGATAGAACTTATAACAATTCACTGATGTTTTATTCCTTTGTTTGGTAGCAAGATGTCATGTGCCTGTTTTTTGGGTGGAGGAGCCAAGTTCCATGTCAGTGTTGATGTAAACAAAATTGTTTGCACACAGGTTTACTTTGATGTAATTACTACCCTTGTTTTGGATCCAACCCTGCTTTGTGTGCGACACTGATATGTTACACAACCACATAAATCCTTTTTATATTTGAATATCATGAACGTTTTTTGTTTCTCCAGTGGGTGATATTGAAAAACTACTTATGTGTTATATCTAAGCAGGACTTTTATTTATGTGATATTTATGTGTAGTATCCTTCTTTTGTGTTTATCACCCTGGACTATAGCACTCTAGCCTCCCAATCCCTGCTAATCCCTCTTCAGTGACCCTGAGAATGATATAATTGTCCACACATTTAGGTGACATGGTGCCTTTCTGCTTGAGAGAGGATGTGAGGTTATGTCGGGAAAAATGCAAATTTGGCAGCAGATAGTGGATGATGCAAATGCTGTTGGGGGATACAGCAGGACATATGATCTGGTGTGTCATAGGGCCACTGACATGATTTCATCAGCCCGGAGGAAAGCAGCTACAGTGACCCATGGAGAGATGGCTACTGGGGTAGGGGCCTGTAACAGACCCACCACTGACACCAAATGAAGAGTTCCTATCCACTGCCAGGGATGCAGAGAGTTCAGTAGAAAGTGCACAACAGCATGTGATTGATGTTGGTGCTGTTGTTTTAGTGAGGACAAGCATGTCCTAGGAGGAGCTTCTGGGTAGGCTTACCAATGTCAATTGTTAAATACATCTTGTATAGTAAAATATTGACAGCAATGCTTAAGTTTATTTAACATTTATTTGGGGGGACTAGTTATAGATTGATGCAGTTAACACATTCTGCTGCATTACACAGGATCTTGGGTGGAGGTGTCATCTAAGTTTCTGTTAAATGTATTAATGGACATATAAAGGCCCAAATGTTTTTCACTCATTTGTTACTTCTATTGTGATGATGGTGTCCTTACATTTTGCTTGACTTCTTCCAGGACAATCCTCCCTAGAAATGTGGAGCCATCTACAGATGGTAACCCAAATATTTTTACTTCAGTACTGATGAGCAGTTCACAGAAATATTTATTTTATCCATATGTGTAATGTGGGTGTCAGGACTGTGTGGGTGTATTGCTGTACTGTCTGTAATAGTGGCACTACTGTTAGCATATATTGAATTATAGTAGTGTAGCTATTAATTTCTTTCCTTTGTTTGTTGCTTATTATCACAGGTGCTCCTGACAGTGGAAGCGTAGGAGTCTTACCATCTGATGTCAGAGTATTGGTAGACTCTAATGATGATGTTGGGCAAACAGAGGCACAGTCTGGGGGTGCAGAGGTTGAATCTGACACTGAGGTTGACATTCAGCCACCCCTTGTAATTTCATCTTAGACTGCCAGTAGACCTATGCCAACCTTTTCCAGTGAGCTCTCACATATTGGACAGGTGGAGGGTGAGACACTCGATCAGGGAAGTGTGGATACTGTGGCTTCTATCCTTGTTGATTCTGGATGTAGCCAAAGTATGGGAATGGTGTCATGCAGGAGGTCTGTCAGGGGTATAAATGTGTGAATCTTTGATGCCTGAGGCCTATTACTTGCTAGAGGACACATGTTCACCTAAATCACTGCTGTCACATATTGAAGTAATTGCTGTAGAAGTTACCCATGTTTTATTTACTTACATTACCAAGTAACAGTATGTAAGGATATGCCATTTGATTGCATTATTACATGTTTGTTAATATTCAAGGTTTAAGACTTACCTTGTAAATCTGACAGTTGTTAAAGTTTAAATAAATGACTGAGTCTGTCTGATGCTAGAAATATACAGCCATTACATAGGTGAGTTAAGGTTGTGAGTGTTGCTTGGCATTAATGTTACTATATGTATGTGTGTGTAAGATGAAAGTTTTAGCCCCTTAGATAGTGAGTGAGTGTGCTATGCTCTGCCTCTTAGCCAATGTGAGGGCATACTGAGCATGCCTATATGTACCTACACCCAAATCCGCTGCTGATACCCTCTGTCTCCTCATCTGCATGTTGCTATGGTGACCTTGCCATTGGTGGTGGGATGTGTGCCCCCTCCCCTTGTTGATACTGCTGAAGCTGTTTTTTCAGGATGATGTTGTGACACATGGCACAGATGGTTAAGATTACAGTACATGTACATGGATTGTACTGCAGGGCTCCTCCAGATGTATCTAGGCACCAGAAATGTGACTTCAGCAGCCCAAAAACATGCTCTATGATATTTCTGGTTTGAGCACATGCTTCATTATAGCATTCTTCAGTTGGTGTGCGCGCATTTCTCATAGGCGTCATCATCCACAGTTCCCGTGTATAACCTGCATGTCCCAGTATATAACTCTGTGGGATATCACCTCCAGTAAGCATCTCATGCAGCTGGGAGTAATGCCAATATGTGAGTTGTGGTAACTGCCTGGGTTGCCAGCACACACATTTAAGATGATTACCTTAGCTTTAAAGGAGTGAAAGCCCTCTCTATTTATGTACACCTTTCTTGTTCCCTGGATGGTGATTCGATTTCTATATTTGTACAGTCTATGGCACCCAGTACTTCAGGGTAGTGTGCTACAGGGTAGAACTCTTGCATATTTGTAGCTCTGTCCTTAGGTGTAAGGGGATAATCTACATAATCACTGGCATGTTGGAGCATAGCATTCAGGAATTGATGTTGGATCCTTGATCCTGATGCCTGTGCCACCTCAGCATGTCCCTCATTGGTCTCGTATGGTTCATGTATCTAAAATCCTAAGTGCTACACTTACTTTTGTCTCCACCAGTATTGGTTTCCCTCAGTTTGCCCTTGGTCTGAGTTGTGGATGTCAGAGATTGCTGAGTTCTTGTAGTACATCTCTATCCACTCTGTAGAGCTCTATAATTTCCACCTCATGCAGATTGTGATAAGTTAAATGGAGTCTAAAAACTCTTCTCCTTTTTGACCATGGTCTACTAGCAGCAGCAGCCACAGCATAGACTTCAGCTTGCTGCACATACACAAGAATTAAAGCAATAGCAGTCTCCTAACATTATTTCTGTGTAGACTCCTTTCTGTGGCTGCATTCCAATAGCTTTTGGAATTCATTGGATCTACAAGGTTGCTTTATGGCTTGTTGAATAGCTCCCCCACCTTGGATTGGTTGATTAGCATACAATTCAGTGGTTTATGCTATAATTAGCATATCACAGTGATTGCCATGTTTGCACAGCTCTACACACTGTGTAGAGCCGCTTACTGAATCCAAAACGATGTGCTGCCTTGTGCACGTTGTTGCACGATGCGCACATGGTCTTACCAGATGATGTAGGCTTTACTGATTCTGCTCCATAGAAATCACACAAAACTACATCTTTCTGGAATTCAGCATGGCATTAATATCTTTTTTATGTGAGGATTTAAAATATATCTCTTGAAAATACATATCTGTTTAGTTGATCATATTAAATACAGTAATGCTATTCCAAGTATGTCCTTCATTTTTTAGGACAAGGACTGTATATATTATCTGTTGGTTGCTAGGTTTCTGCCCTTGCTAAATTGTCTTGCTTGTTTTAACATATTTTACTTACATATGTAAAGTCTAGTCTACAAGTATATGTTACTTAATGTGTAAAACATTTACTTAGAATTTTTATCATATTATTTCATGTAGAAATATATTGTTTCATAGTAAGCTACATTTTTTTCTTTCAAATACACAGTATTACTGCCACCATACTGTTGCATTAAGTGATCTGCATATCCAATATCCAGTTTATCTCATTTGTATTTATTTTCATTTTTTTTATATAAATCACCTTCTTAGACTAAGCTCGAGTTTACTCACTTGATAATTAACAAGTCAGTTTAGAATGTTTTAAAAGCTTAAAACCACCACATTGCCTCCATTGTATGGAAAGCTTAAGTAAGGGTATCACATCCAGGGACAAGGAGGTTATAACATCCCTGTATTCTTCCCCTATAAGATCCATTATTGAGTACAGTGCCCCATTCAGCATGTACTTCACAAAGCACATGCAGCAGCTAAAGAGACCACAGAAGTTCCTCACCAGGAGAATCCAGGGCCTCAAACATCTACCCTACATGGATAGGCTAAAGGCCCTGTCCCTCTCCTCAGTCTCATATAGACTCCTCAGAAGTGACCTCTGTCTGGCATATGAACAATCTCAGACCCCACCTGATGGGAGTGCTGCATATCTGCAAGTCCAGCTTCACTTGGGTCACTTGCATGCACGACTGGAACCTGGTCTGTGACATCAATAGGACTTGTTGGCAGGACAGATTTGTGTCCCAGTGACTCCTCCTTCTGTGGAATATACTCCCTCTCCATGTAAAGCAGAGTACCTCATTAACCCTTTATAAGTACAACCTGGATAACTGGATGGGGAACAGAAAATACACCGCTGGAATTCCCCCTGTGTCCCTGCTGGACAGGGGCATCAGGTGCTGACTTGTTGAAACATGAGCTAAATTCTTGGTTAGACCTGTAAGCACCTCAGGGCCAATAGCCTAGTAACTTCCTATGATCCTATAAGATAAAGTTGTGTAATCACTGCCTGACTTTTCACTGCACAATAGGAGGGGCTTTCAGTGTTTTACTCCATGTTTTTTGTTCAGTTGAGCTGATAAAGTGAAATTCAACAAATCCCATAAAATATGTTTAGAATTACTTATTTACATGCAGAGGTAAGGTTCTCACTGGAAGAGAAAACATAGCAGTGTGAGGTGGTAGAAAGGCATGCAAATAGATGCATGTTATGTGAGACAAAAAGTGATGAACATATTTTTCTCATGACATAAGATATGTGCAATAATGGTCTCACATGAACTACAAAATACTCTGACTTAATCAGAATAGGTAAAGAAGTGTCTAGGTGATGTTTTAAGACACATATTGTTATAACAGACATGCAACTAATGTTTGTTTTTGAATGCTGACTCGCATGTAACTATCTTCATACACAATTATTTATTTTGTTATTTCTTCCTCTTTCACAATATTAAATTCTATGTATTAACCTGGTTTTACAAAATTATTTGTATTTTAATCATGTTGTAAGAATAGCATTTTGTTTGTTCTAACTGGTAACCTGGGAGGTATAAAATGTGATCATTACCAGATAATTAGTCTGACAAAATTTACTCTCTAGTTTCTGTTGGTTCAAAAGGCAGGTTACTTGCTTAGACATTGTATTTTAATAACACATTCTAAAGTATAGGATTTTTTTTAGCTGTACAATATTAAGAATATATATTATTTAAAGCAAGAATATATATGCTTTAAGTATTTACACAGTGTTAATAATGTAAAAAATGAAATGTCATATGCATCATTGTGACTATAATAGAATAAAGAGGATATTTAAAAGGAAAGTGTACTGGGTTGTTATACAGAAATAAGGAGAATGTAAAAAGATAAAATAATAGCACTGCATAGGTGGTTAGCAAATTTTTTATTAAAATAAAATACAGAGTAAGCACTTTTGTAGAACAATCTACTTTTATGGTCTATACATATAAACTTAAAACACATCTAAATAAATAGCAAATAGTTCAGATTTGTTAACCAGTAAGACAAACACACATTTAAGTTTAAAGTAATAAGAGATACTTAGAGACAATGGTAGACTTGATGACATTTGTAATGAGATTGAACATAGGGAGTTATTTTAGATTTTACACCTACAAGCTGACAAGGAAGGAGGCCTGAATGACAAGGTCTCTTTAAAACCGAAATTAAAGAAAAGGAGATGCTAATAAGTTTTATGTTGTACATCATGTGACTTATTCTTGTCGTCTTACTGGTTAATGAAGCTGAACTATTTGCTATTTATTTAGATGTGTTTTAAGCTTATATGTATGGTCTGAAGAAGTACATTGTTCTACAAAAGCGCTTGCCCTGTATTTTATTTTAATAAAAATTTTGCTGACCACCTATTCATGCTATTATTTTATCTTTTTATTTTTATTTTATGTGCTGTTGTTTTTTTGCTTGGTTTGTTGTTTTAGTAATAAGGAGAATGTACTTATGCAACAGGGAAAAGACCTAGTAAGATTAATCTGTATAAAGACTATAGTATTTATGATCTGGTATAATAACTTGTTTGGAGTGAAATACTATGTTTCAAGCAGTTTATTGGGAATAGTGTAAAATGAAAATTACAGTAATGGCTATATTTTTGTATACTTGTTTTTTAAATTAAATGAAACATATACAGATAGACATTTTATTGCACATTTTAAATTAGAATGAATATATGACGAAGGAATGAAGATATACATGGTTATATATATAGATAAAAAGGTACAAAAAGAAATTAAGAAAAGGGAATGTGCCTCATCAATAGTTTGTTAGACAAGCATCTTTAGCTTCACATAAATAATACTTCTGATGTCAGAGCAAATGGTGTATGACTTTACTTACCAAAATTAAACAGTTTTGAGAGGGTTAATGTGATTGTTAAGAAAAGTTTGAAGTCTGACAGCAAGCTCTGTAGATTGAGACTGTGAGCATTTGACAAGTTGTTTCTTGGGGTCCATTTTCCCCAGCCTTTGTCTGCCTATTATATGACTTTGAGCGCATAATAGTAAAGATCTTTAAATGAAAAACAATTTTCTGTTTTTTACCAGTAATTAGATTATTTTTATAATATACTAATAAAAACAGTGGTACACAGATTTAAAATAGGGGTGACTAGCATAGGTTCATAGGTTCATAGATTAGTACTAAGCTAACTGCCCTTGCTAGCCATTTTAAGCCTAGCCAATTATCCCTTGTGAGACTCGAACCCTGCACCTTGTGTTTGTAAGGAAAACACCTTAACCATTAGGCCACCCTCCCAACCATAAATGGGTGTAAAGGATAAAAAGAGAAATAGAAGGGTACTTTGAATGGGAAATCCTTCTATGGAAGGAAATTAATCTACTTCTAATTTAGATATATTTAATACTTTAATTCAGTGTTGTGTGTCTGTGTCAAACGAAATAAGCTTTCAGGCAATACTTTTCCTTTTATTTGCATACAGCTATTATTCTAAGGATCTATTTTATTATGAGGTTTATATTATAGCAATAAGTATTGAAGCATGTATATATGCTGCAGATATGAGTGAAATAAGATGTGTTCCTTAATGTGTTTCGTTAAATGTATCTACAGAGCACCTCGGGTTTTTGTAATATTTTTGTAACACTTGACTAGAGCTCATAACATTGCCAGTTTGTGCTATGTTTAATTTTGTTTGTAAGGAGCTGCAGTGTGGAGCTCTCTGAACTCTTGTAGTTTCTGTCCAACCAAGATCAATTTATCTGCCTGTTTTACATTAATTTCTAGTTTTAATCTGTTGAAGGGAAGATAAACAAATGCACGATACTACATAGTGTGAACTCATATACATTTACTTTCTGAGTATTGGCTGTAGTAGGGTAGCTATTGTACGAGCAGGCAGGGTATGATTATATCAGTATATTGTAGTGGAAAAGTAGTTTTAGGCTACATTTGGCCACATGCAGTAAAATGCCTGCAATGGCTTTACTAGATGTGATATGTTTCTCCCTATCACTTACTTCCCATAAACTCTCTGACATGTTATCTTTTTTTCTAAATGGTATATTCTGTTCCTTGTTTTAATGCTGTTGCCATTAAAGGGCTTCTAGTCTTTCAAGGTTACTCATGGTTGCTAGAAATATTTTTTCATAAGAATTATTTCTAGTATTTCAAATCGTTCAAGAAATCTAAAGATAATTGCCAGATGGAACACTGTATACAAAGACAAGTCTAATGAGAGGCATTTATAGTTAAACTATGGATTCTTTTGCTGCTCTAAAATTTTTTCCCTATTTCTTTCAATACCCACCAGGTCAGCCTTAGGTAAGGCCATATTGCTTGCACAGCCTGACTATGTTCTCCCATTAGTAGCTGCAGTTTCTAAAAAGAACTCCTCGACTATCCAGTCAATGTAAACTAAACCTGCACCTTTTTTACCCTTTACCAGTGTCCCTAGACATGAACATTACTATACTACTTTGCAAAAAGTGAAATGTCCCCAGTAAAGCCAAGAGTTCAAACTTCTTAATAAGCACACACTTCCACCTTGAAAATATAAACCACTTAGAGAAGTGCCATCCAACAATCTCAGAAGTAACAGCAATTCAGGTCCCCTGCTATAAAGACCACAATCAAATCTGCAATCCACAGAGCATGCCTTCCTCTCCTAAACCCTAAGCATTTAGGATTATCTTTCCTCTCATATCAAAAATGTCACTTCTTATTTCACTTTCTGGGCCCTCCTAAAAGAGTATTTTATACAGGAAGCTAATTGCAAATGTAATTTCAGCCACATAATCTAATCCACTCTGTAGTACCTCCGATTCCTGTCACTTTTGCTCTACTCTGCCCCTTGCATTAATTCTCATTTCATATCTACACATTTCTCTCCTTCAGCAGCTACCACCTATCCTGAAAAAAATACTTGACAACATCCAATTACAGTTTCATTTAGTACTTTACATGTTTTCTGTATATTGTAGCTCCTTTATGGAATTCTCTTTTTTACGCTCAGCTGAGCTCCCTCTGTTACTCTTACTTTTTTCTATTCTTCATTTATATATTGTATACAGTGTGCATCATTGCACACTACCATGTATTATGTTTCTTCTCTACATATAAATGGTATGCAATGTTTATTCATTGCACAGTATTGTGTTCTACCTCTTTGCTCAATTGTATGCTTTTCAAACCTTATACATGCATGACTTGTTCTAGACAAACTTAAAATGTTCAATATTTTTAACTATTCTTAATAAAAGATTTATAACAATTAAGATAAAAAAACAAATGAACTATTTACAATATACACAAACATTTTAGAGAGAGAGGGACTTAGGATTTCAAAAGTCAAAACAACGTACATTTGGGAACAGGGCAATAAATTTATTAAGGAATATTAATTCCATTGTTTCAATAAATTCAGTACTTTAGTCCAGGGATTAATTAATGAAAGCAGTGAAGATTGTCTTTTTTTATGATAAATTCCTTGTTGATGACTTCTATGAGAAGCAAAATAAATTCAATGAAGAAATGAGCTCTGCTCTTTATCCAATTTAATGATAATGGTGTTCTTCCCTAAAGCTAGGATAGTCTAAAGTACATAATAATCCTCTTTTTATAACAAAATTTAAATAATAATATAATACCGTACACTTGTTAAAAATAATTCTAACCATAAGAAAAACATCTACTTTCTTCCAAAAATCTTCTAAGTATGGACAGTCAAAAATTCTATGTTGCCAGTTAGCTATTAAATCTGAATTAAATCTCCATCATTTGCTGCTTTTTTTTTTTTTTTTTTTTAGAAAATGTGGCTGATTTATCAGGAGTGTAAAAGGATTTATTCGGGCATTTCCATGAAAAATATGCCAAAAAAATGATTATAGAAGTACTTTTGACAAATTGAAGAATGAGTGATTTATTACTTTCTGTAATAAAATATCATCATTATATAATAAAACATCCAGAATTTATCAAATAAATTATTTTAAAATGTATAAATAGCTTATATAAACCAGAAATATTTGAGACGGAAAAATGTTTCTTGCATATCATTATACAAATATATTTAATTAATTTAGGAATATTAGAGTTATGATGTAACAAAGCTTCATTAAAAATTCTGGGTAAAATTTCTGATAACTTTTATCATTAGCCAATCTGTTGAATCATGTTCAAATTAATCTAATGTTTCTTTAGTTGACTTTAAAGAATTATTATCAAAACAGTTAAACCATCCATATGTTCCATTCCAATGTGACCTTTTTAAAAATAAGTCTTTAAGTGTTTAGTAGAGGAAAAAGGAATCTAAGTTATACCAGAGTTTTAGATCAGTTTGACTTAAAATGATATGTTTGCATTTGTTTGATTGAATTAATATATTTAGCTTGAGATGGAGAAGTATTGTTTTGAAAATAGTTACAAAGCATGAACCATACATAGTTATTTGTTAAATCATATGAACTTGAAATTTTCATTATTTGTTACTAAATAATTGAATATGATGTATTTTTCAAATTAGATGAATAGTCTAAGTCACGCCAATTAATTATTAAATTAACTATAGTTACTTTGAAGTTTCAAGGTCTGGTAGATTTATGCTTCCCTTATCCCAATGTCTAATATGATGAGAAAAAGCTGTTCTTACCTTTTGGGATACGATAAAAATCAGTATCATTTTATTAAATGTCTTTAGACAATGTTTTTCAGTATATAAAAAGCTGTTTGAATAATATATAAAGCTTTTGATAAATTGACCATTTATTTACATTAAATCTGTCCTCAAAAGAAATAATTTTTTGTCTTAGACTCTATTAGTTTAGAAATATTATCCATGGTGTTATTATAATTTGCATTTCTGTTTTGTTTCTGCTGATAGATTTTTGATGCATACACCCCTTAAAATAAATCTTGTGATTCTTCAAAAAAGTTTATATGAGCTAAAATAGATTAATCAGATTATTTGTTCAAAAAAAGGAATTTAGATTTTTTACTATCAATAGATACATTTGATGTTATACTGAAGTTTTGTGAAATATGTGAAACTTCCTTTAAAGATAAGTCTGTTAAAGTTAACATGATATCGTGTGCAAAAAAACATTAGCTTCATTTGTTGTCATTAGTGATTTTGATTTCTGGGTAGTTTGATTTGACAGTATTTTAATTGCTAGGACTTCAGTTACTAAAGTGAATAAAGGAGGAGAAATCAGACAATCTTTTAGTTAGTTTTTAATTAAAACTATATCAGATATAAACATTAATTAAAACTAAATCAGATATAAACATACCAGTTTTCACATAGGCTTTAATATCCATGTGGATCTGCTTTATTGCATTAATAAAGTCAGTTGGAAAAGCAAAAACGTACTTCAAAATGATGTGACCAATCCATTGAAACAAAAGCCATTTCTATGTCTAAACTAATGAAAATGACTTATTTGTTATTACTACTTATTTTATCAACGTTAGCAATATTTTGGTATTGTCCTGGGTGTATCTTTTAGAAATAAAGCCATTTGATCACTGTTTCCTGGGGAAGAAATAACGGCTTTTAATTTATTTGTTAAAATAGAAGTGAGGAGTTTACAATATACATTTAAAACAGATATTGGTATATAAGCTGAACATGAAAGAGGATTATTAACTTCTTTTAAGTATATGGGTTATGAAGGAATGTTTCCATGAAGGAGGAATAGTTAAATTGATTTGAAATTCTAGAAAAACATTAAGAGTGATAACACATTACTAGGTAAAAGCTTAAATAATTCTAAAAGTAAGCCATCAGGACTTGGTGATTGACTAGCTTTAAGTCTTTTATTAAATGTTTTTCATATTTTCTGAGTGATGGAATATGTACCTTGCTTACTAAGTTTTTAATATAATCAATTGAAGTAAATTTATTATTAGAATTGTTTTAAGTTATGCAGTATTAAAACTGTGATAAAACACCCTGAATGTCAGTTGTTATTTTGCATTCCAGAATGATATTTCTTGAATACAATTACATCTAGAGGCTATTTGGGATGTTTAATTCAGTTTTTCATACCTTTGGGAGACACTGAATATGCATCCAGCTTAAGTTTCTCAAGAGCAAGTGATGATCTATGTTGAAGAATATTTATATATTTCTGTTTTAATTAATTAATGAAATTTAATTTAGATGTATTACTTTTTTTTTATAAGCAAGATTAACAATGTGAAATTTATTCTGAACATTTAGAAAATCCTTACCCCATTCTTTTATCTAATTTTACACCACTCTAGTATTTTTTATATGTATAAGTATTAAAAGTATCCTATATTATTATCATGAATTGATTTCATAAAAAAACTCTGGTTCAGTAATAAAATATTCCTTAAACCCTTCATATTTACTATATAGCATGGAATTATGCTAATTGTCGGATGAAGGTTAAATCTAAGTAATCGATTTTAAACTTGTGAATTATACCTGAAAAGGGACAGGAAATTGTTTTAAAAATTATTTAACTAAGATGTTAAGTCATGGGATATAAATAATGTATCAGTTCTGGTTTAAGTGCCAATAACAGGAGAAATATGTGCAAATTTAAGAAGTTGTGTCGCTAAATAAAACTGAATCTTTTAAATGCAACTTTTCTATCATTCTTTAGTGTTTTAGAGGTAAGTTTGATTTGTTTTAGAGAATGTGATTGTTTTTCATTTAAAATGCAATTGAAGTCACCTACTAATATATACATTTTAAATTGTCTAAAATGCTATGAAGTATTACCTTGGAAAGCTTAGCTCCCATACCTAGAAATCTATAATTGTTAGATAGTCTATACTGCCTTATTGTAGAAAATGGTGACCAGTGTAAGAAATGCATCAGTATCTGCAAATACAAATAAAAATTTTGACATTATTATATTTTTCTGCCATTGAATCATTACTCCCCCCTTCAATTACTATTAAAAGTAGAATGAGCTAGAATTTCATATTTGGTAAGTATACACAAGTTTTTATCATCATGATTAAAGTGAGATTCCTGAAAAAGTCTAATGTTTGATTTAGGAATCTCAAAAATTAAGAATGGACCCTTTTTTGTTTTACTGTTTAATCCATTTATATTAAAAAAAAATTGTAAGGTCTATTAATTAAAATGAATTCTCATAATGAAAGTAAAGTTTAAATTTCCATTAGTAAACAATGAGTTTGTTAGATAAACACATTCAGCCTTTAGCTTCAGAAATAATAAATTTCTTACATGTTCAGAAAGAAACGTAATAACATACAATCTAGACTGATAATAAAGAAAACATGTTTAAATTTTTTAAGAACTGAATTTAAGTAATTCATAGTTTGAAATATTAAAGATGTCATTAAACTACCACCCAACCAAAAAATGATTTGCATTGGCTAGTTGAAATTATAACATTAAAAAACTCTGCAGTGTAATAAACTTACTTTAAAGAAAGCAAAGAAAAAAAGTATATATGTATGCTTTAACATTTATATAAGTATTTAGCATATATACACACATACATGTGCACAGACACACACACACACATATCATTCTTGATGCTTTTATATTGACTATCATTCTTTAATACTGTTATTGTTTGTCTTATTTTATATACATTTTCTTCTCTTTTCTTCCCTTTCCTCTCCCGTCTACCCATTTCAAAACTTCCTCAGATTTTTAAAATAAAAAAGTTTTGAAAGCAGAGATTTTTAAAGCTTATAAATATATAGATTCATGGTTGACAGATATTTTATTAGAAAAAGTGATTTCAGAAACAATGATGGCATTCTTTCAAGTGTTAAAACCAAAAATAGGTTATTTTTTGGACTACCTAAGGTGCATAAAGATGAGCAAAATCCTCTATATAGACAATAGTTTCAGCTACAACATCATAGTTGTAACCTTTATCCATATTTATAGATAGACCCCTCTTAAAAGTGGTACAAGAAACAAAGTAATTTATTAGAGACTCTTGACTTTTTTAAGTAAACTCAGGGACCAGTCTGTGGATAGTAATGATTTGTTGGTAACAATGAATATACAATCACTGTATACATGTATTCCACATGAAATAGGTCTAGTGGGTAGGGAATATGTTGATTAACAGTGATACGTTTGAAGTGGGAGAATGTAGATGTATGTTGGAATGTATGGACAATATTTTGTCATACAATGTTTCTTTTTTTTGAAAATGAGTATGTTTTACAAACAAGGGGCATAGCTATGGGAGCGAGGATGGCCCCCAATTATGCCAGTTTAGTTTTAGCTTATTGGGAGACCAACTTTTTATCCAGGATTGAAGGAATGGACAAGATGTTATGTTACTATAATGTATTGATGATCTGTGTTTTGTGTGGAAGGGAACAGAGTTTGAACTGGTAGAGTTCATCAAGAGAATGAATAGTAGTACCTCCTTGCTAATTTTTTCCTCTAATTGGAGCATTTCAAAAGTTAGTTATTTAGACTTAGAAATTTTTAAAGAAGCAGGGACCAGAAGGTTGGGCTCAGTATTTAGTCATAAGAATGTGGCAAGTAATAGTCTGCTGCATTATTTAAACATGCACCCCACTTATGTTAAACATAACATAGTCAAAGGGCCGTTAGACTGAAGAGGCTTGTGATGGATGTTTCTAAAATGGATGAATTTGTGAATAAGTTACACTTTAGGTTTAAAAATAGGGGATATCCTTCAAGAATAGTGAAAGAAATACTAGGGGCAGAAACTTTAAGCAATGACATTAGTGACATAAAGAATGACAATAAGGATTAGTCTATATCTATGCCTTTAGTTTTTACTGTAGACAGTAAAGCCATAAAAGGGATTATATCCAATAATTGGAGGATTTTAGCAGTGAATAGTAAATTTAAATCAGTTGTAGGTGTGAAACCGACTTTTATTAATAAAAGGGCCAGGAATTTTAAGGAAATATTAGAGAGGAATCAAAAACGAGGTTCCACTACACAAGGGGGAATGTTTAAAATGTATGCGTTGTAATGTTTGTAGGTATATAGCTGAGAGTCCCTTTATAGAAGTTAGCGCACACAGCAGGATTTGAAAAGTTCCAAGGAAGTTTACATGTGGTTCCACTTATGTGGTATATTTAGCAAAGTGCTCAGCCTGCACTTCCTTTTATGTCAGTAAGACCAATAGGAAATTAAGGAAAATAATTTATGAGCATTATTATGACTTAAAAAAGGATTTAAATAATGCATTGTTTAAGCACATGTTGGTATGCCCAAGCAATAAAAAAATTTCTTTTTGCTGTTATCAATCATGCTCCCACAGATTTTAATGGGGATAAAGAGGGTGAGTTAGAGTATAGGGAATTGAAGTGGCAGACTTTGCTCAATGCTTATAATGCACCAGGGTTGAACATTGGTGTTAACTATAAAGCTGTTTTACACAGAAAAGTTTATTATGACAAGTGTAAATGAATGCACAATATTTATATAATATTTATATAAGTTTTATTGTCCTGATTTAGTCAAGAACATTTATGCTAATTTTTTTTAAAGAGAAGTTTTATTTTGATTGGATGTGTTGGATTGGGGAGGGGTATTTAAGAATGGTCTTTTTGGTTCTATGTCAGTTCTGAAGAAGGCCACAGTTGTTTTTACGATTAACTTTGTGGATAATAAAGGATAATAAAGCATTATTTTGTAGTGGCATTCACTGCATGTTTATCTCAGTGTTTTTTATCTAATTTATTTGCTTTGTTGTACTGGAACCTGAGGCACAGCTCACAGTTTATATATATATATATATATATATATATATATACATATGTATAAAATTCTGAAATAAATCCTCACTCTCTAGCTTTCATAGGTTCATAGATGTGTACTAGGCTAATGGCACTGGGGCCTTTACAAGCCTAGCAATAGGATTACCCTGGAATCATGCCACCTGACCATAGTTCCCAGTGTCTCTGTTGAGTAGAGCCACTGGAATTATCCTGGGGGTGAATTTTCTATTTCCCATCCACTCATTGAGATTTCTCTTGAAGATGGTCAGCAAAGTGCTCTGCTTGACATGTATGGGAAGTCTATTCCATAGCATGGGCAGTCTCTGGGTTATGAACCCTGGGTTATGAACCCTCCAGTATGTTCTGTTGATTGTGGTAATGAGATTGAGGTCTCTGGAGCATGTGGTGCAGAGGAATTGGGATTTCCTTAGATGTAGCATTTCTAACAGAGCTGGGTCAGACGTGGCTTTGTAAGTCAAGTAGAGATTGCCTCTAAGTAGGCGATATGAGACGGAGAATAGTTGTAGCTTTTTAAGCCTGTCAGTATAGGACAAGTGTTTAAGGCCTTGGATCCTCTTTGTAAGGTACTTTTGCGGTCTCTCTGGTTGTTGTAGGTGTCTAGTGAGGTGCATGCCAAATGGGGCATTGCACTCAATGATTGGCATAATAAGGGAAGAGTAGACAGATACAGTTACCTCTTTCTTCCTGTATGCAAAACTGTTAGTAATGAGATTTGCCACATAGGACTTTCTGACCACAGTGGCAATGTGGTGATCAAAACAGAGGCTGCTGTCAACCTGTGTTCCCTGATCTCTTATAACAATGTCTGTGTTCAGTGGACTACCATCGATGTGATAATTCATGGGACCTGGATTTTTCCCAAAGGGGATGATGACACATTTTTTGGCATTGAGCTTAAGGCCATGGTTCTGACACCAGTTGTTGGTCTCAGTGAGGCCATTATGTAGGATGTCAACATCACTTGTGGAGTTAACAATAGCCACCAACTTGTAATTGTCTGTGAACCTTGTCAGCCAGAGTCCCTTCGTGTTGGCCTGGACTTCAGATAAATAGATACCAAACAGGAGAGGACCCAGGACCAAACCCTGTGGGACTCGACTCATGACTAGTCAGCAGTCTGACTTGGAGTCAGCTACTTTCACACTGTGGGTTCTAGCTGTGAGCCAGTTTGCAACCCACCTAGTGATATAGGGGTTCATGCCTAGCTTAGTGAGTTTTTCTATGATTCTTTAGTGGGGAATGGTATCAAAGTCCTTGGCCAGATCAAGGTAGGCTGTATGAACCACCTTGCCTTCATCCACAGCTCTGGTGACTGATTCAAAAAAGTCAACCAAGTTGAGCAGGCATGATCTACCTTTCACAAAACCAAACTGTGTGGGATCCAGCATTTGGAGATTCCCTATATCCTTGTTTATTAGGTCCATGATAATGCTCTCCATAGCTTTGCATGTCAGTCTCGTCAGACTAATGGGGCAATAGTTCCCAGGGGTCTGTAGTTACTCCTCTTTTGTGGAGAGGGATGACTGTAGCAGTGCGCCATTCGGTAGTGACAAAGCCTGAGGTGAGGCTGTGATTGAACAGGGCAGACAGATGAGGTGCCAGTTCACTCTATAGTTCATGTAGAACACAGCCAGGGATATTGTCAGGTCCCATAGAAGCTGTATTCTTGGCTTGAACAGTGCTGTTTTAACCTGTGCAGCAATAATACTGGGTGCCTGGCAATCTACTGGTATTGTGATTGGTCCTTTGAGGGGGGGGTCAAGTTGGCACTGAATCTGTCGCCAGTATATTGGCAATATCTGTTGGCTTGGTATAGGAGGTAGCATTGTGCAGTAGCTCAGAGCAAATCTGGGTATTACCATGGAGATTCTTTATATAACTATAGAAGGCCTTGTGGTTGTCTTTACTATCTGCTGCAATTCTGTTTTCAAAGCTAGCTTTAGAGGATTTGATAAGGAATCTCAAGTTTTTGTTGAGTCTGATAAGGGAGTTTTTCCAGTCTTGGGACTTCACCTTATTTCACATCAGTTTCCTCCTTCTGTTGTAGTTTGTTTATGGCAGGGGACCACCAGATTGGCTTCCTTTTTTTGGAGGAGAGCTTATTGGTTCTGTTGGGTATGGCGAGATCCATGCATTTGTGTACATGTTTGTACAGTATATTGTTGTATGATTTGGCGGTCATGCAACTATTCTCCATTTGCATGGGTGCAGTGAAGTTACCTCTGTTTTAAGGAGCCCAAAGTTAGCTTTGGAGAAGTTTTTCATGGTGGTTACCTTTGCGGGGGGGGGGTATGTGGATATGTGGATTTCCAAGGTGATTAGTTTGTGGTTGGATCTAACCAGATAGGAGTTGACTATTGGTGTAGAGCAATATTTGCCCATGTTAGTAATGACCAGGTCAAGAAAGTTGCTACCTCTAGTGGGGGTAAGAATGAGCTGGTCCAGAGCATTGGAATTAATGAATTCCAGGAAATGTTGGGCAAGTGTATTGGTACATGAGTAGTTTTCTCAATTAATGGAGGGGAAGTTAAAGTCACCCAGTATGAGAATGTTAGGTTGGACCCTAATATTCTCCATGGTGCTTAAGAATGTGGAGTGTGAGTCTTGGGACATGGTTGGGGTCCTATAGCAGGCTATGACATGAATCACTGTCTTACCCAATGTTAGCTGCACCTAAAGTATCTCTGATGCATTATGTTGGGCTACCAGACTGGAGGTGTGCATATCCGTTATGAATATGGAAACACCCCTGCCTTTGGAGCGTTGGTCCAAGTTCTGAGGCAGGAAGGTGTGGAATGAGTTATAGCCTGGCAGTGTAGGAGTACTTTCTGCTGCCTTGAGACAGGTCTCTGTTACAGCACAAATGTCGATGTTCTCCATTTTAAGGAGTGCTTCAAGTGAGTGCATTTTGAAATTTAGACTTCTAGTGTTGAGCAGCATGACCCTCAGATTGCATTTGTTTGTAGCTGTTATGGTGGTAATTTGGTCTTTGGAACACTGCCTATAAAGGCACTATAGGGATGGCAAGAGCCTTGGCCAGTATCCAGAAGCCCAGGGATGACTGATGCAGGCCATCTCTGGCAAAGCATCGAGGTCTGTCAATCATGTCATCCTAGGCAGACAGATACTGGATCCCGATAGAATGACACCAGAAACGTAGCCAATTGTTGAAAGCAATCATTTTCTGCTTGTAGTGTGATATAATTCTGGCTGATGGTAGGATACTGCTCAGGGCTAGGGTCATACCCGCCTGGGCTACATAATCCGAAAGCTCTTCCATGTCTCTTTTTGTGTCATCCAGGAAGGTACTTCTCAGGTCATTCACACTCTCATGTACAATGACAGAGTCATATTTGTACCTGTTGTTGAGGGACCTGAGTGTGTGTGTTATGTGGCAAATCCTGGCACCTGACAGGCAGCTGACTGTTACTTTCTCCTTATTCAGCCTAGTGAGTGGGACATCAGTGTGCCTTACTAATGAGTCACATATGACTAATGTGTTAGGCATGCTGTTTTGCCTTGGGGGCTTTGGTTGAGTGGCACACTGTTTAGGAGAGTTATGTGTCTCGTGACTAGTTTTGTGTTGTGGTGGGTGAGTACATTTCTGCCTTGGAGGTCTCTGCTGCTTGGGTAGATTTTTATTGAGAGCCTCCGTGAAGGTGGGTGTGTGCTTTGTGGTTTTGTGTGAAGGCAGTGCTGGTGTGTGTTCTGGTGGGCTATGTGTTGCACGTGGAGTAGTGCAAGTGTTGACCTTCTCCTCTTGACCAGCTATTCTGCTGTTTGCTGGAGAGTGTGTGGCTTCTTGTTTGGATATATAAGTGCAGCTCTCGCAAGTCTGAGTGTTGGGAGGTAAGAGGAGAGGGTTGTCAGTGTACATAAGGTAGTTGCTACATTGCCTCAGGATGCCCAAGTTCACCAGGTTAATAAGAGAAAGCACAGGGAACTGACCTTTAGACATGCCTGGAGGGATGGGCATTATTAATAAGTACTGGAGCTGTTTCCTTGTAGAAAGTTTAGTGCTGGTAGCACTTTTGTGTGCTACAAGAAGTCTGGTAAAGTGCTACACTATAATAAGCTAGTAAAAGTGCAAGAGAGGAGAAAACTAGCAGATCTAAGGGAAAAAATTGCAGAGTAGACTTTGGTACTGCTCAGAAGCTTACAAACAGTCTTGGATACAGCGAGTCTGTATCTGGACTACACTAGTTACAGGAAAAGTGGGAAACAAACACAAATGCAGGCTTTTAAACCAGAAAGTTGGAAGAGATGAAAAAAAACTTCCCAAATGACCAATAAACTACAATTTCTAGGGCCAGAAACTACTCCTCTTGTGGTAGATAGGCTACCTAATGTTTACCACTCCCACTGATAAGCTAAAAGGCTTCCCTCCAACACAGAAAGGCTTGGGGGGCTCAGAAGCTTACAAACAGTCCTGGATGCAGCCAATCTGTATCTGGACTAGACTAGTTACAGGAAAGGTGGGAAACAAGTGCAAATGTGGACTTTTAAACCAGAAAGTTGAAAGAGAGGGAAAAAATTGCCCAAACGGCCAATAAACTACAATTTCTGGACCAGAAACCACTCCTCTTGTGGTAGATAGGCTACCTAGTGCTTACCACTCCCACTGAAAATTATTTTGGGCTTCTTTCATCTTAATGCTATTGAAATTGATCAACATTGATAAGTACTGTACCCTGGTTAACAAATTCAATAAATAAATAAATCAGTAAATTCTTCAGTAAAGTTTAGATGACCTAGAACAGATAAATCATACTGTTTATTCAAATAAGGAATTCTTGTTTGAAAGTCCACATGAGCTATACATAATAATTTAACAGTTTCTTACTATGACTACATAATATCCACAAAAGAGCATGATAAATGCAAAATAATAATAATAATAAATAAATTAATATGTGTATTTCTTACAGGAACTTCTCACTCATACAGCAGTCATCTTCCGCAAATGTTTTTTATGTCAAGCATTATGTTGCAAGCATTTTGAATTAAGACAATACTAAATTCTCAGTCCAAATGTGTAGTTTACAGTTTCCTAAAAGTCATATTCAGGAAAAGCAGTTAACAATTAAATTAGTGTTTGTGTTTGTGGGTGCATGCACATGTGTGTGTGTGTGTGCGTGTGTGTGCGTGTGTGTGTGTGTGTGCATGCTCACCCATGCACATTCTGTAATGGGTTGGCACTGAGTACAAATATTTTCTTTTTTTACATTCATAGAGAAGTATCAGAAGTCTATACATCATTTCTTGCCAGAGAAACCACACATTGCAGATTAAGCCACATATATTTTATTTCCCTTTCGTAGATTTTACAAGACTTAAGTGCAAGCCACATATATATTAGTCTGACTCAGAAAAGAGTGACATATATTTAATTTTGAAACCAAGAGGGTGGACTGCTAACTGTTCTAATGGGAACCTCTCCAGTCTTTTCTTATTTTTGATGGGATTAAATATAAAAAAGGTCAAACTGGAGATTTTTATATGGCTTAATGCTTTTTACTCTCAATAAACTATTTTGATATTTTGTTTCCTAAAAGAAATAGAGAACAACTTGTCTGAGCAATATTCCAAAATTTTCTTTTGACAAAATGAATAACTCCAAGTCTGTTACTGAAAACATTTCTGGGAAGAAATAAGTGAACATCCAGATCTCTAATATACAAGAAATCTCACTTAAAATGGACATGCTTGTCAAAAAGATACTATTAAAGAAAACTGTAATGGGAAATTGCTTTTGCTTTTAATGGAAGATATAATCAAGCAACAAAATATCAAAATTTGTGAGATAGAAAAGACCTTGACTGATGTTTATGATAGACTTAATGAAGAGGTGACACAAACTGCTTCTTCTTCTTCTTTCGGTTGCTCCCGTTAGGGGTCGCCACAGCGGATCAACTCTTTCCGTTTCTTCCTGTCCTCTGCATCTTGCTCTGTAACACTAATCACCTGCATGTCATCACTCACCACTTCCATAAACCTTATCTTAGGCCTTCCTCTTTTTCTTTTACCTGGCAGCTTCATCCTTAGCATCTTTTTCCCAATATACTCTGCATCCCTCCTCAGCACATGTCCAAACCAACGTAATCTTATCTCTCTGGCTTTGTCTCCAAACCTTCCAACCTGGGCTGACCCTATAATATACTTATTCCTAATCCTGTCCATCCTCATCACACCCAGTGCAAACTGAATTTCTTTTAAGCAAAACACATTATTAGACTGATGATCTTAAAATAGAGAAAGGAGGAATTATTTAAGAATATTTGCAGTACTATAAAATATGGAAGGAGGAAATATGGTACATATTTTGACTACATGGATCCTAAAATTCTTGAATCTACTGGAAGCCCTTTCTAATGGTTTTGAATATATGTATATATCCCTGACATTATTATCTAATAAAAAATGAACATCTTCAAGATCAGTTATAGTTGAATTTATTTCTAATATTGATAAAGACTTAATTTTAAAATATGTCTGTCATCTCCCGTCCAGAATTGGAAATAATATCAAAAGATTTGATAATGACTACCCCAGCAATGTGAATGGGAAAAATAAACATTGTCTTCCCTTTATAAAAGAAATTAAAAGGAATAGCTTTAAAGTTGATCTTCTTTTTTCAGATAGCATAAAAATTTTCTTTCATGATGGCTCAAAGATATTTAATTCCCTGGATGATGCAATATTTTATTTTTTAAGAAAAAAAGCAACTGCTTATCTACCTCTGAATCCATGAACCGGTATGGAATGAGTATGAAGAAACAGGCTGAAAAATCCAGTTGAAGACTTACTCATATTAAAAAATGGAAAGGCAAATTATTACTGCTTTCTTATTCCTTTATGTTTAAGCTTGTTCTTTCAACAATAGATTCATGGCATATAGCTTTTATCTACTAATTATAACTGAAGGTTGGTGGTATTGCAACATGTTTGTTTTCTTTGTGTGCTCTTCATGACTATCTGGGATTTGGGGTTTTGCTGAGCTCTTTTAAGCTCTTGAGGGATGATAATATTATTATTTGATAGCTCTGCTTTATCTTAATCTGACTTCTTTGATTATGCCTGTATGATTTGGAAGCAATGCATCATTCACAGGCTGTAACATCAATAGTATTATTTTTTTATTTCAATATTTAGTTGATTTTCTTTGGGTTTGATTTTGAATTTATGTACTGTTAAGTGTTTCATCATCCTTCATTTTATTAATTAAAATTATTTGTATGTTTGCTTTAAAATAAACAGTTGGGATCTGTTAAGAACTGTCATAAATGCATGAGGATATGATTACTTTAAGACATAGTAGTACTCACTTCTTTAGCTCGCATGTTCCAGTCCATGTAATCAGCATATATGAAACATTTCTGTGAGGTCTACATAACTTATGTCAGTACTGTATGTGAGACATAATGGTGGCATTTAGTAGATGACTTTTAGCAGTGGAATAGGTAATTTTATTATAATCTTGATACCAGTTCTTGAAAATGTTTCAGTTTTGTTCAAAGCCTTTTTTTACCAGAATTGTATGTATGATTTATTATCTTTACAGGATTTCTTAGACTGCAATGACTTATGCCTGCTGTGGAGTTCTCTGACATACATAAAGATAGTTGCAGTCACATTGGTGATCTGTGTTTTTCTATCCTTTCATTTTTTTCATCCACAAATTATGATCTGATTTCTGATATGGTACGTGCTGACTAGTTGTCTTATTTAGACTGTCTTTTTCTCATAATGCTGCCATTTAGCATTTTCCATGTCTTGCAGAAGCACTGAATACATGATGCATATTGCTCATAGTTGTTGATAAATCTATTAGCTTTTTTATATTGATGGAATCTAGGAAGCAATGAAAGAGTATTTTTTATGTACCTTGTACATTCTGTTTTAAAGTGTTGAGATGGAAAAAGGTTCATAGGTTGGTACTAGGTTATCGGCACTAGGGCCTATACAAGCCTAGCCATAACAATTACCTGGCTATTTATTCCCAAAATATTTACTTCCCTGGTTCCCTCTCTAGCAGGGTGACTGACATGTAATGACTGAAATGTAGGGTTTCTTCTGAAACTATTAAGACTCAACTGATATTATAAATCCACAATTGTCTAGGATATATCTAAAAGATGCACAAAATAATAGAATAACATTATATTTGATCATTATGCTAGAAATATAAGTATAACGTAGATTTTATGATATTATTGCACTAATTTTTTTACTTCTTCATAGTGTTGAATGCTTGCATAAGTTTAGCACATTGAATTAGACAATACATGCATAACATGAATTGATACTTTGTATTTTAAATGTATGCATGTATGATGTTTAAGTTTTGAATCTTTATTTTATTTTTGTGATACTCTGTAAATTGGTATGTAATAATTCCAGTTAAATTTGCAGTTTATACGGAAGCTTTTGATTTTTTTTCTTGGATTAGTATAGTGTAAGAATTGATAGTAATTTATTATGTCTTATTACATTGTAATTATCTTAGGGTTAGCTTAATATTAATTAAAATGTTTTATGTTTTATCATTGTAATACTACCATCTAGTGGTGGGAGGTTTTAAGGTTCACAAAATGATTAATATTATAAGGGAATCTGACAACTACTAATATAGTTTCATTTATTTATTTATTTTATATATTCTTTTATTGTATATGGTTAATACATTAGATAAATGTATTGTATTTGGTTAATACAGTAAATATATTTTGATGTGAAACTAATTATAAAACAACATGATTTATGTATGATTCATTTAGATATAATTATCATTAATATAAATATAACTAATATTATATTATTAGGTGTCATAATATAATTGGTAAACTTTTGCCTTTATATTTATAATTAATAAATTGTGCAACAGTGACTCAGCAAGTTATTTTCCAAGGTAAGAAATAGGAAGATGAAGTAAAGAATGTCTATATTTATAGAAACTAACTTCATGGTAAAGGCTGTCTCATAAGATATTTCATCTATATAAGTTAAAAATTATTTCTTGCTTTTATATAACAGAATTGTGCTTATTCTTTTGTAATGTAAATAACTAATGCATTAGATTCAGTGGAGTCTTCCCTACATGAATGTGTTGCTGCTGCTGCTGTTTGGGTTGCTTAATCAATTTAGAGTTCTAAAATTAAGTAGGAACTTTAGTTTTCATTGGTTGGTGGGAAAGTATGTTATCTTTTTGGTTAGCAATATGTTTAAAAGGAAATCATATTTTGATAATTGACAATAATAACAACTCTTCACTGTTATTTCTGATTGTAATATTGAATATTGAAAATTATAATAAAACAGCTGAGAGAATACTACAATCACTTTTTAGATTCCTAAATATTCAAAAAACAAATGTAGTTCTACTTCAGGAGACTTACCTACTTGATAAAAATACCAAATATTTAAATAATAAAGGTAATTTGGTTTTATCAACTTCATTTTTTTATTGGAAAGAATAGGTATGGCAATTCTATGGAAAAATCTGCGATTATGCCTAAAGTATTATCTGTCTTTTATGGCTCTAAGGGAATGTGCTTTGATAGTTATTTTGTATAACATAAGAATTTATACAATTGCTAATATGTATTTGTTTCTAGCGGTAGGAACAAAACTGACAACAGAGGTATTTGAAATTTTATCTAAAATGAAAAGTAGTTGAATATTAGGTGGTGATTTTAATGGTATACTGGATAAAAAAGATGAGTGCTTTTAAGGAACCCAAAATCACTGACTCAGCAAAAGTTCATAAAATAGTCTGAAATTTTGAATTTGAAGGATATACTGTCATTTGCTAATACTAAATCTTTCTTCATAGGTTCATAGAAGGTTAATAGGCTAATGGCCCTAGAGCCCTTACAAGCCTGACCATATTTATCCCGATTTTTCACCATTGTCAGTGGTTAGGTGAGTGAAGTTCACAGAGGTAAGGATCTATGGTAGTTAATACCAACGTCCGCTTTCCAGGAGGGACATGGGCACCACTACAGGAGTGAATTTGCAGTCACCCATCCATTGATTTAGGTTGCATTTGAAGAGAGTCAGTGAGGAGCTCTTTTTCATGGGAACTGGAAGCTTGTTCCAGAGAAGTGGCAGTCTCTGAGACATGTATATATCTCTCCAGCTTGACCTGTTCATTTCAGAGGCTAGGTTAAGATCCTGCAACAAGTGACCCTCCTGCAGTTTGATTTACGAATGTGTCACATTTTCATCAGGGCAGGGTCAGAGACTACCCTGTAAGCCAAACACAAGTTACCCCTTAACAGCCTCTGCGGTGTCTTCAATTGTTGCAGGTGTCTGGTGAGGTACATGTGAAAGGGAGAATTGCACTCTATTATTGGTCTGATTTGGGCTTTGTATAATGGAATCATAACATGTTTAGATCTAGATGCGATGCCTTTACTTATAAGATGTACTACACAGGAGGATTTCCTTCCTGCTGTGGATATGTGGTGGACAAGTTTCAGATTGCTATCAACCTCAGTACCTAGATCACATACCACTACATCTACACTGGGGGGGGGGGGTGTTGTCTGTAATGTAATTAGCAAGGATGTCAGCTTTCCAAAAGAGAATAATGTATTTTTTGCATTCAACTTTATTCCACAGCTTTGGCACCAGTGATTTATCTGCGTTAATCCTGTGTACAGTATATTAACATTGTTGGGGGGGAGCTCAATGATTGCTCCCAATTTGCAATTGTCAGTGAACTTGGTCAGCCACAGGATGTCCAAGTTTGCTGGACTTCTGAGAAATAAATTCTGAGTAGTTAAATTGTTTCTAACTAATAATGATCAAGTAAATTAATTTTTTTATGGGAGTATCTTAAAATCTGTTTATTTCATAAATCAAAGGTTGGTGCAGTAAGAAAGTTAGACAATGAGATGAGGAACTTAATACATTACAAGATAAACTTATTTTAAAGTAATAAGCATAATATTAAATAAAAAAAGAGTAAATATCAAAATATCTTAATACCTATATCCAAAATAGCTCTTGTAAAAGTTAAATCAGATTCTTATGTAACTACTTCTAAGGGTTAATATAGGTTGGACAATAGATCAGAAATGATGAATAAGGAAAATTTAATTCAAAGCATTATAGATCAAATTACAAATGATAAATATGATAATTAGTAAGATTTAATAATTATTATTAGAAAATTAAGATTGTTGGGACTGAAAATGAGAAGGTATTAAAGGATTCTTTTCTTACGGATTGTACTGTTAGAAGAATTAGCCCTGAGTAAGTAAGAGACCTAATGAAAGAAATTTCTCTTTTAGAGATTAAGGAACAAGTTAAGAGGCTCAAGAATAGCAAAGTCACCAAACATGGATGCTATTATTTCTGTGATTTATAAGATATTACATAATAATATTGTTATTTTTTTAACAAATGCTTTTTTATTAATTCAGAAGGGAAATGGGATCCCACCTTCATGGAATTACTCTAAGTTTCTCCCTATACTGAGCCAGGATAAAGATCTGGGAAAAAATCCTCTTACAAGATGATTTCTTTGTTAAATATGGACTGTGAAATCTTTAGGTCAACTTTAGTGGATAGACTTAGACACACAAAAATTCTATGATCAAGATCAGTCTGGTTTATTTCAAAAAGGCAAGTTAATGATAATGTTAAAAGAATTATAACAATTATTGGTTATGTTCAAAACAATTATTATACATTGGCAATTATTAGTTTGGATATAAAAAAGGCATTTGATGCAATAAATTGGTACATTCTATTTAGAGCTCCATGTTTTTACAGCGTTCCTAATAATTTTATATTATTATTAAAATGTATATAGTAATTCTAGAGCCTTTGTTAAGATTGGTCTTTTTTTAAAGGTTAATACTTGATATAACTATAGAACCATTTGAAGTTTTTGTTAGGAATAATAATTTGATAGACAATATTACAACTAATGAGAATAATCAGTATAAGTTTCAGCTATTTACTGGTGATATTTTATTAACTATTGGTAATAAAAACAAATCTTTAGAAGTGATTTATATCTGAAATTATTTGAAAGGATCAAAAATGTGAAATTCAGTTATAATAAAATGGATAGATTGTTAAATTGAAATATAAATAGATTGTTAAAAAGATATAATATGGCCTCACCAAAGTCATTTATTAATTAATTTGCCGTATTGTTAACACATAATTTAAATAAGATTTTTAAAATGAACTCTAATGGTATAATAGAACAAGAAATAAAATATTAATTAATAAATGGAATACCCTTGCTTTTTTCTTTTGTTGACTAATGCCTATAAAAATGAATGTATTGCCTAAAATTCTTTATTTTATGTAGTCACCAGCATTAATACCAGAGAAAGGTTTTCAAAAACCTACAATAAGTTGCTTATAAACTTTTTACGGTGTATCTCCTCTCACTGTCAATAACCAGATTGCCATAACAGTGAGGAAATCCTTCTATGTGGCACACCTCATCACTAAGGGCTTTTCATCCAGAAAAAAGGAGGTCATTGTCCCACTGTACTCATCCCTCATTAGACCCATTATAGAATACAATGCCCCATTTAGTATGTACCTCTGAAGACATCTGCAACAACTGGAAAGGTTGCAGAAATACCTCACTAAAAGAATCACAGGCCTAAAGCAGATGCCCTATACTGACCGCCTTAAAAAACTCCAGCTATACTCTGTCGCATATAGTCTACTCACAGGCGATCTCTGCTTAACATACAAGGACATGTCAAACCCAGAGCTGTTAGACATGCTAGACTTAAAGAAATCCCAATCCCTCAGAGCCACACGCTCCAGGGATCTAAACCTTGTCATCACAATAAAAATGCTGGAGGGATAGGTTCCTGACCTAGAGACTCCCCAGGCTCTAGAATAGACTGCCCATACATGTCAAACAGAGCGCCTCCTTGGCCCTCTTCAAAAGGAACCTTGATTGGATGGGAGAAAGGAAATTCACTCCGGGGATCACATCGGTCACCCTGCTAGACAGGGGTGCAGGGAAGTAAATAGTGTGGAACGAAATAGCCAGGGAATTGTTGTGGCTAGGCTTGTATAGACCCTAGGGCCAATAGCCTAGTACCAACCTATGAACCTATGAATCTATAAATAAACCTAGAATGGTCTTTATTAACTACATTAGAGTGTTGGGTAAGGGCTATTGGCCCTAGGGTCTATACAAGCCTAGCCACAACAATTCCCTGGCTATTTCGTTCCACACTATTTACTTGTAGACTTGTTTACCTATGGCGAAACTAGATCTTTGGGATTGCAGGGAATGCCACAGTTATCAAGGTTAATAATATAGCAGTATATATGGTTCAAATGCATTATAGGACAGTGTCTTCTGTAATGTAGAAAAAGATGATATAGTTTCAGTCTTCAAAACAATTTTATATTGGTTTGGTTGTTCTTATGCTGCTGAATAGAAATCTATTAATGCTGTTGAATATTAGAAAGTTTGTGGCAGGGATTTACTATGACATTTGTTCAAGTTAGTACTATAAGTGAAGGAAAGCATTATTTCTTCTCAAGATCCAATAATATTAGTTAGAAATTATCGATTAAAAAATGCTGGTATGATATACATTAACAGATATCTTAAGTTTCTAAAAATACTGGGCAAGAGACCATCTCCACAAAGAATGATTTCCAGAAGAGATTGTCATCCAGACACTAATTATAATTACAAAGAGACACTTTGTGTCTTTCGGCTTTTCCCGGTTAGGGGTCGCCACAGCGGAAGTCCGGTCCGCTAATGATTGGTAGTTAATTTTTACATGCCGAGTTACCAGCCCTGATGCACAACCTTAAACGAAGGTACGCCCATTCACGCATGTCTCTACGTATAAGACGCTCTAGCTGAGAATTACAAAGAGACACTAAATAAACAAATAGTAACATGATATAGAAAAGAATGGCAAAAAATGGACCTCTAAAGACTATGATCCAACATTAAACAACTCATATGGATAGCATATAAATGAAAAGTTTAAATTGCATTGATGAAAGACTATGTGAACAAGAAACCACAATGAATTTCTGCTTAAACAAATAACTGACCACCGAATAAGGTGGATGACTTTGAAGAAAGAGAGAGAGAGAAAAAAAAATAATGTAAAAATACTTAGTGTGCTTGAGGAAATGGAAGTTAAAATATGGTAACCTTAAGGAGGGCTTCTCATATTGTAAAGAAAGACCCCATTGATCTGTCACAAAGCCTCCAGCTAAGGAAGGAGTCTCATTCAGGTCTATAATTGTCAAATTCATCTCATAACTACATAAAGAACATGTTATTATAATGGCTTGTGCACATTCTCCTCTAAAAATTGATAGATCAGTCAACAGATGTGATCATTTCTACTCCCAGAAAGTAATAGAAAAACGGAGAGTATACTTACCACTAGTAAAATCCATAGAAATTGGCATTCAGTGACACATTTTGTTTCCAGTAAGATTAAAAAATCTTTCACTCAGAAAGAACAAGTATTTTTGACAGTTGTGAAGATGCCCTTTGCTTTCTTAAACCTGAAAAGATTAGCAATATTCAGCAAAAAGAGCACTAGAGCCTTAAAAGCCTAAAGAAATAAACAGAGACCAGGATGGAAGACTGTTCTGAAAACCAAACAAACAAAAAATCCATTAAAATGAAAAATTAATACAATGAACTAATGTGTTTATCTAAATAAAGTATATTTTTTGTCTAGTCAGTAATATAGATATACCCGGGGATTCAAAAAACTCCATGTAGCGTTCATGTTTTCACAGACAACAGCACCGCTAATTATATAGTCATGCTTTGTACTGCATTTAAACATAAACAAGTGCAGTTTCATGGCTTGCAACAATGTTGCTGGCCAGGAAGCTGCAACACGAATAGCAGTAGACATGTAGACTTGTTTACCTATGGTGAAACTAGATCTTTGGGATTGCAGGGAATGCCACAGTTATTATCAAGGTTAATAATATAGCAGTATATATGGTTCAAATACATTATAGGACAGTGGGTCTACTTGAAAACACTGACATGCCAAAACACCGACGACGAGAACACCGAGACCGGAAGATCGACAACTGAGATGACCAACAGTTTAAAAGCCTAATGCTGAGAACACCGACATGTTAAGGTAAGTGTGCGATAATGACAGACTTTAGGGTTAGGGGTGGGTTAAGTTAGTTAGGGTTAGGGTGCAGGTAAGATAAGTGTGCGATAGTGACAGACTTTAGGGTTGGGGGGTTAAGTGAGTTAGGTTTAGGACGTGGGTTAGGTGAGTGTGCGATAGTGATGGACCTTAGGGTTAGGGTCTGGGTTAAGGTTAGTGCATAGATAGTTGTGTATGTAAGGTTTAGTGTAGGTTTGTAAGGTTTTTGGTGTACTTGTGTTGTGTGTGTGTCTTTTGGAAAAGGTATTTGTTTTGTTTTGTTGATTGTCAGGATTGTGGTTTGTTGGGCATGTGAAGTTTCATGCTTTTAAACTGTCAGTCATCTCAGTTGTCAATCTTCCGGTCTCAGTGTTCGCGTCGTCAGTGTTTTGGCATGTCAGTGTTTTCAAACAGACCCAGAGCAGAATATACAGTGCAGATTATTGTGAACCAATTTCAGGGATTCTGTACAAATGTTGTGTAAATGATCCATAACTGTACATGGACTACAATTTAAAATAAACAGTATAGGGAAGTGTGTGTATATTGAATAGAGACACACAGATGAATTGTAGGAATGAACACCGGGAAAGATGACAGATGAAACATCTCAAACTACAGCAGATGAGGACATGCAAATGAAGACAGTAGCAGGAATGCTAATCAAATATCAACATGATACAGTGCGGACTGTACAGTGAAAATGTATATTATGTGACTGTCACACAGGATGACATAATGGAGAAAATATCTTTGTGATATAAGCATCCTGACATGAACAATGGAGAGGACATCTAGCAGGGATGTTATAAGCAATAGGGGTTAGGTGCGTATTGTAAAGTTGTGCAAAATGAGATCCATGAATATGACTGTAATGTCATCAGAGGTCTCCACCAAGTAGGACACACAGTTACAAGCTCATGGACAACAGTAAGTGGATGCATGTATAATCATGGACAATATCAGAAAAATACCACCAGTAATCCCATGTCTGACATAACATATGTGACTGTGAGTGATCATAGATGGTTCTGAGCAATCACAGTGGTAAAACTTATGAGATGTCAGCAATCTATGAAGGTAATCAAGCACACCGTATTGACACTGTAACATCTACTGGAGGTGCTAGGAGGGACAGGTGTGCAGGGCATATATGTGTATATATATATATATATATATATATATTTATGGCACAATCCACACTGTCATGAATGTAACCCATGCCATCAATGTTGTCAAACCGTTATGTATGTAGATCTTGATGGGTCTTCTGTACCATCAGACAGTAATGTTTATGCAACAAGAAGAATACCTAGTTATGGCCAATAGGATTTGTGGGATCTCACTGTGACAAAGCTGGTACACTTGAGTTATGCATCTCTGGAAGATGTGTAGGGAGGTACATGAGGAAGTGTACATTGTACTTAGTTACCGGTGTGATAAAGGTTGTGAATTACGGAAGTATTATGGTTTTTGATGTGAACGTCCTGCACATACTCAGGAGTTGTGTTACATAGAAGTGAGTAATCACCACTGTGGGCACATGCTGGTGGACATTTCTCATACCATCTGCCTCAGTACACAGGTCCCATACTACTTGATCTGGTCACAGGGGTATGCTGTCTACATTATCACTGGGTTATGCATTTGTTTTCATAACATACCTCTCTGGACTATATGAAGAGACACATGACTGAACTGCCAGATTATATGTCACAGGCAGTATTCTACCTTCACCCAGGATGATGCCACAATATAAACAAAACTGATGGACTTCAACAATTGGCTTAACTTCTGGTGTCAATTCCAGAAAGGATCCAGTATCTCTCAGCCTGTGCTTACATGGTTGACAAGCCACGCTGATTTGCCAAAGATAGTCTGAACCTGTATCCTCCAGGCTGTCAGATACTGGCAGAGGCACTTGCCTCCCCCATAGTGGCTTTGTTAGGCAATGTGAAAGCAACAAAAGTTCAGACATAACATCCACTGGAACAAAGTCAAGTTATGCTGTTTAATGCTAGGAGTGTAATCATGAAGCTGCACTGGAGGAAATGGCCAATCTGCTAGCTGACAGATTTAGCACAAACTTCAACTCCCTGCCCCACTGCCATACCCCAACGTATACCTGACACCAGTCTCTTTCCTCGTATTTGTAGCCATCAGGTCATATCTGCGCTTTCCAAGACTGAAATCCTCAATGGTACCAGATAGCATCCCAGGTTGCTTACTAAGCAATCTAAAACAGGATATAGTGGAACAAATTAGCATCCTCTTTAACCATAGCCTGAGGACTGGCTTTGTTCCAGTAGAGTGGAAAACAGCAGCAGTAATCCACTTGCACAAAGGAGGGGGGGTTGCGATCAAGCAACCCTGGGAACTATAGACCTATAAGTCTAACCAGTCTCATCTGCAAAGCTATGGAAACAATCATCATGGACCTTATCAACAAGGACATAGGTGACCTTCAAACTCTAGACCCAACTCAATTTGCTGTTGTTAAGGGTAGATCATGCTTATTAACCTAGTACACTTTTTTGAGAAAGTGATCAAAGCCCTGGATGAAGGTAAGAAAGTGCATACTGCCTATTTTATCTGACCAAGGGTTTTGACACAATCCCCCATTCAGGTATCATTAAGAAACTTTCCCAGCTAGGGATTAATCCTTACATCACTAAATGTCAGCCATTTGGCTCACCAACAGAACACATACTGTCAAATATGGTGGCTCAACCTCTACCAGTAGAGCCGTCACCAGTGGCATACCATAAGGATATATGCCGGCCCCTTTACTGTTCAGAATCTATTTCTTGTAAGTCTAGGCTAAAGTATACTGCTTTTGGCTTACCAAGTTTGCTGATGACTGCAAATTGGGTACAATCATTAAATTCTCCAATGTTGTAAACATTACAAGAGGGTGTAATACAGACAAATTGCTGGTGCCAAAGCCACATGGTCTGAGAATGAATGCAAAAAAGTGCCATTATTTTTGCCTTTTGCAAAGTGGAATTCCCTGCTAATCATACCTTTGACAATACCACCCCCACCAAGCTCAAACCCAGTGGTGCAAGACCTGGCAACACAGGTAGATAGCAATCTGAACTTCGACCAAGTTTTGACAGTTGTAAGGAAAGCTTTCTATGTTGTGCACCTCATAAGTCAGGCCACCGTATCCAGGTCTGAGGATGCTATAACACCACTGTACTCAAACATCTTCAGAACAGTAATCGAGTACAATGCTCCATTTTGCATGTACCTCATCTGACACTTGCAACAGCTAGAGAGACAACAGGGCTTTCTCAACTAGGAAAATACAGGGCCTACAAACCATGCTATGATGTACATGGATAGACTGAAAGCCTTATCACTGTATTCTGTATCTTCTAGATGAGGTGACTTGTGCCTGGCCTCCAGTACAGTCTCTGACCCTGCCCTGATGAAAATGCTGTACATCCACAAATATAATGGCACAAGAGTCACTTGCTCTAGGGATCTCAACCTAACCTGTGACCTTAACAGAACATTCTTGAGAGACAGCTATAGCTGATGACATCAGCAGAGTCTAGTGAGAGAGAGATATAACAGCTTCTGGTGTCAATTCCAGAAAGGATCCAGTATCTCTCAGCTGGCATAAAATACTGTCTCTAATGTCAAGTAAGTGCGCACACACACACACGTTCACCAATTGATTGCAGTGAGAACAGAATGTGTACCTGAGTACACCAACTAGAGACCTCTATGTTTAACACAAATGCCACTGCACAAGTCTGACTTGGAGAATGTCGGCTAACACGCTATAAGTGATGACATCAGCAGTGTCTCTTTAGAAGAAGATGGTTATAGCAGTGTCTGACATGCAGGTGTAAAATGCTCTTTCTAATGTCAAGCAAATACACACACACACACACACACACACACACACACACACACACACACACACACACACACACACACACACACACACACACCAGTTGACTGTAGTGAGATTAGAATCCCTACATAACTAAGTACATGGACTACAGAGCTCAATAATTTATTCAAGTGCCATGGCACAAGTCTGACTTTTACAAGTCTGCAGGACAATTTATAGTGGAAAACATCATCACTGGATGTTTGAGAAAGATGTTGGAAGGCCTGCATGAAATGGATGTGTAGGCATGTCCAACTGTCAAAATATTGGTACTCCATGGGATTGTAGTGGTGACTGCAAGATACACAATTATGCTCTTTTGACTAGACAGACAGAAAAACACACACACACACACACACACACACACACACACACACACACACACACACACACACACACACACTAATTGATTGCAGTAAAAACAGAACCCCTACCTATCTAAGTACACAAACTAGAGAACTCAGTACTTTACACAAGCACCATGACACAAGTCTGATATTTACAAGGCTGCAGAACAGTTAATAATGGATGACATCATCATTGGATGTTTGACAAAAGATGTTGGGAGACTGCATGAAATAGATGTGTAGGCATGTCCAACTGTCAAAATATTGGTACTCCATGGGACTGTAGTGGTGTTTGCAGGATACACAATTATGCTCTTCTGATGAGACAGACGGGTGCACACACACACACACACACACACACACACACACACACACACACACACACACACACACACACACACACACACACACACACACACACACACACACACACACCAGTTGACTGCAGTGATAACAAAATCCCTACCTACTTAAGTATATGGACTAGATAACTCAGTACTTTATGCAAGCACCATGGCACAAGTCTGACCTTTACAATGGTGAGGGCAGTTTATAGCAGATCATTGGATGTTTGAGAGAAAATATTGGATGTGTAGGCATGTAGAACTGTCAAGATATTATAGATCTTCATGTTACTAGACTGATATGTGTGCAGTGTGTAGTATTTGCTGCTGTCTTTCCCATGTGCAGGTATAGCTTAAAATGACAGCTTTATGAACTATGTGCAAACAGCTGTCCACATTACTACAAGTACTGGAAAATATGAATGTGCATAGTCAATATAAAGATGTACATGCCATATAGGAAAGCATTTTAATTATTTTTTGTTGCACACTTGCTATATTTGGGAGCAAATACTGACAGACCAGATTTCAAGTGCATGGGTGCAGGTAACACATGGCTGCATTATAAATATATGTTCTTTCTTTAAAAATTTCCTTCACTTTCTTTGTATTTTTACATTTGCTTTTATGGACTGAAGAGTAAATGGGCAGTAAACATAAGTCATACATGCTCATGTACACTTTCCATAGAGCAGCTCCGAGTAGCGAGTTTGCACAATTGGTGGCAAAGTGTGCATGTGAGATATACATTTAACTTAACAAGTACTTATCCCACCTGACTATGGTAGACACATGTAACATATACAATGGTGTTCTTACAGGGCTCGTATCAGAAATGTTGTCATAATTGTTCTCACCTTCAGTTAGTGATACTACTTTCCCCACGTGCGAGTAAAGTGATGCACAAATGAGATCTTTCCTCCATTAATAACATTTTGATAGTTTTATTGCTTTTCTCACCTCTGTGCAAACACGTGAAGTGGAGGTATGTGGCAGACAGCACTTTGGACAGTCCTGAGTGGAAGAAAAACACCTGCTGCCTAAATGAATATGTGGCAGCAGGTGTAAAACATCCATAATTCTTTTTTGAGAACAGATGATACGGGTTTGAATCCAGGCCAATATAATTTTTACATATGTATTCAGGATGTCACTAAATAATTAAAGGTGATAATTTTAGCAAATGTGATAGGGAATCCCTACAGTGAAGTACTGAATAAAAACAAACAGTACCAAATTGATTAATGTCAACTGCACACATATGGTCTTACATACTTATATATTCATCAGTGTAAATAGATAAAAGAATATGACATTTTTAAGATATAATATAATCTGATCTAACTGTGTGTTATGGTAGTGCAGAATGTTTGGTCAGCAGTGCACAGAGGTAACCATACCCTGCCATACGACTTGAACAATCATTCCCCATCACTCAGCATTGGTGTGTGATGCCAAACTTCACACAAACACACAGGACAAAAGTGAAGTGCTTCACTGGGGATCTGTTACGTATATGTGTGATGTGTGGTTCTATTTTTTGACTAAATTAAAGGTGTTAAAATGGGTTTGATAGAAAAGTTGTGAAATTGGGGCAAGCAGAGGGAAGAACAAAGGGAAAGCTATAGATGAATGTGCAGGAGGGAGTTAGCAAAAAAAGCATAGCTATTCACTTATTTAACAGTGTGAAATGAAAAATATGTATAGAATATTAGCTGAATTCAGACTGTCAGCTCAACAGAAAGGGATAACAACAATGCAGTCATGTTGTATAGCCAATTGGACCAAATCAAGTGTGTCGGGAAGATACATGTGCGAAGTGGAGAGGTATGTATAGGATGGTATGTTTATGTGGAACAGGTGACTTTTTTGTTACATCAGTAAGAGAGGAATATTAGGTAAAAGATGTAGGTATTTCTGGGTTGGTAAGTAGGATCAGTTGAGAAAACATATGCAGACAGACAAGACAGAAAAGACAAGAGAAGGGGTGGTGAGGGACATGACAGGGTGGAGACACCATGATTGGGGTTAGGGAGGGGAAAACAGATGCCTATGACCATCAAACTTAGGGGCAGTGAGAATCTAGTCCTTGCCTGCAGGACTGTCATCACTGTCCCCTTTCTCCACCGGCTGTTGGAGTGCTTGACATCTTCTCCTATGGACCATGAAAGAATGCGTCCTTTCCATCCAGTGTAGATGTGCACCCATGGTGCTCTGCATGACTCTACATACCAGCCTTAGCAAGTCCTCTTGGGTGACAAAGTCACCACCTCTGCCAGTACTCCTAGAGGGTACCACAGCACCAGCTGCTGTTGTAGTGCTACCTGATGTGGAGGGCCCAGGTAGTGCAGGGGTAGTGGAGGCTGTACTGCTAGGTTGTGTCCCAGATGTGCTGGACATCAGTGCAGTAGCCAGTAGAGCAGGGGTTGGCCATTTTGATGACACACTGAAAAATGAAAAAGAGAGATAAGGGTTGGAGTAAGACAAAAAAAACAGATAATTAGTACCATCATATTTGACATACAATGCATTATCACAGTAATGAAGTATTTTATATTCCCTGTACTTTTACATTTAAGTATAGTTCTTAAGAACTACAAACTATAAGTAATGATTGCTCAAAGTAATCATTGCAATGTGCATATACTGTACACATGCTTTGTCAAATTATACAGATGTTAGTTAACAGTAGGGCATTTATGCCACTTCTGGTAAAATTAAATTATTGTAATATTTGTAATGGATTTTAATATTGTATTTTATGTATTTGTTATCTGTGGTATTTAAACCCATAATATCTGACTACAGTACTACACTTGACTTCTACAGCTAGCTTTTGCTACAGACTGCAGCATTCATGCTTGCTTTTTGTGTTAGGATATGTATGCTTACGTTGCTACTACATTTTAGAAGAGCAATACTTTAGCTGAAATAATAGTTGTGTTGCAATGTATACATACCCTTTGCATTCCTCAGTCTCTGCAAATGCTCATCATAGGCCTGTCTATTCACCTGGATCTCAAGGTCAGATGAGGAATACAAAGAGGAGAAGAAGAGAAGAGCATTATGTATACCTGTCTTGCCTATATGCAGCTTTCTATCTACTCTTAATTCTGTTTATTACTTGACTTACACAACTGTGAGATATCAGCAGTGATGAACTCATCCAGCCATTGGTTGAATGTATCCCTATTGCACCTTTTTAGATAATTAATGTAATATATACGCTGTTCAGTGTGTGGAATGCCAGTTGCACTGTAGATAGTCCTGACTATTCCATGCCTCAGGTTTGTACTGAGAGCCTGTGTAGTCCCACTGACGAAGCCTTCAGCATGTGAGACTTTACAAGCAGCCCAGTAAAGATACTGGACTCCTCAACACCCCTCCTCTGCATCCTAAATTGGGCACCTTCCCTTCTACCAGCAGACATCTTTAAGCAAAGAGAAACAGCAATAGTAATAAGTGATTTCCCTCCAATACATGTTATCTCGTTTACTGGGTTTGTGCAAACCTGAACAATGCCAACCATGTGGAAAGTTAATATGATACTGGGCATTAGTTTGAGGGTTGTCTGCTGTTGTAATTCATAGGTGTTTTAACTTTGCAGACATTTACTGGGGAATACATTTTATGATCTGAAACATTTTTTCCGTGGTTTTACATACTGACAAAATTATTTTTTACAACGTGGAATTCAAACCTATGCATAAGGGACAAAGATTTTCTTACATGATGATGATTTTTAATCCTTACCACAGAAAAAATGCTTCTAAAACATGCTCATCATTTACATATCAATCCACACAACAGACTGAGCGGTTAACCATGTATGTGTGTGACCTGACAAGGTCCTAGTTTATACATCCCTGTGTTTATGAATATCATTGAAGTCTGAAGATCATCCAAGGCCAGAAAACACAATTATGAATACAGAAACATATTAAACAGTATACACTTACTCATACAAATAATTCATATCAGTTTATTAAAATTGACTGTACAACTCAATAAAATTGGGAGTGTGTAATAATTTTTTTATGTGAATTTTAATATAAAGTACAATTGAACAATAGTAAAATTGGAATTTGTTGTACTAGAACCCAGGATCATCTGCACTGCAGCCCTACTCTTACACCTGCACACCCACAGGGATAGTTACAGAATCACTGAAATTTTCAAATTCATCATTAACTTCTGAGTTTTAACTGGCATGCAGTGCAACTAGAACGGTTTGCCTGGTGGCACACAAAGATGATATGATGTATCCATTTTGAAACTGTATACTGCCTGCTTCCTTTCTGCAGGTGGTCTAGACCTGCAGGTGTTGGGGAAAGTTGCTAAAGACTGTGCAACACTGCTTAGGGGGATTGAGCGAGGGAAATTAAAAGGTGCAACGATGTATCCTTTTTGAATTTGAGAATGTCTGCATCTTGTTTGCAGGTGTTCTGTCTGCTTTGTGTGTGGGCCAGTCTTCCAGGTGTGCATGGTGGTAAGTGTCACACAAATGTGAGAAGCAAAGCTAAACCTGTTTTATCCCTGTGAGCAGTGTTTCTTAGATATGATCTTTGATAGACAAATGTGGGACTTGAACCATCATCTACTGTTAGTATATACTGTGTAGATCACACTGTTTAGCAGATGTGCTACACAAGTGTGATTCACAGGCGTATTTTATGTATTGGTTATCAGAGAAGTACATTACATGACATAGGTTCATAGGTAGGTTCATAGATAGGTACTAGGCTATCGGCCCAAGGGCCTAAGTAAGCCTAGCCAATAAGGTTCCCTGGCTTACGCCACCCAAGATAGTTATTTTCCTGTGCCCCTGTTGAGCAGAGCCACAGAAGTGATCCCTGGGGTGTATAAATCCACTCGTCAGGATTTTTCTTGAAGAGTGCTAATGAGGAACTTTGCTTGACATAGATAAGTAGCTTGTTCCAGAGTATGTGAAGTCTCTGGGGCAGAACTTTATCCCTCCAGCATGTCCAGTTTATTGTGGTGACAAGGTTTAGGTCTCTAGAGTGTGTAGCTTGGAGGGATTGGGATTTCTTTAGGTGTAGCATGTCCAACAGCTCTGGGTTTGACATAGCTTTATATGTTAGGCAGAGATCACCTCAGAATAGGTGATATGCTATGGAGTAAAGCTGGAGTTTTTTGAGATTGTCAGTGTAGGGCATCTGTCTGAGGCCAGTAATCCTCTGTGAGGTACTTATGTGGCCTTTCCAGCTGCTGCAGATGTCTTGTGAGGTACATTCCAAAATGGGTGTTGTACTCTATAATGGGTCTAATGAGGGTCAAGTATAGGGGAACAATGACCTCTTTTTTCCTGGATGAGAACCCTTTTGTGATGAGGTGTGCCATGTAGAAGGATTTCCTGACTACTGTGGCAATGTGACTATCAAAGGAGAGACTACTGTCCACCTGGGTCCCAAGGTCTCATCACACATTTGGCATTAAGTAGACTGCTACCTATGTGGTAGTTCATGTGTACAGAGTTTTTACCAAAGGGGATGACATTACACTTTTTGGCATTGAGCTTGAGGCCATGGCTCTGACAGCAGGCATCTGACTCAGTGAGGCCCTTCTGTAGGATGTCCACATAATTTGGGGACACGACTATGGCTCCTAGTTTGCGGTCATCTGTGTACTTCATTAGCTAAAGGCCTTCTGTGTTAGCCTGTACTTCAGAGAAGTAGAGACCAAACAGGAGCGGTCTTAGGACCCAACCCTGTGGTACTCCACTTGTCACTAGTTTGAAGTCAGATTTGGAGTCTGCAACTTTTACATTGTGGGTTCTGTCAGTGAGCCAGTTGGCAACTCATCTTGTGATGTAAGGATTTATATCTAGTTTAGTGAGTTTAGCTATAATTCCAGACTAGGGGATGGTGTTGAAAGCCTTGGCATGGTCAAGATAGGCTGTGTGAACCACCTTACCCTCGTCTACGGCTTTGGTGACTGCCTAAAAGAAGTCGATCAGGTTCAGGAGGCATGATCGGCCTTTCACAAACCCGAACTGGGTGGAGTCCAGAGTTTGGAGGTTACCAATGTCTTTGTTTAGGAGTTCCATGATGATACGTTCCATGGTCTTACAGACCAGGCTCATCAGGCTAATAGGGTGATAGTTCCCAGGATCAGCGGGGGCTCCCCCTTTGTGGAGTGGGATAACTGTTGCTGTGCACCATTCAGTGGATACAAAGCCTGATGTGAGACTATGATTGAACACGGTGGTTAGGTGGGGAGCCAGTTCATTCTGAAGGTCATGTAAAATGCAGCCTGGGATGTGGTCCGGTCCCATGGATGCCGTATTTTTGGCTTTAGAGAGTGCAGCTTTTACCAATGTAGTTGTGATTACAGGGACTCTGCATTCTTCCTGTATGGATATGGGCCTTTTAGGGGGTGAGAGGGGGTAAATTTAGCACTGAACCTATCTGCCAGGATGTTGGCAATATCAGTTGGTTCTGTAATTTTCATGCCATTGTGATGTAACTCAGAGCAGATCTTGGTGGTGCCATTGAAATTCCTGACATAACTATAGAATGCTTTGTGGCTGTCCCTAGAATCAGTGGTGATTTTGTTTTCATAGCTAGCTTTGGAGGATCTTATAAGGGATCTCAGCTTCTTACTGAGACTGACCAAGGAGCTCCTCCACTCATGGGATTTTAATCTCTTTTGCAACAGTTTCTTCCTTCTGTTATATAGTTTGTTTATGGCAGGAGGCCACCAAATTGGCTTCCTTTTTGTGGAGGATACGGTCTTGGTTCTGTTTAGGATAGCACAATCCATGCACTCATGTAAGTGCTTATAGAGTGCATTTGTGTAGGATTCAGCAGTTGTAACTGTATTGTCCATCTACATGGGTGTCTTGACGTTCACCACTTCTGTCTTAAGAAGCATGAAGTTGGCTTTGGAGAAAGTTTTTACCATGGTTTCCTTAATGTGGGTGGGGACGAGATGTGGATATCTAGGGTGATTAACTTGTGGTCGGATCTGACCAATAAGGAGTTGACGTCAGGTGTGGAACACTGGTCACGAATATTGGTAATGACTAGGTCTAGGATATTGTTGCCCCTGATGGGAGTGTGAATAAGTTGATCCAGGGCACTGGAATTTATGAATTCCAGAAAGTGTTGAGCAAAGAAGTTGGTACAAATGTATTTTTCCCAGTTAATGGTGGGGTAGTTGAAATTGCCCATTATTAGGATGTTTGGTTAAACCCTAATATTTTCCAGTATATCAAGAAAAGTGGAGTGGGAATCCTGGGGCATGGTGGGGGATCTTTACCATGCTACACTTTGGATTGCGGTTTTACCCAGAGTTAGTTGCACTTGGATAACCTCGGATGCATTTTGCTGAGCAACTAGCCTGGAGGTGTGGATATCCTGAATGAATATGGACACACCTCTGCCTTTGGTGTTCTGGTCCAGGTTAGATGGCTGAAAAGTGTGGCATGAGTTATAGCCTGGTAATGCAGGGGTGCTTTCTGGAGCCTTGAACCAGGTCTCAGTCACTGCACAGATATCGATGTTCTACATTTTAAGGAGTGCCTCAAGGAAATGCATTTTGAGATTTAGACTTCTAGCATTGATTAGCATTACCCTCAGTTTTTGCTTGTCTATTCCTGTTATGGTGATAAATTTGTCATTTGAACCTTGCCTAAAAAGGCACTATTGGGGTGGCAAGAGCTTCAGCCAGTATCTGGAATCCCAGGGGTGACAGGTGCAGGCCATCTCTGGCAAAGCATCATGGTCTGTAGGCCATGTTGTCTCAGGCAGACAGATACTCTATCCCCTTAGAATGGCACCAGAAGCTTAGCAAATTGTTGAAGTCAGTCATTTTGTCCTTGTACTGCAGTATCATTCTGGGTGATGGCAGGATGCTACTCAGGGCTAGGGTCATACCTACCGAGGCTACAAGATCGGAGAGCTCTTCTATGTCTCTTTTCATTTAGTCCAGGGAGGTATGTCTCAGGTCATTCACACCAACATGGACAATGACAGAGTCATATTTGTACTTGTGGAGTGACCTGAGTACATTTATTGTATTTCTCTGTTTCCAGTGTTTGTGCTAAGTTGTGCATTGTGCAAACACTGGTATTAAAAAAAATGTGAAATTAATAACATTACAAAATAAATGTTACTATACCACTCTGGATATGAACTCTCACACCAATGAACCTACAAAACATAGTAAGGGTGTCTTATCCCTCTTTGCCACAGAAGCAGCTTTGCAGCAGGAATCAAAATCATTGCACACACAAGCAAGTCCAAAATAATCCACAGTATTACCAAGATATATTGCACGTGTACACTTCTGAGTTGTTTGTATATGTGTTATTTTCAGATGTAGTGTGATGAGTGATCAAACAACCTTTTATGACCATTGTTTGCAGAAATTCAGTTCTGTCTTATGTTATTCTGTTGTATGTTATTCACTCTTCTCTTATCTGAGCAGCAATCTGAGATATGCAGTCTGTAAGCCATTTTGTATAGTCATCCTTAAAATGTGTGACAATATTAAATGGCAATAATATACAATTTTCAATGAACGCAGGGGAGGTTGGATATTACAGAACAGATACTGTGAAATGTGTGCTGCTTGCTAACATTCAAAACTTTAATACAATTACTTCTACACTTTCTATGTCTAACCTGGCAGACACACCCACTGGAGGTAAGGGAGCCTGAATTGCTGTTGTGTTTTCCTTCTCTCTACCAGTAATCAGACACAATTGCAATCCATTAGCAACAAACACTGAGGTAGTGCCTGCACTATTACATCTGCTACACTAAGCCAAGAATTTGGGATTCAGCAATTCTAATGAGTCCACACCTCATTTGCATCTTCAGTGGGCTCACAGACCTGAATCTGCAATATAAAAAGGGAACCATGTAGCTCAGAAACCTGAAGGTGAGGTGACTTCTTTATGTGGATAACACAGAAGAAGATTGCTATTACTTTGGATTTATCTGAAAAGAAGATGATTGATCTTGATAAGGTATGATTGCATTTTTCAGTTATATATTGAATTTACTCACGTCATATATATATATATATATATATATATATATATATATATATATATATTAGCAAATGCTACTTTTATCTGTATGCACTTCTTAGAATTTTACTAATGGCATAGACATTTTTGTCAGGGCATTTTACTTTCTCAGATGCACAGCCTTATTAACTTTCATCACAAGTGTTAATGTTACAACTGTTTCTCTTTACACTCTTCTATTGTTATTTCAGTGAAATGTAAATGACTTGTATAGTCAATGAAGCAGGGGTGTTAGCCTTCTAGGATCGCCCATAGATATCTATAGGGGAGTGCTTGCCACAGGTAAAGGTGACTGGCAATTGCATAAAAATGAATGGTCCGTGGTAAATGTGTACACATGCTTTTGGGACAGTTTCTTTCTTTGATAGCACTAATAACAATTTGCTGATATGTTATTCCTTTGGTAGCAACATGTCATTTGCCTGTTGTTTTGGGGGTGGGGGAGCCAAGTTACATTTCTGTGTTGGCACTAACAAAATTGTTTGCACAGAGATTTGCTTAGGTGCTATTACTCCTTGTTTTGGATCCAACCATGCTTTGTGTGTGACTGTGATATGTTACAACCATATAAATTTTTTTTATATTTGAATATCTTGAAAGTTTTTGTTTCTCCAGTGGGTAATGTTGAAAAACTACTTATGTGTTATATCTAAGCAGGACTTTTATTTATGTGATATTTATGTGTAGTATCCTTCTCTTGTGTTTTTTGTCATCTAGAACTATGGCAACCAAGCTTCCCAATCCCCGTCCCCACTTCAGTGACCCTGAGAATAATGTCATTGTCCAAGCATTTAGGCAACATGGTGCCTTTCTCCTTGAGAGAGGATGTGGAGATATGTGTGGAAGAATGCAAATTTGCCAGCAGCAGTGGATGATGCAAATGCTGTTGGGGAATTCAGCAGGACATATGATCATGTGCTCATAGGGCCACTGACATGATTTCATTGGCCCAGAGGACACCAGCTGCAGTGATGCATAGAGAGATGGCTACTGAGGTGGGTGCCTGCTACAGATCCACCACTGACACTAAATGAAGAGTTCCTATCTACTCTCAGGGATGCAGAGAGCTCAGTAGAAAGTGCACAACAGCATGTGATTGATATTGGTGCTCCTGTTTCAGGGACGACAAGTATGTCTCAGGGGGAGCTTCCAGATAGGCCTATTTATGTCAATTGTTAAATATTTCTTGTATAGCAAAATATTGCCAGAAATACATAAGTTTATTTAACAATTTTGTTTTGGGGGGGACTAGCTATAGATTGATACAGTTAACAACACATTCTGGTTCATTATACATGGGCTTGGGGTGGATGTTTCATCCACGTGTATGTTAAATGTATTGTTAATGGACATATAAAGGCCCAAATGTTTTTTCACCACTGTCTTACTGTTGTTGTGATGATGGTGTTCTTACATTTTGCTTAACTTCTTCCAGGATCATCCTCCCTAGGAAGTCTGGCATCTGCAGATGGTAAGCCAAACATGTTTATTTCAGTACTAATGAGCAGTTCGCTGAAATATTTATTTTATATGTATGTGTAATGTGGGTGTCAGAACTGTTTGTATTGCTGTACTGTCTGTAATAGTGGCACCACTGTTAGTTTGTTAGCATATATTGAACTATAGTAGTGTAGCTATTAATTTCTTTCCAGTGTTTGTTGCTTATTATCACAGGTGATCCTGACAATGGAAGTGTAGGACTCTTACCAAATGTGTCAGAGTATCGGCAGACTCTGATGATGATGATGGTGAGCAAATGGAGTCACAGATGGGGGTGGGGGTGCCAAGGTTGAGTCTAACACTGAGGCTGACATTCAGCCATCCCTGTAATTACATCTTAGACAGGTAGTAGGCCTATGCCAACCCATTCCAGTGAGCCCTCAGATATTGGACAGGTGGAGGGTGAGACACTTGATCAGAGTAGTGTGGTTTAACTGTGGTGTCTGTGCCTGTTCATTCTGGCCATAGCCAAAGTGTAGGTGAGGTGCCATACAGGAGCATTGTTAGGGCATGAATGTATAAATCTTTGATGCCTGAAGCCTAGAACATGATAGAGGACACATGTATTCACATAAATCACTGCTGTCACATGTTGAAGTCATTGCTGCAAAAGTCACCTACCTTTTACTTACTTACATTAGCAAGTAACAGTATGCAAGAATATGCCATTCATGGTTTACTATCAATATTGCAAAAGGCTAAACATATTCCATTCGCATTATTGAAGTAAACCGCTGAATCCGGAATCTCAACTGCTACACAATGTCAACCCAAATGATTGACACATTTGATTTGACATTGTCACCATGAAACCATCACGTGATATCTGTATAGGAGCTGATGTAAATCAAACTCCTATGTGACATATCACATTTTTGCTGTGCCCCCCTACACCCCCTGCTAATAATATATTCCAACTCCGAGATCGCACTACAGTGGGGACAGAGATGAAGTTCCAATTCCCACTGTACCACGATATCCATACAGTTTGTCGAACACACATGCAAATGCACTACTGCATTCACATAAGTGTGATCAACTACCCCATACACTTGACATTGTGTAAACAACAATCTGATTTTCTGCAGCATACACGCTGACAGCTTGTCATTCACACATTTGATAGTAAACTGCCATTCATTTGTATTATTAAAAATTTTTGTTAATATTCCAAGTTCAACATTTACCTTGTAAATGCAGCAGTTGCTACAGTTTTAGTTCATGGCTGACTCTGTCTGATGCTAGGAGTACACAGCCATTTCATAGGTAGGTAAAAGTTGTGAGCATTGTCTGGCATCAATGTTACTATATGTGTGTGCGTGGAATGAAGGTTTTAGCCCCTTAGGTGGTGAATGTGTGTGCTATACATTGCATCTTAGCGAATGCGAGGACATATTGAGCATGCCTACACCCACAACAGCTGCTGATTCCCCCTCTGACTCCTCAACTGCAGGTGGCTGTGATGACCTTGCCATTGGTGGTGGGATATGTGCCTCTCATTCCTCTTAACTGTACAGATTTTTGCAGAATGTCCAGATTTTTGCCTCAAATGTTTGGTTTGTTCTTCATAAAATTTGTTTTTCTGGCATATCACTTGGATAAGCTGAGGAATGAAATTACTAAATGACATACACTCGTGTTTCAGACTTCATGTCCTTCAGAAATGCATTTTAACACAAACTATTTTATTCTAGCTACTTTCTAAATTTGTAAGAGTACTGTTTAAAATCTGTCCCTATTTTTGGGCCTTTGTCCCCCATAATATGAGGCTTTGTCCAGATTTATTGAGCTAAGAGGTTGTGGTGACCCTTCCCCTTGTTCATCCTGCTGAAGCTGTTTTCTCAGGATGATTGCTGTGAAGCATGGCACGTACAGTGAAGATTTCATTACATGTACGTGGATTGACCTACAGGGCTCCCACAGATGTATCTAGGCACCGGAAACATGACTTCAGCAGCTCAAACACATGCTCTATGATATTTCTAGTTTGAGCATGTGCCTCATTATAGAGTTCTTCAGTTAGTGTGTGCATTGCTGATGAGTGTCATCAGCCACAGTTCAGCTGCATAACCTGCATCCCCCAGGATATGACCCTGTGGGATATCACTCCAGTAAACGTCTCATACAGTTGGGAGTTGTGCCAAGTATGTGACTCATGCTAACTGCCTGGGTTGCCATCACTCACATTCAAGATGATTCCCTTAGCATTACACATGACTTGGCAGTTAATGGAATGGAAGCCCTTTATTTATGTACACCTTCTCTGTTCTTTAGGTGGTGCTTTGATTTCTATAGGTGTACAGTCTATGGCACCCAGTACTTCAGGGTAGTGTGCTATAGGGTAGAACTCCTGCATATTTGAGGCTTTGTTCTCAGGTGTAAAGGGATAATATATGTAATCACTGGCATGTTGGAACATAGCATTCAGGAATTGCTGGGGGATCCTAGATGCTGATGTCTGTGACACCCCAGCATGCCCCTGTTGGTTTCTGAAAGGTTCATGTAGCTAAAACTCTAAGTGCTACACACCTTTGTCTCCACCAGTATTAATTCCCCTCAGTTTTCCCTTGGTTTGAGTTGAGGGTGACAAAGGTTACAGAGTTCCTGTAGTATGCCTCTATCCACCCTGTAGCATTCTGTAGTTTCCACCTCATGCAGATTGTGATAAGTTAAATGGGGTCTAAAAACTCTTCTCCTTCTTGGCCATGGTTTATTAGCAGCAGTACCCACAGCACAAACTTCAGCCTGTTGCACATACACATGAATTAAAACAATAGCAGCCTCCTAACATTTTTGTGTAGTCTCCTTTTCATGGCTGTATTCCAATACGGTTTGGAATTTGCAGGGAAAACCATCACTGAGTCTACACAGTTGCTTTATACTTTGTTGAATAGCTCCTCCATCTAGGATTGATTGATTGTAACAACCGAATCCTTTGTCACAGACTCTCCAATAAGTGTGCGAGCACCTCTGGTATAATGCAAAATTTATTCCATGGATGAACAGCAATATAGCTCCCAATACTGACAATACAATAATACAATAATTCCCAATACAATAAATGGAAAAACTGAAACAAGAATACTGGTTAAGCACTTTCACCCACTCGTATAGTGGGCTTCATCAGAACATCTTCTCTATACTGAGTCTCACGTTTTATTTTGAATTTTGGTGCTAAAATCAGTGGATACGATGTAAATACAATATGAAACTTGGTATCTGTTACCTAAAATTGGCCTCTTAAAGTTAAACCAAACATAAACTGTGTATCTTACTAAACAATGATACAAACAGCGATTTCCCTTCAAGTACATATTTCAAAATAGTTGTCTGTATTATTCTAAAACTGTATTGATATTGATGTTTTATATATACATATTAGTTTTTTCAGTTCACACACACACTACAAAGTGAAGTAATGTCTTAGTTAAAATAGTTAATATAGTTAAAATGTTTATAATTTTTGTTAACATATTATGTTAGTTCTGAATCTGTTGAGCAATACAGTTTTAGATAGTTTTACATATGGAGTTATGTTGCTGTTCGTTCATGGAATACATTTTGCATTATACCGGAGGTGCTCGCACACTTATTGGAGAGTATGTGACAAAGGATTCGGTTGTTACAATTTTTATTTTATTTTGTTAGGATTGATTGATTAGCATACAATTCAGCTACTTATGCTCTAATTAGCATATTGTGGTGTTTACCATGTTTATGCAGCTCTGCATACTGTGTAAAGCCACTTAATGAATCCAAATCAGTGTGCTACATGTGCATGTTGTGGCACAATGTGTACAAATTCTTAGCGGATGATGCAGCCCTTATTGAATCTGCCCCTTAGAAACTTCACACAAGGCTACAACTTTCTAGAATTTAGCATGACATTAATATCTTTTTTATGCGCGAATTTTAAATATATCTCTTGAACACATCCATTTAGTTGGTCATATTAAATACAATAATGCTTTTCAAAGTATGACTTTTATTCTTGAGGACAAGGACTGTATATATCACCTACTGGTTGGAAAGCTCTCCCCTATGGAAGTCTTCTTCCTCGTTTTAACATATTTTATTTACATACATAAAGGTTAGTCTGTAGGTATATGTTACTTAATTAATATGCAAAACATTTACTTAGAATTTTTATCACATTATTTCATGTAGAAATATACTGTTTCATTGTAAGCTACATTTTCTCTTTTGAATACAAAGTATTATTGCTATCATACTGTTGTGTTAAGTGATCTGCATATTTAATATCCAATAATCAAACAAAACAAAGCTCCAGAACACTTTGAAATCGTACTTTGGGACTTTGGAATATTTTGAAATGATACAAGTATTCGCAAATGTGAATTTCCCGGGCTGGTTCTGGAGCTTTGTTTTATTTGGTTATTTGGTATTATTTGAGCTCTGGTTTCCTTTTTCTTGTTGTGATATTCAATATCCATCTTAGCTTGTTAGTATTTATTTTTTTGTCTTTATTTTTTTTTTGTAATATAAATTGTCTTAGACTAAGCTTGAGTTTACTCACTTGCTTAAGTTATAAAAGTCAGTTTAGAATGTTTTAAAAGCTTAAGATAAAAAAAAGTTGTGGAATCACTCTGTCTTTTCACTGCAGAATAGGAGGTACTTTCTATGTTTTGTTCCATGTTTTGTGTTCAACTGAGTTGATCATAGGAGGTTACTAGGCTATTGGCCCTGAGGCCCTTATAAGCCTAGCCAAGAGTTTAGCTCATCTTTAGACAAATCAGCATCTGATGCTCCTGTCCAGCAGGGACATGGGTAGAATCCCAGGGGTATATTTTCTGTTTCCCATCCAGTTATTCAGGTTGTGCTTAAAATGGGGTAAAGAGGTACTCTGCTTGATGTGGAGATGGAGTCTATTCCATAGATGGGGGAGTATGTGGGACACAAATCTGTCCTGCCAACAAGTCACAGATGAGGTTGAGGCCGCGTGTGCTGGTTACTCGAGTGGAACTTGACTTGTGGATATGCAGCAGTCCCATCAAGGTGGGGTCCGTGAACACCTTATATGCCAGACAGAGGTCACCTCTGAGGAGTCTGTATGAAACTGAGTAGAGGGATAGGACTTTTAGCCTATCTGTGTATGGTAGATGTTTGATGCCCTGGATTGCCCTGGTGAGGAACCTCTGTGATCACTCCAGCTGCTGCATGTGCTTTGCGAGGAAAGGGGCATTGTACTCAGTAATGGGCCTTATAAGGGAAAAATACAGGGATGTTATGACCTCCTTGTCCCTGGATGAGATACCCTTACTTATGAGGTGGGCCATGTAGAAGGCTTTCCGTACAACGGAAGCAACATGGTGGTCCAAAAGTCAGGTCGCTATCAACCTGGGTGCCCAAATCCCTCATGACTGATTGAGTGCTTAGGACATTGTAATTAATGTGATAATTTGTGGGGACATCACTCTTCCCAAAGGGGATGATGATGCATTTTTTGGATATTCAGCTTGAGGCCATGTTTCTGGCACCAGTCATTTGTTTGAGTGAGACCCTCTTGGAGGATGTCCACATCACTAGGGGGAATTGATGACAGCACTCAGCTTGCAGTCATCTGCAAACTTGGCCAGCTGTAGCTCACTGGTTTTGGCCTGAACATCAGAAAAGTATATCCCAAATAACAGAGGTCCCAAGACCGATCCCTGGGGTACATCGCTTGTTACAGGTCTGCTTGAGGTGGCTTCCCCTATTTTGACTGCGTGGGTTCTATCAGTGAGCCAGTTTGGTACCCATCTGGTAACATATGGATTGATGCCTAGTTAAGAGAGTTTATCTATTATACCCAAATGGGGAATAGTGTCAAAGGCTTTGGCCATGTCTAGGTAGATGGTGTGCACAGTCTTCCCCTCATTTACCGATGGGGGGATAGAGGGGTAAAGTTTTCACCAAATCTGTCAGCCAGCAAGTTTGCTATATCTACGACATTTGTATATGTGGTGTCCTTGACCACCAGTTCTGAACAGATCTGGGTGCTTCCTTTGAGGTTGCAGACATATGTGAAGAAGGCCTGATTATTGTCTTTAGTAAATGTGGCCAATTTGGACTAGAAGTTTGCTTTGGAGGATTTCACTAGTGCTCTGATTAAGTGAAATTCAACAAATCCCATAAAATATGAATTTTAGAATTACTTATTTACATGTAGAGGTAAGTTCTTCACTGGAAGAGTAAATAGCACAGTGTGAGGTGGTCAAAAGGCATGCAAACAGATGCATTTTATGTGAGATTTTTTTTTTTCATGAGCTGAGATATGTGCATTAATAGTCTCACATGAATTACAGACTACTCTGACTGATCATAATAGCTAAATAATTATCTAGGTAATGTTTTATGACACATATTGTAACAATAGACATGCAACTAAGATTTGTTTGTTGAATGCTGATGCACACGTAACCATATCTTCATACACAATTATTCACTTTGTTTTTCTTCCCCTTTCACGGTGTTAAATTATATGTATTAACCTGGTTTTACAGAATTATTTGCATTTTAATTGTGCTGTAACAATAGCTTTATGTTTGTTCTAACTGGAAACCTGAGAGGTGTAAAATGCAATCATTAGTAGACACTTACTGTCAGGCTTCTGCTGGTTCAAAGGCAGCAACCCTAGTATTTCAGTTCTAGGTTACTTGCTTAGGCACTGTATTTTAATAACACATTCTAAAGTATAGGATTTTTTAGCTGTACAGTATTAAGTATATATATTAGTTAAAGCAAGAATATGTATACTTTAAGTATTTAGACAGTGTTACTAACGCAATAAGAATGAAATGTATGCATTATAGTGACTATTGTAGAATAAGGAGGATATTTAAAAAGAAGGTGTACTGAATGGTTATACAAAAATAAGGAGAATGTACTTACGTGACAGGGAAAAGACCTAGTAAGATTAATCTGTATAAAGAATATAGTATTTATGATCTGGTGTGATAACTTGTTTGAACTGAAATATTATGTTTCAGGCAGTTTATTGGGAATAGTGTAAAATAAAAATTATAATAATGGCTATATTTTTATATACTTTTTGAAATTATGTGAAACATATGCAGATAGAAGTTTTATTACACATTTTAAATGAGAATAAATATGTGATGAAGGAATGAAGACATACATGGTTATGTGTAGATATAAAAGGTACAAAAAGAAATTAAGAAAAGGGAATGTGCCTCATCAAAACATTGTCATACAAGCACCTTTAGCTTCACATAAATAATACTTCTAATGTCAGAGCAAATGGTATATGATTTTACTTACTGAAATTCAGTTTTGAGAGGGTTAATAATGTGATTGTTAAGAACACTTTGAAGTCTGGCAGTAAGCACTATGGATTGAAACTATGAGCTGTTGACAAGTTGTTTCTTGTGGTCCATTTTTTCCCTCAGTCTTTGTCTGCCTATTATATGACTTTAAGCAGGTTTCTTAACCAGACAGTGGTTTGGGGATTTTGGGAAACTCTGGTATGGTTGTCTGCTCAGTGGTCTCCGTGAATGTATACCTGGTAACTACCTATGAACCTAAAAATTAAGCATATGATTAAGTGGATACAAACTACTATAAAGTAATCTTAATTACTAATTAATTATTAATCCGCAATGTAAGGATCTTTAAATGAAAACCAAATGTTCTGGGTTTTTTTACCATAGTAATTACATTTTTTTTAATATACTGATAAAAAACGGTGGTCCACAGATTTAAAGTAAGGGCAACTAGTATAAGTGGGTGTAAGGGATAAAAGATAACTGGAACAGTAATTTGAATGGGATATCTATTCAAACTAGAAACCCTTCTATGGAAAGGAATTAATTTACTTTTAATTTAGATATAGTTAATCTTTTAACTCACTGCTGTGTGTCTGTGCCAAATGAAACATGCTTTCGGACAATACCATTCCTTTTATTTTCATACAGCTATTATTCTAAGGATCTAAGTTATCATGAAGTTCATATAATGGCAATAAGTAGAAACGTATTTATATATGTTAGTTATAAGACTGAAATAAGATGTCTTCCTTAATGTGTTTCTTTAAATGTATTGACAGAGCACCTCAGGTTTTACAATATTTTTGTAACACTGGACTAGAGCTCATGCCAGTTTGTGTTGTGTTTAATTTAGTTTGCAAGGAGCCACAATATGGAGCTCTCTGAACTCTTGCAGTTTCTGTCAGAAGCCAATCAAGATCAATTTGTCAGCCTGTTTTGCATTCATTTCAAGTTTTAGTCCCCTGAAGAGAAGTTAAACAATTGCATGGTACTACATAGTGTGAGCTCATATACATTTACTTTCTGAGTATTGGCTGTAGTAGGCAGCTACTGTTGTATGAGAAAGCAGGCTATGATTATGTCAGTGTATTATAGTGGATAAACAGTTTTAGGCGACATTTGGCCACATGCAGTGAAAATCCTGCAATGGCTTTACTACACCTGATAAATCTCTCCTTATCACTTTCTTCCCATCAACTCTTTGACATGTACTCTTTTTTTCTAACAGATATATTCTGTTCCTTATTTTAATGCTGTTGCCATAAAAGGGCTTCTAGCCTTTCAGAGTTACTCATGGTTGGTAGAAATATGATTTTTTTCATAAGAAATCTTTGTGGTATTTCACGTTGGTCAAGATAACTAGAAAGATAATTGCCAGATGAGACATTGTATACAATGGCAAGTCTAAAGAGGGGCATTTATAGTGAAACTATGGATTCTTTAGACCTTGTAGGATTCTCCTAGAGATTCAGAGTTCTAGATAGATGATTCTCTAACTGCAGTCAGGATATAGTGGTCGAAACATAGCCTACTATCAATATGAACATTTTGTGGCATTTGAGCAACTTGTCCAAACCAAAGGGTTAAAAGGCCTCACGGACAAAGTATTCAATAGAAACTTCAAGAAAGACCCAGCCAAGCTTGCATCTTCACTGTGTAATACCTTAAACTTCCTTTAGTGAAGGCCCATGGGATATATGCAAATGATCCATTAAGGACAATCCAGTGTTTCAGCTACATGGCTTCTGAATGTCCGTGATTTTTTTTACTTTTTAAGTTTTTATGGGTACATAGAGGCCAATAAAGTCAAGCTCCACTATTCAGCCCTCTGCAGTCAGAGATGTAAATGTACAATAGAACCTTGCCTACTTACATCCAGAAGTACAGTATGACTGTATCTACAGATTTCTGTACAAACCTGCTTTTTGCTTATTGGAGCCCATAAACCTACAAGTAACAAGGTAAAGCCAATATTGTTCCATCTTGATTATGTTGAGTACATGAAATAAAAATTATATGGTTGTAATAGAACAATCCACCTTATGAAAAGAGTATATCAAGAATGTTTTTACTAAAACTCAAGACTATCATATTGTCAGTTACAGGTCTTCTTTTTATTTATTTATCTATCTATTTGTATTTATTGACTAAAAGAAACTGCTAATACTTGTGTGCATTTTTCAGAGTCAGTCCAGAAGCACTGTTTGATTAAGTGACTTGCTAAGAGTCACACAGCAGGCAAATGGAGATCAAATCAGTCAAACCCAGGACTACACAAAGCATCTCATAATTAGCTCCTTCTATGACCCCTGTGAAGCATAATTCATATATAAGAGACACTGAATAAAATAGCTATTGACCCAAATATGCTATTTATGTTGGATTTTAACTCCCATTTCATCAAGTGGCAGATTTATACAACTTGTAATAAATATGCCCACATATTCAGATTTTTTGTTAGTGTCAATTCCCATGCCTAGATAGTCTCCCCCTTACCTCCCTACCTCAGGGGAAATCTTCTTGATCTACCCCTTAATAACATATTCCCAGCTTGGTATCCTCCTCCCCCATTGTACCTTTTTTGGAAATGTCCCAAAAACAAATCTTCCAACATAAAAGATCTGCCAAAAAGCAAATTGAAGGTCATGCTGCTTAATGCTAGGAGACTTAACCTGAAAATGCACTCACTGGGGGGGTCTCCTTGCACTGAAAGATGCCGATGACTGTGCGGCCACGGAAACCTGGTTCAGGGCTGTGGAGAGCACCCCTGCCTTACCAGGCTGTATACCTCATTCCATACATTCCGACCCTAAAATGAGGTTGGGAAGACTAAGGGCGGTGGAGTCGCTATCTTCATTAAGGACAGGCACACTTCTAGACTGGTTTGCCAGCATGATGCACTAGAACTACTCCAGGTGCAACTGACAGTTGGCAAGACACCCATCCAAGTTATAGCCAGCTATAGACCCCCCTCCATGACTCAGAATACCCATTCCTCTTACCTGGATCTACTTGACTCCATTAAGGTACCCCCTAACACCCTTATCCTTGGTGACTTCAACTACCCCACCATAGACTACGTGAACTATTCCTGCACTAATGCACTCACTCAACAATTCCTTGACTTCATCATTTCTAACACATTAGACCAGTTGTCTCATCCCGCACAAGGGGAGATAACATTCTGGACTTGGTTCTCACCAACATGGGTGACCACTGCACCACTCCCATAGTATGTTCTTCCCTGGTGAGATAAGATCATCGGACTGTCTCTTTCGAATTTTCTATCCCCTCACAACCCTCCCCCAACAATAATCAAGCTAAAAAACTTTCTCAAAAGCTGACTACAACCTCCTAAGGGAGGGTATCTGTAACTTCACACCACCGTCCCCCTCAGAGGATACAGACAACTATGCTGAACAGTATGCCAGTGTTGTATACAAGCACCTGTACAACTTCATGGACTCAGCCATACCCAATAGAACTAAAAAGTGCTCCTCAAAGAGACACAAACCTGTTTGGTGGACATCCTCTATCAATAAGCTTTACAACAAAAGGAAGAAACTGTTGTCCTAGGGTAAAAAGGAATATATTCCAAACTGGAAAATCTCCCTCCTTAGCCTCAACAAGCAAATTAAATCACTAGTGAAAGCCTCCAAAGCCAATTATGAATACAAACTAGCCTCTGAAACAAAGGGAAACCACAAAGCCTTCTTCAGTTATGTCAGGAACCTCCATGCCAAAGCCCAGGTTTGTTCCGAATTAGTACTTAACAGTATAACTTACACTTATCCTGTTGATGTAGTCAACCTGCTAGCAGATGGGTTCAGTGCAAACTTCACCCCCCTGTTCCCCTAAAGGCCCTTTCGACATCCCCAGTACTTGTCCCGCTTGAGACACATCTCGCATAGATCAAGTGCTAAAGGCCTTATCCAAAGCAAAGAACACAGCTTCCATGGGACCTGATAGTATCCCAAGCTGTATTCTGCAGCATCTCCAGCAAGAACTGGCTTTGCCGTTGAGCACCCTATTACCACGGCCTAAGTACAGGCTTCATTCCAGAAGAGTGGAGAACTGCCATAGTCATCCTCTTGCACAAAGGTGGAGCCACTACTGAGCCTGGAAACTATCACCCAATTAGCTTGACAAGTCTGATCTATAAAACCATGGAGTGTATTATTATGGATCTCATAAACAAGGACATAGACAATCTCCAAGCACTTGACCACACCCAGTTCGGATTCGTCAAGGGCAGATCTTGCCATATTGAACCTGGCTGACCTCTTTGAGACCGTCACCAAGGCCCTGGATGAGGGAAAGTCAGTACATACAGCTTACCTTGACTTGGCCAAGGCCTTTGACACAATCCTCCACTTGGGCATCATTGAAAAGTGAACACAACTTTGAGTAAATCCCTATCTCATCAGGTGGGTGGCCAACTGGCTCACAGACAGGACCCTCAAAGTCAAAATAGGGACCTCCACCTCCGACAGCAGACCTGTCACTAATGAAGTTCCCCAGGGATCTGTCCTGGAACCCCTACTGTTTGGCATCTACTTCTTGGAGGTTCAGGCAATGACAAAAGGCATGTGGCTGACTAAGTTTGCAGATGACTGTAAGTTGGGTACTGTCATTGACTCCCCAAATGATATTAACATACTGCAAGAGGGTCTCACAACAACTAATGACTGGTGCCAAAGTCGTGGCTTCAAGCTAAATGCAGAAAAAGTATCATCGTACCATTTTGAAAAAACATGTCCCTACTGATTACCACATTGACGGCAATCCCCTAAGCACACAACCTGTGGTGAGAGACCTGGGCACTCAGGTTGATAACATCTTCACATTCAACCATCATGTAGTGGCAGTGGTCAGAAAAGCATTTTACTTGGTTCATCTCATAAGTAAAAGGATTGCATCCAGAAAAAAGGAGGTTATTTCCTCTCTATACTCCTTCCTCATTAGACCAATAATTGAATATAATGCCCCGTTTGATATGTACCTCTCCAAACATCTGCACCAACTGGAAAGGCCACTGAAATACCTCACAAAGAGAATCTATGGCCTCCAACGCCTGTCCTATGTGAACAGACTCAAATCACTATGAATCTATTCAGTATCATACAGATTGCTCTGGGGTGATCTGTGTCTCGCCTACAAGGCAATCTCATGCCCTGCACTACTAGAGATGCTCCATATCCATAAGTCTAACGTCTCCAGCATTACCCACTCAAAAGGCCTGAATCTACTATGCAACATCAACACAACCTGCTGGAAAGACAGGTTTGTCTCCCAGAGACTGCCCCCTCTCTGGAATAGACTTCCCATACATGTCAAACAGAGCCCCTTGCTGACCCTCTTCAAGTGCAACCTTGATAAGTGGATGGGAAACCAGAATTATTTCCTAGGGGTTCCTCCTGTGTTCCTCATTGACAGGGGCGACTGGTGCTGACTGAGGTTTCTTTTTGAGGATAAACTCTTGGCTAGGCTTGCAAGGGCCCCAGGGCCATTAGCATAGTAACCTTCTATGATCCTATAATCACTTTGAACCACACACTATCTGCACTGTCTAAAACTAAGAACAACAGCTCCATGAGTTCTAATAATATTCCTTGCTGCCTTTTGGCAAGTATAAAGCATAGTTTATCTCAGCTCCTTCTAAAGCTAATCTGTGTAAGCCTCTATACTAATTATACCCTGAAACTTGGAGAAATGTCATTATGGTACTATTACATGGGGACAAAGCCTCTATACTAATTATACCCTGAAACTTGGAGAAATGTCATTATGGTACCATTACATGGGGACAGCACCACCACAAACTCTAGTAATCTTACTCCAAAACCTCATTAGTATCATCTACAATGTAATAGAATGTATCATCACTTGGATAATAAGCAACAACTTGTGTGATCTTCAGCCTCTTGACTCAACTATTTCTTCTTTTGTGAAAAGTAAAGTCTGCATTCACAGTTATATAGTTTTTTAAAAGGGTCACATGGCCTTAGAAGAGGGTTAAACTGCTCACATATCTGGTGATAGCAAGCCTGAATAAAGATGGCAGTTTGATCTGTTTCATTTGTCCTTGTCTTGTGGCTTTATTGTGTATTGATGTGACTAGTTAGACATGCAACAATATTGTTAAGTGCATGTGTGCAGAATATTTTCTAACTACATCGCCTGTCTGTGTTGTGGAATTTCTAAAGCAGCACAATAGAGGCAAAGCTGTATTGTAGTACTAGTAAACTGGAACTGCTGTCATTAAGTGTAGGCCCACTGAGCAAGGAGGTGAGAGCCCAATATTTGGGTAAGATGAGCATTAACGAAAAGTGGAGAACTGGTACGTAAGTGTATGGAAGTAAACAAGCATTGTACAAGACTTCAAAAATATGTAACACTTATGAAGACTACCTTTAATAATTTAGTGAACAAACATGATGACTTAGAGATTCTTTCATGAAGATGGGTAGATACTAGGCTATCTGCCCTAGGGCATTTATAAGCCTAGCCAGAGTGTGTTTGGCTTTCGCCTCCCTTTTAGATTAGTTAACTGTGCCTCTGTATAGTAGGTCACAGAAGATAGCCCTAATTTCACCTCCCTTTTAGATTAGTTAACTGTGCCTCTGTATAGTAGGTCACAGAAGATAGCCCTAAACTAACCTTAAAGGGCTATCTTCTGTGACCTACTATACAGAGGCACAGTTAACTAATCTAAAAGGGAGGCAAAAGCCAAACACACTCTGGCTAGGCTTATAAATGCCTTAGGGCAGATAGCCCAGTATCTACCTATGAACCTACCTATATAACTTAGAAACTGAAGACCTAAAGGAAGAAGTGGAAGAGGCCAAGTCTATTGCATATATGGAGCCTTGATTAATGGAGCTGCTCCAGGGAATGAGTGGATATGACTGGAAAGTAGATCATGGACATAGAGTGAAATAAAAAAAACAGGTGCAGGACAAGCCATTTCAATTTACTTTGATGCCTATAGAAAAGGATTTGTGTGTGAATATGACCACTTAACAGTGGTGGAAGACTTTCCTGCTACAGTATTCCAGTAGTGATTACAGATTCTACCATCAGTATGAAAAATACTGAGGAAGGAGGTCCTGGCAAGGTACTGTACCCAAGTACATTAAAATTCCAATGGACTGGTACTACTTGTTGGTGTAACAATTTGGAGGAAGAAGTCCTTTTTTTACTGGAGTGTTGAAATGGCACACTTTATGATGAACAGATCAAGGCACTTGATTTGTTGTGGAAGCTCAGGAAAAGGGTCAAGGTGAGCCGAGCATTGAATTACAGCCTGACATGGCAGATGCAAAGCAGGGTGATTTACTGAGCCACAAGCAAAAGTTGTGTGCCTGAGAAAAGTGATGGCTAAGGAAGTAGATACTGCTTTATGTGACAGACGGGGCTATGCAAAAGTTGTGTGCCTGAGAAAAGTGATGGCTAAGGGTAGATACTGCTATATGTGACAGATGGGGCTATGGGGCCAGTGATAGGCTGCTTTTGAAGTGATTAGCACTACTTGTGTAGCAATATGGATATCCCGGATAATGTTTAGGAAGAGGAGGTGGCAGGTGGGTCACAAATGTCAGTAAAGACTTTGGAGTGAGATGAGCTGATAAGGCAGATCGCATAAGTGGTCAAGGTAGACTACTGAGTCACTGGACAAGAAGGGAGTTTGGATGGTCAAGTCAGGAGGAACAGAGAAAGCAGGATGAGTAACTAAGGATAGGCCGTGGAAAGTTTTCTTTATCCTTCTATATTATAAGGGCAGCAGATAGAATTGTTTAGAGAGGCTGAGTCCTATTGAGAGAGATGACCATCTCAGTTTGTGTAGATACCATGGAGGGAAAGGCAGAGGACTTCCTTTCAAGAAAGAAGAAGATGGTGAAGCAATGCATGACATGTTGCAGATGTTAGTTATCTAAGATGGAGGGACTATGTATATTAATGTATGCACTTGCTTTTTACTATCGAGGGGCAGTATGTAGGGAGCAGCGGATATGAGGACACTGGCTCAATATACGAGTGACCGAAGGCATTCTTATAGATGATACTTGGAATTCTTTGTTATATAATAATAATAATAATAATAATAATAATAATAATAATAATAATACCCATTTATTACCCTGGTAGACTTATGAGGGACACAGTCCCTTTTCAGGGGTGACTTGGAAACAATGTCTGGTTAAGGATCTTCCTCAAGGTCATGTAAAGCAAATCAGGACTGAGGGAATTGAACACGGAACCACAGATCAGTCTTAACTGTCTAACCCATCTGCTAGACATATAAAGTATGAGATTTGCTGCCTGTTTGGAGTGGGCACTAATGATTGTTTTGAAGAGTTTAACAAGGCTTTTCTACGAATGTGTGGTGATATAGGAGACAGGAAGGGGTAGGTCAGCAGATGGCACTATGTTCACATAAACAACAGTTTTGCACATTTTTGTTATGTTTAATTATGCAAATACTGACATTTGTTCTCTATAGCTCTTTGCCTTTCTGATTTTGTCACATTAAGTGCATGGCATACAGAGTTTTATAAGGGGGAGTGGATAGTTATATGGTTTTGTTTCACTGTTATCTTTTTTATATAAGTGTAATAGCTGGACTGTCAGGGGAAATCATAAGTGAAATTACTGACAACAGATTATTGCAAGGTTACTCTTTTTTTTCATATTACTGAGACAAAGGAATGGCTGTTTTATGGTGTTTAACTAGAATATTCTGTCTTCACCCTGAGTTCACATCTAGATATGCTCTTGAGGGGACTCTACAGGTGCACAAACAAAACCATCTGAACAGATGCTAGTTGGTGGGATAACACTGCTATATAATGAGTAGGAGAAAGTGATGTATTCTGGCTGTGGGCCAGGCACATTTAACAGAGGGAATGCCACTTGGTGAATTGTTCAGAGGCTCTGTTAGCCTCCTTGTTATCCTGATTGTGAAAAGCTGGGGAAATGGAGGAAGTGGGATGGTAAGACAGCAGAAGTAGCAATTAGATTAGTTTATCTTTTTATTTTATTTTTATTTTACATTTGTTGACCGGGCTAGTCTAGCTGGAGATATTTCCATTTTCAGTAGAGGCCCGGGGAGAAAAGCTCCACAGAGAATACAAAAAGGAAACATACTTGTGTTTTAAAGAAAGTTTGAATAGACAAAAACTAACAACTGTACAGTTACTTATTATTATTACTAAGTGAGTTAATTACTGACTCACACAGTCCACAAAATAAAACAAAAATACCTATACAAACATAAAATACTAAGTAAGATAACGATATTAAATGAAATAATTACCACACACAGTTAAAGTCAAAGACATTATATAACGTTAAAAAATACTTTGTCATACTGATACAGGTAGGAAGTACAAGAAAAGAGAGCTAAGAATAAGGGAAATTAGAAGTGATTAGTTATAGAAAGGAGAGCAAGTAGGTAGGAAGTAGGAGATAGTTTTGAAGTAGAGTATAAGTAGTGGAAAGTTAATCAGGTTTACTACAGGTGCACAGCCAGTGATTTTGGAAGTGCAGTTTAATGTTTTGTTTGAAAAGAGGTAGTGATGTAATCTTTGTTATGTTGCTAGGAAGTAAATTCCATTTTGTACCTACAGAATTGGTAAAAAGGGAGTCACCAGCAGTGTTATTTGATTTTATAGAACTAGCTAATAGTTTACCAGAGGAGCGGAGAGAGTTAAGATTATTGTAGGGGATTATGAGTTGAGAGAGTATAGGGGTGTTCATTGGTTGGTACAGAATTTTATGGGCAATAGTGAGTTGTTGGATTGCAAGATAGTTTTGAAATTCTGGCCAGCCTAATGGTTTAAGGTTGAGACAATGATGCGTTCTGTAGGGGTTCCCTGCGGCGAAGCGAGCAATGTTATTGTAGCAGGTAGCCAATTTAGTTAGGTTGTTTTTCTTAAGGTTGGTGAAAATGGGAGAAGCATAGAGAAGAGTGGAAAGCAGATGGGAGTGAGCAATCCTGGTTCTAGAGGAAGGTGTTAGAAATGGTCTAATACGATATAAGGATCCTATTTTCCTATTGACAAGTTTTATGGAGTTGTTAATGTGTTGGTTGAAAGAGAGATTATTATCAATTGTAATACCTAACAGTTTAGTGGTAGAGTCAGGAGAGATGATAGTGGCATTGTTAGAGGAGATGGTGAAGTTTAAAGGGGGGGGGTCCTAGATGTGGGGGTGAAGAGGAGGAGTTTAGTTTTTTTAGCATTTAGTAAGAGGAATCGACTAGAGAACCAAGTTTCGACGGTATTAAAGACTTTTTGAGTATGAGATCTAAGTTCTGAAGTGGATGGTGCAGAGCAGATGAGAGTAGAATCATCAGCATATTGAATGCAAGTAGCTTGAGGGATTATATTTTGGAGATCATTAATGAAGAGGGAAAAGAGAAGTGGGCCGAGAATAGAGCCTTGAGGAACTCCGATAGAAACAGGCAAGAGAGAAGAGATGTGGTTATTCCAGAGAACAGCTTGTTTTCTGTTGGTGAGATAAGAAGTAAACCATCTAATGGCAGGGATATCAAAAGATAGGGATTCAAGAGTATTGATTAATAAAGAGTGGTTAACCATGTCGAATGCTTTGGAGAGGTCAATGAAGATGGCAGAAGAGAGTAGATTGTTGTTACGGTTCCGGTTAATAGTGTCTACAAAGGAAAGGAGGGCAGTAGTAGTACTATGATGTGGTCTGAAGCCATGTTGACAGTTGGCTATGATGTTGTGGAGAGAGAGGTGTTGTACAAGCTGATGGTGTATACATTTCTCCATTATTTTGGCCAGTGGAGAAAGGAGAGCTATAGGTCTATAGTTAGAGTAGTCAATGGAGTTACCACCTTTATGGAGTGGGATAATGTGAGAGACCTTCCATAAATCAGGGATGATACCTTCTTTGATTGTCCTATTTATGAGAATAGAAATAGGATATGCGATAGCCTTGGCAGCTTTTTGTAGAAAGAGTGAAGGTAACTTGTCAGCAGAGGGGTACAAGGTTTTAGTTTGAGAAGGAGTCTGTATATGTAAGATGTAGAGATAGGATGTAGAGAGAATTTAAAGGCAGAGTTTATAAGGTTACATGTTGGATGTGAGTTATTAGCATTCAATTGATTAGCAAGAGCTTGTATAGTTTCAGTGAAAAAAGAGTTGAAAGCATCTGCAGTTTGTTGAGGGGTGTCAGGATCAGCATTAAGTGGGGAAGGTGTTTTAGAACTTCCTGGGGAGAGGAGTCTATTGACTGAAGACCAGAAAAGTTTTGAATTATTAAGGTGAGTTTGTTGTAGATTAAAGTAGAATTTCTTTTTATCAGCTATTATTGCCTTTTTGGTTAGATTCCTAAGCTGGCGGAAGAGTAGAAGATCAGGGTTATTTCTGTGTGATCTCCATGCGGCCCAGACTTTATTTCTAGTGAGAATAAGTTTTTTGGTATCATGGGAGAGCCAGGGGGCAGTATTAGATTTAATTCGAATGCTACATTCAGGAGCATGTAAGGAGCATCTCTTACAATAGGGCTTAGTAGAATGATGAAATATTAAGGCAAAATGGAGAAACTATCATGGTTGTTAAGATGGTTTGCAGTGAACAGATGTATCTAATACCAAGGAAGAGTGAAAGCAACTTCATAGGGCATGCCCAAAGAGCTGCTGGATTTACCTTCGGAGGAGGAGCAGAGGAGCAGGGGCATAGAGGTAAGGAGGAATAGAAGAATGAAAACTGCACCTTCATTGTTGTGGGAGGAGTCAATAACCCTATAAAAGGTAGATGGTGATATCAAGGCTAGTTAGGAAGAAGGTAGAACCTTTCATGTCTTAGTTTACTGAACCAGGTATTTAAGAAAAACTGCATTAATATGTTAGTTCTCATAAATAGTATTAATTTGTAGTTCTCAGAATCTTATGGCAATGTACCCCAGCTTAAAATGGGAGCAGATTTAAAAACATTGACAATTTCTAGTATATAACAGACCTTCTTTAGGTCTAAAATTTGTGTACTTCATTGACTGTCATAAAAGTCAGTTCAATGTGTAATTGACTAAACAAATGGCGTGACCCTAGTAATATAGCATAAAAAAATCACTCTCTATGTAACATTGCCATGATATTTCATTACTATAAAAGTTATTTAATTAACCTGCTTTTTCCAAGACCGATTGAAAGACCATAATATCTTAATAGTGATTTGACTCGGTTTTAAATTACATGCCTTTTTTAGGGTAGTACCACCATGTTTCTACACATAAAGCTGAAAAACAAAAATCTTTTGAATTTGGTACTGGAGATAATTTTAAAGGCTGGTAATTTCTAGTGTCACACCCACAATCTACAGATCAATCACATCAACAGATCCTGTTAGCAAACAGATTTTATTATTTATTTTATTTCATTTTATTTTATTTTACATTTATTAACCGGGGTGTCTGACTGAGCCGAAAAGGCCGTTTTTCAGCAGAGGCCCAGGGATAAAAGTTCCACAGAGAAAAATAATTACAGATACATTTAGATATTTAGACATGACAATCAGTTCAATGTGTAACTGACTAAACAAATGACGTGACCCTAGTAATATAGCATAAAAAAATCTTTCTCTCTGTAACACTCCCATGATGTTTGCTTCCTATAAACGTTATGTAATTAACCTGCTTTTTCCAAGACCGATTGAAGTACCATATCTGCATTAAAACTTTATATCTACCACACTGCTTCATTTTATTCTGCTTCTTAAGTCCATATTTGGTATCAGTCAATATTATTCTACACGAGAAGGTGTGGCAGTGTGTTTGTACATGTTCTGACAGTGTTGGAGGCTTGAAGGATAGAATTCAGATTTCTGCATCATTGTGCTAGCTCACTTCAGGACATATATTGCAATTTTTGTTTGTTCGCTTTTAGTGTTACAGAAAAGGAGTTCAGAACCCTTTGGAAAATTTAGATTAACAAGTGCCTTATTCATGCACTATGGTTTCAGTGCAAATGCTAAAGGCCATTCAGCTCATGTATGAGATGGGGTAGTGCTCCCTAAGAAGCAATATGCTAGGATTATTGCCAAACCAGAGAAAAGCTTTCTTGCATATGACCCCCTACTGTCAAACATATAGACAGATGGAGCTGTTTATCTTTGGTGCTTTGTTTTAGATTGCAGAGCTTTAAATACATGCATATTTATTCAGCTACAAGTCGGCATGCACACTGGAAATTAATTAAAACTACAAAAGCAATCACATACCACAGACTCATATTAAATCAACAAAGTACAAATGTCTTTTGGTATATTTATACTGCCTAACTGAAAATCCTGTATTTGCCTTTCTCTTCATACTTCTTTATTAGCAGTCTGACACAATTTAAGCTACTGAGTTGCAGATATATATGAAGCTATGTATTGTACTTGGATTCCAGTACTACCATATGACTGAGCAAAGCATCTGATCATACTAAGTTGCTGGCTTACTATTAAAAACTTAGAGCCAACATACCTTTGTCAGGTAACAGAACTTGACAAAGTAAATAAATAATTCAGTAATTTTGTGACTTACTGCTAATTTTTCTTCAGTTTAAAAGAATAAACACAGCTTACAAAATAATATGTCTGTCCTGCAAGCCTCCAACACTGTCAGAACATATACAATCACACTGCCACGCCTTCTCGTGTAGGATAATATTGACTGATACCAAATATGGACTTAAGAAGCAGAATAAAATGCAGCAATGTGGTAGAAACAAAGTTTTAATGCAGATATGGTACTGTTGAGCAAGACAATTTACAGTGGCAGATGTCAGGATTGACTCTGCAAAAAACAATCATAGTAATGATAATAATAACATAGTAGCCCTCACCGAAAAGGGTGGCAAGCCCACCATCCATGCAACGCTTTATTTAAGATAATGGCCCTTGAAGTCAAACATTTTGGGAAAAGTTTGCAGCTTCATTTAAGCTGGACTCACAATCTTAGAAATCCCTTTAACTGTGAAACCACTAGGAATAGTTTGTCAGAACTCAGTACCAATGCTAATTGATTAGTTACAAAAAAACTCAACAGAATGAAGCAATAAGCAAGGAATGAAGGAAAATAATTGGAATAAACCTGAATCTTAATAAGATGAGTAGTAGACAGAAATTATGAACAGCTAGGAATATTTTTGCCCATTTATCTACATGTAAGAAAATATGGGTCACTGAATTCAGGCAGAAGAAGCATTCTATAAGCAATATGTGAGGGTGGACAGGGGATCTGCATCAGTCCCCTAACAGAAAAAAAGCTTCCTACTGAAATCATAAAGCTAAAAACGAATGAGACAAAATACTCTGCTATGATTTTCATTTAGATTGTATAAACAGACTTAAAAATATTAACACTGCTGCTAACAGTTTTAGCCAGCAAGGAAAGATGAAAATGTTCCAGAAGGAAGGAGAAGTCCAGATGCGATTTTATTTCACATGAGAGAGAATAAAGAGAGGTGAAACTGCAGGTTTGTTTGGTTGACTTCAGTGGAAGAACAAACTATACAATATTTTTCTGAAAGACTGTACAAAGGTTTTCCATCTACAGGCCATTAGTGCAGAAGATTCAAACGAAGTGTTAATATAAAGTTGCAAGATATTGTCAAACAAGTGCAGCATGATAATTTCAAGATGTTGTATCCCCAGGCAGATATTGACATCAATCTGTCCTTGCTGGTTCTATGAAGAAAATTTTTGCTAGCATACTGTTGTCTTGGACTTTTTTCCTGTCCTGTCTTCCTGTCTTTAGTCTGGAGTATAGTGAGAAACTCATTGTATGAAATATGGGAGGTTATACTATATGCATGTTTCAAACCACCTAGCACCTGATGTTTTGTTGCATTCCATAATCCGGACCTGCCATACCCATTCTTACTCTTTGTCTGGTGTTTGATCCTGTATACAGCCTGAACAATGCTGCAGAGCAGACAGTTGATTGTGAACAAGGTTTTAGTAAACCTTAATGTGGTACGTAACACAAATATATACAAAAGTAACCTGGAGGGAGACAGAGTTCAACAAGACCATAATGCAAAAAAGATGAGCTACTAGCAGTAATGCCTTACAAACCCCTATGGAGAAAGAAATAGACGATTTAACTAATCCAGCTAGTGTGAATCTCCAGTATAGATGGGTTAATCTCAGTCACTTCACAGAAAACGGTTCCAAACGAAATCTATAAATTAACAGAACACAAGGCTCTGAAGCCTGATTAGACTTGATATACAGTTTTGTACAGGACAAAGAGAAATAGGTAACATTGCTAACCTTTTTTAGCACATGATGCGGGATAGAAAGGTTGATGAAGATTGAAATAGGACAAAAGCATGATTCCTTTTCTCAACAGCTTTTGCAAGACCAAGCAAGAACGTATCCATCTGTCACACTTGAAATCCTGACTGAATTAAAGCATTTCTAGAATCTTTAGAAGCCAGAGGACATAGAAAATAGAGTACCAACATAAAGGTCATGCCATATAAATGTAAAAGAATTACAAAAACAACGAAACATATCATGCTGAATTACTTTGGATCATGGACTGCATTAATTTTGTACCACAACAATCACCTTTTAAATTTTACTTTACCATATTACCTCATACATTTGTCTGTTCCATTTCTACTTTTTTAGCATTTTAGATTCCATAGACAATAGCGAACTATAAAAGAGTTATGATATCCATGGATAATTATATTAGCAAATATTAAATATGGTATTGGTTCACACTCATAATATCATGCAAAACTAGCAAAATGACAACTAACAAAAATTCAAAATAGGTCTTAGCAAGTGGCCTATAGGAGGGGAAAGCCCAAGATGTTCTTCATCTCACATTGCTGCAGTCCTAACACTTGGGTAGTCCGCTGTCCCAGTTGGCCCGAATACCAAAGTATAAGGCTGACGTCGGTCAAGGCGCATTATTCTGACGTCAGGACGTCAGGGTACAAATGCGCATGACCGACGTCATATCCTCAGTCTTTTTTGCCGTATGGTCCGATGCAGAAGCAGTATTGCGAGTGCAGGTTGGCGTTCTGAAATTTTCTGAAGTCGGAGTTTCAGACCGAATCAAAGTTGGCTAAGTACCCCGTTGGGGAATATTTTGTTTTTTTCTTGCCTCAGTATTTAACCGGATGTCAGAAAAAGTGAATAACTGTATTTCTTGTGGGAAACAGATACCTCATAGGGATTACCATACCTTGTGTATACCTTGCTTAGGGCCTGAGCACGCCGTTGTTGGATGTCGCTCTTGTGCTAGATTTAACAAACGCACTATAAAGAGAAGATTAGACTGTGCCAGGTTAGTTTTTGGGAAGCGTTGTAATTATAAAATGCCGCCGGATGCTCCGGCCCGCTTCATCAAAAAAGCGCAAGGACAAAGCAGCAAAGCCTAGGTTGGAAGAACCGTCTGTCCTGGACGTCGGTTCTTTAGAGGGCTCGGTGGAGCCGGAGGTTCTGCCAGAAGTTTCTTTGGAGTCTCAGGGAGAGACTTTACTGTTACAAGATGTGTCCTCTCAGGAGGTAGGCCAGGCTGAAGGGGCTTCTCAGGTAGCTGTTCTCCCCTCCCTTCCTAAGGTGGTTAGGCCCTCCCCTTCTGTTTCCAAGGCTTCTTCGAGAGGCAGGCCAGGTTTAACTTCAGTGGGTGTCTCTCCTTGTTCTTCAGGGTCTCTGCCTAAGAAACATATGCTTAAAATGGCAGAAGATTTGATTACTATGATTAGAGGTTCTATGCCCCCTCCTGATAAGAGGCCTAGGGTGGAACCTGAGCTTGAGAGTTTTGAGCAGTGTTCAGAGGCTTCTGAGTCTTCGGCTGAAGACTTACAGGAGTATCCTCCTTATTCTGATTCTGATGTAGATGATTCTACTCCTTTGGCTTCTCCTCCTGAGGATTTTTCTTTTTCAGAGACTCTTCATTCCATGAGGGAGCATTTTAAATGGGAAGGTCAAGATTTCTCTGATTCCAGGAAAAGGCTTAGGGAATTTTGTTTCTACCCCAGCATAGGCCTTTAGCTATACCTCCTGTTCTGGATGTGGTGGAAGATGTTTTTGCAGAGGCTTCCTGAACCCTGATTCTTTGCCTCCTGCCCCAGTTAAACCGGATAGGTATTATAGGGTGCCTGAAGCTCATAAGTATCTTTTAAGAGTCCTAGGGCAGACCCAGAAACTGTTTCTCAGGGGCCTAAAGGTGTTAAGGCTTCTGTTGTTAAAAATCCTGTTCCTCCTGATAAAGAGGCAAGGGCTTTGGATAGATGGGGAAAGAAGGTGTATACTTCTTCCACTTTAGCCATGAGGGCTTTGAATTGCCAGTTCCACATGTTAAAATACCAAAATTATCTCCTTTCACAATTGAAGTCTAAGGTGGATGCTCTGGCGGAAGGTATTGAGTGTAAAGAGTTGCAGGATTTAGTTCATGTTTCTGAACAGGTGGGTAAGCATTCTTTGCAATGTGGTTTTGATGCTGTACAGGCCTCTTCGAGGGTGGCTGCCACTGGTTCTGTTCTTCGCAGGCACGCCTGGCTGAGGGATCAGAATTTGGCTGAGCATGTTAAGACAAGGATTTTAGATGCTCCGTTACAATCTGATGTGTTGTTTGGTTCGCCTGTGGAAGCAGTTTTAAAGAAAATGGAGGACAAGGCTAAGTCTATGCAGACTGTTAAAGATTTTTTGCAGGTTCAGCCTCCGAAGTTTAGTAGAAATTGGCCTACTAAGGGGTGGACATATCCTTCTTATGATTCCCAGTCTAGGGGTAGGTCTAGACGTGGTAGGGGCATTCAGCCGGTTCCTGTGCCAGAAAGGGGCCTAGGATTTTATTCTCGCCTGTTCCTAGTACCAAAAAAGGGGAACACGTGGAGACCAATTTTGGATTTATCTATCCTCAACACTTATCTGGACATTCCCAAGTTCAAAATGTTGACGTTACAACAGCTTTTACCTCTGCTGGGAAAAGATCACTGGATGGTAACTTTAGATCTCAAGGAGGCTTACCTTCATGTGCCTATCAGACTAAGTTGCAGGAAGTATCTGCGTTTTCGAGCTGGGAATTCCCATTATCAGTTCTCTGCATTGCCCTTTGGCTTATCTACTGCCCAGAGTATTCACAAAGTTCTGGCTCCAGTGATAGCTTACTTCAGGCTAAAAGGAATACAAATCTATCCTTACTTGGACGACTGCCTGATTCTGGCTCAAGAAAAGGAAGACCTTTTTCAGCATTTGGAATATGTGATAGCAGTGCTAAGATGCCTGGGGTATTCTGTGAACGAAATAAAGTCCAGTCTAGTACCCTCTCAAGACATGTGCTTTCTGGGTGTGAGACTGAATACAGCAACCCAGATGGCCTTTTTAACCCCGGACAAACAAAAGAATCTTTCCCTTTACTTCCATCAGCTATCTCTTCAGTCCGGGCTGACTGCAAGGACAGTCCTTCAAGCCTTAGGGTTCATGGCATCTTGTATTCTGGTGCTTCCCAATGCCAAACTGCATATGAGGAAGCTGCAATGGTATCTCAAAATGTATGGACACAGCACTGCCAGGATTTGGACACTGTCATTCAAATAATACCTTGCATTCAAAAGGAATTTTGTGGTGGGCTCAGGAATGTCACCTAAACAAGGGACTCTCTGTGACCCGGCCAGAGGCGAGTCAGATTCTAACGACAGATGCCTCAGACATAGCTTGGGAGCTCATCTGAATGGAAAGTGGATACAAGACAAGTGGCCTGCCAGACTACAGCATCTACATATCAACATGAAGGAGATGTTAGCAGTCCAGTTTGCATTAATGGCTTTCAAGGAGTTACTTCTTCCAGGGCAGGTGTTGATTCTAACAGACAACACAACTGTCATGTGGTACATCAACAAACAAGGGGAACACATTCTTATCCTCTGTGCAGGCAAGCAATGATTTTGTGGGTGACTGCGCTCAGCTTGCAACTAAATCTTCAGGCAAGGTTTCTGCCGGAGCACAGAACTCCTTAGCAGATGTGTTAAGCAGGCAAATCATGGATCCCCACGAGTGGAAACTGGATCTTCATGTATTTCGGAAATTGACAGTGTCATGGGGAACTCCAGACATAGATCTGTTCGCTTCTCCACTAAACCACCAGCTGCCAAAGTTTTGCACGAGAAGGTTTCATCACACAGCTTGGAAAGTGGATGCTCTTTCTTTCAGTTGGAAAAATCTTCATGTGTATGCCTTTCCACCTCTGCCTCTCCTCCCAAAGGTACTCCTAAAGGTCAGACAAGACCAGCCAAGGATGATTTTAATAGCTCCAGATTGGCCTCGGCAACACTGGTACCCATTACTGAGGAGTCTGGTAAGGAAGCCTCCATGGCCTTTACCTTTGATTCCACACCTATTGTCTCAGAGGGACGGTCATCTACTCAATGTCAAGCTTCACTCTCTTCATCTAACAGCCTGGCATATTCTGTTTTGAACCACAGCAGGTCTCAACTTCCTCAACAAGTTTTGAATGTGATTATGGAAGCCAGAAGACCTAGTACAAGGAAAGTGTACGCAGAAAAATGGAAGAGATTTTTATTTTGGAGTGCAGCAAAGGATTTGGAGGTTTCTGAGCCTAATTTGAGTGTGGCTCTTCAATATCTTACTGAGTTATTGGACAAAGGTTTGTCTTTCTCTTCCATTAAGATTCATGCTGCAGCAATTTCAGCTCACTATGATTGTGATCCACCATTGTTTTCTCATCCTTTGTTCAAGCAATTTCTTAGAGGGCAAAGAATATAAGACCCCACGTAGAGCTCCTACTCCTGCTTGGGACCTCAATTTTGTGTTGGAGAAACTTACTCTACAACCTTTTGAGCCTGTGGCTACTGCTGAATTGAAATACTTGTCATGGAAGACTGCTTTTTGTTGGCCATTACTTCTGCAAGAAGGGTTTCTGAATTGCAGGCCCTTATGGCGGTTGAGCCTTTTGATTTTCCATAAGGATAGGGTATCATTACGTACTAATCCTTCCTTTATGCCTAAGGTGGTCTCTAGTGTGGCTTTAAACCAAACTATTCATTTGGCTACTTCTTATGCTGATCCCCAAAATAAGGGGAAAAGATTTTGCACACTTTAGATGTACACAGGCAGTTGCGTTATTATTTAAGCAGGACTAAGGATTTTAGGCAGTCTCAGCAGTTGTTTGTTTCTTTTGCTTTGAGTTCTCAGGGCAAGCCTGTGTCAAAACAAACTATTTCTAAGTGGATTGGGTTTTGCATTGCATTTTGTTATTCCCATCATGGCAAGGAGATTCCAGCTGGGATTAGGCCTCATTCCACTAGGGCTACTGCCACTTCAGCAGCATTTCTAAGGGGGGTGGCAACTAAGGATATTTTGGAGGCAGCTACTTGGAGTTCAGTGCATACTTTCTCTAAGCATTACCACCTTCCTCTCTACTCTAAATCTAGGGCTGGTTTTGCCACGGCTATTTTGCAGGGCATGTTGACAGCTCCTGCTTCTTTATGATTTGCCAGCCTCCCTTACCTCTGCTTTGGGATTCTACCCAAGTGTTAGGACTGCAGCAATGTGAGATGAAGAACATAGTACAGTTTTGTACCTACCATAAATGTAGATGTTCGAAGATCCACATTGCTGCAGTCCAATTTACCTCCCTCCTTCCCTCTGTGTTTAGGGGTGGTTGTGTGGGTGGGGTTGTACTTTGTAAATTTGTATATATTGTACATATATTTGGTACAGGAGTGTTTGGTGTTTTTTGGTTTTGGCCTTATCTTTTTAGGGTCTTCTGACATCTGGGGCAAGAAAAGACTGAGGATATGACGTCGGTCATGCGCATTTGTACCCTGACGTCCTGACGTCAGAATAATGCGCCTTGACCGACGTCAGCCTTATACTTTGGTATTCGGGCCGACTGGGACAGCGGACTACCCAAGTGTTAGGACTGCAGCAATGTGGATCTTCAAACATCTACATTTATGGTAGGTACAAAACTGTACTTTTTGATACTTTGTTATAGTCGATAAATTGTGCTTCAGCAGGTTTTAGTCAACTTTTCATGCATCGACTACTACAGTTTGTTAAAAAAAACTAGAGCAACTACAAATCCCACCCCTTCAATTATTTAAATTTATTGGCCATCCTACAGTATTTCATAGTACCAAAATACAAAAGTGACCACCCCTTTCAATCCATCTTGCTGTTTTAAAAATAGTAACTCTCCACTAAACCTTAACTTTTTAAACAGGTAAAACTCAAGTTACCTACTTTCACATCTAACTTCTCTAGTGCACACTGCAGAGTGCATTCTTTTCAATCTTACCTTTAAGCATCCCTGTGACTAGAACTTTCTCTAATACCTGCTGGAAAGCACTAGGAAGCCTTAAACTCATACAAACACTGAACTCTCCTTGTTAACAGAGAAATTAATAGTAGGCACTAAACAGCCTATAATTGTAAAGAACCTTGCTAAGGAAACAGCTCCTATACTTTACAAAGAAAAAAAAAAAGCCCCAAACCAGGCATGTCCAAGGGTCAGCTTCCGGTGATTTCTCCTGTCCACCTGGTGAATCCGGGCATACTGGGGCAATGCAGCAATTGCCTCATGTACACAGACAACCCTCTCCTCCTACCACCCAACACTACAACCTGTGAGAGATGCACTTACATAGCCAAAATGGAAGCAAAGCTCTCTCCACACAAGATTGTGCTAAACAGTCAAGAGGAGACGGTTAATACCCACACTACACCTCAAGCAACACATAGCCCTTCTAAACCCACACCACCAACACCCACATATAGCAACACTAAATCCACATATGCAGAGGCCCTTAACTGTAACCTGCCCAAGCAACAAAGACCTCTGAAGCTGAAACACAAACAAACACCAATCACAACCAATGTGTCACATAGTTCACAACACCAGTGTGCCACCCAGCAACAGCCCCTAAGCCAAGACAATGTACCTAACACTTTAGTCATAGGTGACTCTATAGTCCGGCAAACTGATGTCCCTCTCACCAGGTTGAATAAGGAGAAAATTAGTCAGCTGCCTGTCGGGTGCCAGGATCCGCCACATAATGCATGCACTCAAGTCATTCCACAACAAGTACAAATATGACTCTGTCATTGTCCATGTTGGAGTGAATGACTTGAGACATACCTCCCTGGACTACATGAAAAGAGACATGGAAGAGCTCTCGGATCATGTGGCCCAGGCAGGTATGACCCTAGCCCTGAGTAGCATCCTGCCTTCGCCCAGAATGATACCACAATATAAGGATAAAATGATTGACTTCAACAATTGGCTAAGCTTATGGTGTCATTCAAAGGGGATCCAGTATCTGTCTTCCTGGGATGACATGATTGACAGACCACGATGCTTTGCCAGAGATGGTTTGCACCTGTCACCCCTGGGATTCAGGTTACTGGCTAAGGCTCTTGCCACCCCTATAGTGCCTTTTTTAGGCAAACTTCAAAGGACAAAACCACCACCGTAACAGGTACAAGCATGCAAAATCTGAAGGTAATGTTACTCAATGCTAGAAGTCTAAACCTCAAAATGCACTCTCTCGAGGCACTCCTAAAAATGGAGAACATCGATATCTGTGCAGTAACTGAGACCTGGTTCAAGGCTCCAGAGAGCACCCTGCAATACCAGGCTACAACTCTTACCACACTTTTCGCCACCAAACCAGGAACGAAACACTGAAGGTGGAGGAGTGTCAATATTCACCAAGGATATTCACACCACCAGGCTAGTTGGCCAACACAATGTGTCTGAAATTCTCCAAGTGCAACTAACACTAGGTAAGACTGCAATCCAAATTGTAGCTTGCTACAGATCCCCCACCATACCCCAAGATTTTCACTACACCTTTCTAAACATACTGGAAAATATTAAAATAGAACCAAACACCCTAATACTGGGTGATTTTAACTACCCTGCCATTAACTGGGAAAACTACTCATGTCCCAACACCTTTGCAACGGTTCTTGGAATTCATAAATTCCAATGCCCTGGATCAACTAATCCATAGTCCCACCAGGGGCTCCAATATCCTAGGCCTGGTCATTACCAACATGGGAAATCAATGCTCCATACCTATGGTCACCCCCTCGTTAGTCAGGTCTGACCATAAGCTAATCACCCTTAACATCCACATCCCACCCCACCCCCAGTAAAGAAACCACCATAAAAACTTCTCCAAAGCCAACTTCATGCTACTCAAGTCAGAAGTGACAAACTTCATGACACCCATGCAGACGGGAACTGAAAGTTCAAATGCTAAATCCTACACTAAGGCACTGTACGAGCACATCCACTCATGCATGAATCGTGCCATCCCAAATAGAACCAAAATGCTCTCATCCAAAAAAAGGAAGCCAATCTGGTGGTCCCCTGCCATAAACAAACTTTACAACAAAAGGAAGAAACTTTTGCAGAAAAGAGGAAGATCCCAGGATGCAAAAAACTCCCTTACTAGCCTCAGTAAGAAACTGAGATGCCTCATAAAATCCTCCAAAGCTAGTTACGAAAATAAAATTGCCAAAGATTCCAAAGACAACCACAAAGCATTCTATAACTATGTCAAGAATCTAAATGGCAATGCTCAGATCTGCTCTGAGCTAAAACAGAATGGCATTAAATATACTGATCCGAAGGATATTGCCAATATCCTAGCAGATCGATTCAGTGCCAACTTCACCCCCCTCTCACCCCCTAAATGGCCCATCTCAATACCAGAAGATTGCCAAATTCCAGTAATAATGGCCACACAGGTACAAAACGCACTCTCTAAAGCCAAGAATACAGCATCCATGGGACCAGATGACATCCTGGGCTGTGTACTACATGAACTACAATATGAACTGGTACCTCACCTAAGTGTCATGTTTAATCATAGCCTCACCTCAGGTTTTGTGCCCACTGAGTGGCGCAGAGCTACAGTTATCCCAATCCACAAGGGGGGATCCAACTTGGATCCTGGAAACTACCGTCCCATCAGTCTGACAAGCCTTATCTGCAAGGCCATGGAGCGTATTATCATGGAACTTATAAACAAAGACATTGGCAACCTTCAAACACTGGACCCCACCCAGTTTGGGTTTGTGAAGGGCCGATCTTGTCTCCTGAACCTGATTGACTTCTTTGAATCAGTCTCCAGAGCCATGGACAAGGGTAACGTGGTCCACACAGCCTATCTAGACCTTGCCAAGGCCTTTGACACCATCCCCCACTCTGGAATCATAGATAAACTTACTAAGTTGGGCATTAATCCCTATGTCACCCAATGGGTTGCTAAATGGCTTACTGATAGAACCCACACTGTAAAAGTAGCCGACTCCAAATCCAGCTCCAGACAAGTGACAAGTGAAGTACCTAAGGGTTCAGTCCTGGGGCCGCTCTTGTTTGGCATCTACTTCTCTGAAGTACAGGTCAACACTAAGGGACTCTGGCTAACAAAGTTTGAAGATGACTGCAAACTGGGAGCCATTATTGAATCCCCAAATGATGTGGATACTCTACAAAAGGGCCTTACAGAAACAGATGCTTGGTGCCAGAGCCATGGGCTCAAGCTCAGTGCCAAGAAATGTATTGTTATCCCCTTTGGGAAAAAACATGTATCCATGAATTACCATATAGGTGGCAGTATACTAAACACAGAAAGTGTGATAAGAGACTTGGGGACACAGGTGGACAGTGGTCTCACCTTCGATAACCACATTGCCATAACAGTCAGGAAATCCTTCTATGTGGCACACCTCATCACAAAGGGCTTTTCATCCAGAAAAAAGGAGGTCATTGTCCCACTGTACTCATCCCTCATTAGACCCATTATAGAATACAATGCCCCATTTGGTATGTACCTCTCAAGACATCTGCAACAACTGGAAAGGCCTCAGAAATACCTCACTTAAAGAATCACAGGCCTGAAGCAGATGCCCTACGCTGACCGCCTTAAACTCCAGCTATACTGTCGCATATTGTGTACTCAGAGGGGATCTCTGCTTAACATACAAGGCCATGTCAAACCCAGAGCTGTTGGACATGCTATACTTAAAGAAATCCCAATCCCTCAGAGCTACACGCTCCAGGGATCTAAACCTTGTCATCACAATAAACAAAACATGCTGGAGGGATAGGTTCCTGACCCAGAGACTCCCCAGACTCTGGAATAGATTGCCCATACATGTCAAGCAGAGTGCCTCTTTGGACCTCTCCAAGAGGAACCTTGACGATTGGATGGGAGAAAGGAAATTCACCCCAGGGATCACGTCAGTCACCCTGCTAGGCAGGAGTCCAGGAAAGTAAATAATGTGGGAAGAAATAGCCAGGGAATTGTTATGGCTAGGCTTGTATAGGCCCTAGGGCTGATAGCCTAGTACCAACCTATGAACATACACATTTTATTGATGAATGACCTCCATATAATTGTATTATTCACACCATTTGGAATTACCATGGAAAACTTTAAATCATGCTTATTTCTGCTGAACAACATTTTGTCTCTAGATATAATTAACCCTTTTCGAACTTGATATAACTAAGAATACATTAAAAATGAAAAAGACTGAACCAACAGTTTGGTAACAAAAAAAAAAAAAAAAACAGGCTGTTAAATCAGAAAAGGGTTATCCTGTAAGTATAAATTAAGGGATAAACTCTCTCTTCTCCCAGGTGACATACTATAGGATTTTGAGGTAACCTCAGGAAATGCTGAATTTCAGCAACTGTTTACCATGCAGACTGTATTCACTGTGGAGATTTACAGTGACCTATGCAGTAGGTAACCAAACAGGTGGTGAGGGATTATTATAACCAGCTCTGAATAAAGTCCTTAAAGTGATTGGCTATTTGAAATATAGTACTATAATTTTTTTTTTGTCTTTTTGGCTTTTCCCGGTTAGGGGTCACCACAGCAGAACTCCGGTCCGCTAATGATTGGCAGTATAATACTATAATACTGGAGAATAAAAAAGGGTAATGTATAAATAAATACTTGTTTTGCAGGAAAGATAACAAGGACTCCATTAGAAATACTCATCCAAAGTTATTAGTCTGATGTTTTTACTGTGCATTGATATGGATTTCAAGTGTCTGGGCCATACTGCCTACATCTGTTTGTATTTATCAGAGACATGTGGTTTTACTTTGGAGGTCATTGTAGGAGACATGTGCAGTGGGGTACTACTGTGTCTTCCCAATTCTTGGAATACCACAGGGAGCATAGTGGAGTACAAGGTAGGCCTGCCCTCTGCAAAAGGAGAGATCATAGTAATTTGGTTAAATTCACTCTGCTTCTGCTGAGAATTTATGATACCCGTTTGTTTGTGACTTCTACTATTTCCATTGCTTCAATATGGTACAGTAGAACTTTCTTTTTGCATCTGAAAATACCAGTTTAGTCACACTTCCCTAGTACTTAACAGATTTTTTCAAAACGGTGAGCTTTATTTTTTATGTTTTGTTATAACTATCTGGCATCATTCCAGATGTGACAATATAGTAAGCTGTGCTTCTAATATATTGTCTGGCATTTTGTAACTCATGCTCTTGCACTACAGTCAAGGAAACTGATTTCACTTTTCACATTCCTACTCATTAACCCTGAGTAACTTCTCATGGCGCCTGTGTGTTTAAACCCGAGCGCACCATGAGAAGATAGAAATTATCAGCTGTTATCCCCGAGTGCCTTCCACAAGCAAGAGAAAAGTGTACTGCAAATTTGTAGTTCACCTTAATGTAAAACATGCTGAAATCGTAACTGAAGGTGAATTACCTTATAAAGTTATGATTCAGCATGTTTTTACATTAAGGTCACATTAAAGTTCTTACAGAAAATCTGTTTATAAAGTGCTCGATAAAGCAAGTGATAGCAACCAATCGGATTCTTGCAATCCAAGCCGCCACTTGCATAACACTTTCCACCCCCAACTTAAATTTCTATTGTTTTTCCACCTATAAAAAAGAGGGTCCAGCAACAGGTATTCCCTTTATTTCTGCAAAGACTTGGATATTTTACTTGCTACTGGATCCTCTATTTTTGTTCCGCATTCGGATTTCACGGACCGCCATATAAGCACTACCAGGCAGTTCCTGTTCGGCTACCTTATTTTCCTCCCGGTTAGTGGTATCTCCTACTGAGACAATCTGTAAGAGCAGTTATTTCTAGTTATATAGCAGTTTAGTTCAATGTTCCGTCAGGGGATGTGCATTCATGGCTTTTATTGAGTTGTTGCTGAGTCCTTTTTTTCAGTATTCCTGCCCAGGACTCTTCGTTTCGCCAGCTCCTTTTTCAAACTTGCCCCCCCCCCCCTGGAGTTTTACTCACCCAGACCTCTCCCCTCACCCCAGAGACCCTTGTCCCTCCCAACCCGCTCACCATCGCTGTGCAAAACAGCTACCAGAAGTGTAGCTAGGGTTGGGTATTCGAAAGTTGTCCCCGGTGCAAGGTATTGCGTGGGGTGATCAGCGTATGCCGATTGTTGCATCTCGCATCAAGTCATATGTACAAAAAAAAAATGCCCGCTCATCGTCTGCCCTTCCCAACTGTTGGTGTAGTTATCCAAGAGCTCCGTTCTTTCCCTCTAGCATTTCTCCTCATGCCATAATGTTGACCACATCTGGCTTTTTCCCGGTCAACAATGTTTCAAACTGACATGGTGCTGTTGGGCAATGAGCTCGTATGTTTGTGTGTAAGTAAACAGCCACCGCTAGTAATTTTTTTTTTTTGACACATGCACTTGCAGTCTATTTTCTACTGCCGTATGCAGACAAGTGCTGTATGTCCAAGTCTCCACTGCATTGTGCTAAAAGAAAGTAGATAAACAGAACTACTAAAAACACCCGTGACATTTTTGAGGAATTGAAGAAAGGCCAAGTTATAGAGATCATCTATTTATTTCCTGCTCATATGACACGGGAAAATAAGGGTAATCCAGGTTGCTAAAGCGGAGTATGTGGCAGCCATCACTTGCTTTATCAGCAGGTAAATTTAACACACACATTTGCACGATATTCATATCGCACTGTATCCTTGTTTACTGTAACAAACCTCCAGTACTTGTCAAACATAGTAGCATCCTGGTGAGAAGTAAGATGTTTACCTTACAAACAGGCTTGATTCTCACATGGGGTAAGTGACTAGGCTTAAAAACGGCCCACAAGGACAATTGGCCTAGTACTAATCTATAAACTTCAAAGTAAATGAAGTAATTGGATGGCAGCCTTAAATTCTTTCCCAGCTTAGCTTGTTTTGCCTTCATTTAGGCTAGGGGGAAATTTGAACAGTTTTTTTTTTGGTTAGGATCAAAATGGTCTGCAGACTGCCTAGTACTTGTCTATGAACCTATAACACCAAGAAGTGATCTTCTTAGCTAATATTAAGACTACCAGTTGCTGGCTCTTACTGAATTTTCTTTTTGGAACCTTGCTTTATCTCTAGTGGAAGTGAAAATTGTGCTACTTTAGGCAAATTGATGGGTAGTATATTGTGTTTCTATTTGTGTGCTTATACTGAGGTAATATTAGCTGCTGCTTATTTAACTCTGGTTTTCTTGATGTTTAATTTCTGGAAACTGGTATTTTTTCATTATCTGTGCTGTAGATTGTTATGATTTGCATGGCATAGCAGTAATTTTGTTCTAAGTTGCCACATTGAATACTTGTGCTCCTTTGTGAACTGCAGAAAATTGTTAAACAAGCAGATTGTTACACACTCTACAGTGGAGTAGCTGTGCTGCACACGGTGATATGCCAGTGCACATTACACAGTAAGGCACTTGGTTCTCACTATATTCAAGGAACTAAACAAATCCTCTGTATAACACCAGGGAATAGCTATACTGTGTACACTGGCATCTACATATTATTTTTTGCCATGATTTGAGATCAAAAATTCGTCTGTTTTTATTTTCCACAATGTTTCCTTCCTGCGCTTGTCATTACTTACTACACTGCTTGGTTCCCTTCTGTGGCATACGTTTAGTAATTTGCACAAAGTGTCATTACTTACTACACTGCTTGGTTCCCTTCTGTGGCATACGTTTAGTAATTTGCACAAAGTGTCATTACTTACTACACTGCTTGGTTCCCTTCTGTGGCATACGTTTAGTAATTTGCACAAAGTGTCATTACTTACTACACTGCTTGGTTCCCTTCTGTGGCATACGTTTAGTAATTTGCACAGTGTCATTACTTACTACACTGCTTGGTTCCCTTCTGTGGCATACGTTTAGTAATTTGCACAGTGTCATTACTTACTACACTGCTTGGTTCCCTTCTGTGGCATATGTTTAGTAATTTGCACAAAGTGTCATTACTTACTACACTGCTGTTAATGTAGTGAAGGCTTTGTGAAACCCATGGTTACAAAGAAGACCACAGCTGTTTATATGGTAAAATCTGTTATGAAATATTCTTTGTTAAACTGTAAAAGGACATACATTGGATATTTACCTGTAATTTTTAGATTCATTTGGTGATGGTGCTTTGGATAGGGGAATTATAACAGAATGTTACACAGGGAAAGGATAATGCTGGGTGTAACTTGGTGAATGTTGTCCATGAATTGATATTTAATTTGCAAGTTGTTGATTAGCTTCTTTAACGGTTATCCATATAAAGTAAAATTTTGGGTAAAAGTCAACCAGCAGATTGAGGGAGTTCTTTAGCATTTAGCATATTGTGGAAAGGGAATGTTCTCTACAACTTTTGAACTGAGAAGGAAATGTCTATAGACATTGTGAAATACTGAGCTGCTACCTGCATAGCTAGTTTCTGTACTCTGTCCTGTTGGCTCCCTTAGAATATTCCAGAAATATTTAGGAGAGGAAGAAAGCTTCCTATTTCTTCTGAGATGTAGCCTTAGTAGAGTTGGCTTGGCAGCTATTCTAGTTTGTTTTCTAGGTTCAATAAACATTTGTAGAGCCCAAACATTTGTAGGTCACTGTTTATATTTTCCACAAGCTTGTCTTTTTTTTTACTCTGTATCCAGGACAGATAGGATACCTCCATCTTCTGTGAGGTTTAGGGAAGAATAATTGCTCTATTTGTGCCAATGTATTCCTAAAATATATTCCAGCTACATTAGTTAAGTGTTAGTAAGCAGGCATGTTATGTTGTAGGTTTTAAAATACTAGGAGATTACTGGAAATTAATCACCTAGTCTTTTGGGTGGGACTTTAACCTGAGGACATATATCATCTATATTAGTTAGGATTAGCTCAAGTATTGTATCATTTCGGGTTTGTTGATTTGATATGATTGGTTGAGTCAAAATGTGTACCAAGCCTAGTTCTTGCAGGTCCCTGTACAATTCAGAATATTTAGAATTTAAATTTAGAACCTACAGTATTTGTATTAAGGCACCTTAGAGAGTTGTATTGGTTAATACTGCATTTGGGAAAAAATCATTCCGTGTCTTCTCTTGAGTGGGTATGGAGGACGGTGGCAGTATGCAAACAGTGGCAGCATGTCATTGTCTGTGGCTTCCTAGTGTTAGTGTGGCACTAAGCCAGTTAGCTTTGTCAACATAAGTGTGTGTGTGTGTGTGTGTGTGTGTGTGTGTGTGTGTGTGTGTGTGTGTGTGTGTGTGTGTGTGTGTGTGTGTGTGTGTGTGTGTGTGTGTGTGTGTGTGTGTGGCGTCATCACCACTTGTGTACCTAATGCAAAGAATACTGCCCCTGGGGCTAGGATGGGCTAACCAGGTAATGCTATACATATATATGTAGTCTTCAGTCAAACATCAGTAGTAATCTGTTTGCATTTTCTTTCCTGTGCAGGTTTGTCCACCTTCTGACACTGATATGGCTTCATGACCAGGAGAACAAGTGAGAGTGGGTATGTGTCCATTCACTGGGCTGCCAGCCATGCCTCTGAAACTGAAAACCAGTACAACTTGAGCTTCTCCACATCCAGTGTGAAGGTATACTGGATTGCAAGAAGAGGTATGCATTGGAGCAGAGTACTGCTGTTGGAAGAGAAGTGTTCCAACTACCCATGATGTCGTCAGTCAACCACTTTGAAGGCTACGGTTTCAAATCACTGCAATTTTTGAACACCTGCAGTCATGGTGGCCACGTTGTCATTGTGTGGTCTGACATAATTCCTCAACAAATATGGAAAATGGCAAACAGTCAACGGGCAGTGCACAAGGCCAGACGATTACAGAATGGGATCATGCATGGCTTGATGCACAGGGTTGATGGATCTACAATCTGTCATGACAGCATCACTGCAGAAGATCTTCACCTGTTCAGAAGGGATGGCGTTCACCTAACTGAGGAAGGCATTGAGCTGCTCTTGACTGACCACCACAATGGCATGAGGAGAGCTATGCAGGATCAGTAATATGCAGCTTGTGAAAAGAATGGAAAACACCCATGACAAAGTAGGGACATGTATGGTAAGTAAGGTAAGTAAAACTCTTATGAAATGTGTTGTGTAAAATATATTTTTCTGAGTTTGGCAAATAACTGTGGTAAGGAGCTGGTGAGGATGCTGAGAACTCTTTTTAGGAGAGTGCTACCACGTACAATCTAATGTCAGTGACCATCCTGCAATACTTCTGTTTTTAGTCTGCTTTTATCAGGCATATGTAGAGTTTAGATGACAAGAAGGGCTTGCTAATACAGAATCCTTAGGTCCATTGCTGAATGGACACATGTAAAGAGAAAAGGCATAGATAAGGCAGACTGACACTGAAAGCAGTTGTGAGACTGCAGTGGTATCAGCTGTCTGAGTGGGTAGCCAGCACAGCTATCAGACAGATCAGATGGCCTTGCCTGCCAATGAAGTCCCATGCCTGTCCTGGGTTCATTAGTGGAATGGCGGACCTTACCTTGCTTTTTCTCTTTACATGTACCCATTCAGCAGTATGTTGACTGCACCAAGAATGCAATCCAGTGTCTACATGGTAAAACTGGTTCTGAATGCGATACGCATGTACAGCTATCAGTTTTTTAGGACTCAGGTTATGGAAATTATGACTTCATATTTTGGTACATAACTTTGTAATGGAGCATCTGAATGTGCTAAGTAATACCTCAGTTTGAAGACAGTATTCATTGTTCCAACATAGTAAAAGAACTGTGCGTCTGTTTTGTACACGTACAGATATCAGTTTGTTTCTGACTTAGGTTATGGACATTATGATTTTTTTTCATATTTTGTAAATATTTTTGCAAGGGAGGATGCCATGGTAAAAGAACTGTCTGGGCACTACACATGTATAGATATTAGTTTCTTTAGTCTTGTAGGATTATGAAAATTATACATTTTCAATACTTATTAATTATTATGTCCATATCTTTGCAAGGGAGCATGGTGATGACACAAATGGTGCATCATTTAGAAGCTGACATTGAGCCGCGCATCTTCTACACTGATATGTAGCCTGTCAGTTACAGGTGATGAGATATTATGCTTTATCAATTGAGAAATATTATATTCATATTTCTATGAGTATCTCTGCAAAGGAGCATCACACAGTAATGGTTAAGGTATCATTTTAAAGCCGGCATTCATACAAACAAATTTAAATGCAAATTGTATGGGTCTACATGGTACACTGCCCAAGATATTATGCTTAACTTTTCCAAAAAAATAAAAAAAATATGCACAATATCAGCATTCCTTGCCAAATATTTAATAATGACTGATGCACACTCAACATTCACACTGTTGGAAAGGTCAGTGTCTGCTGAACAACTTTTGCATATACATATTCAGTCTAGCTCTTATAGTTGGAGTTATGAACATTTGTTTTCTTTATGGTATCAGAAATGGATTTTCTGAAAATGAGCTCAGGCTGCATGCACTGTTCCTATGGTGGAATTAAGCAGGCAGCTTTTTCTGAGCTGCTCCAGAGTGAATTGAGTTTGATTTTAAATGTAACCACAATGACTATAAACTTTACCAAGCTGTGTACAGTCTGACACCCATATGCAAAACAAACATTTATCAGGACAACCAGTAACAGAGTCTTTTATAGCAGTTCTAAAACCAAAAACTGTCATAAAATTCTTAAAAAAATGCTAACTAGATTTGAGGAGAGAAGTCCCAGATGTAAAGACACTCTGTCATCAAAGTCTGTTCCTTTTTTATATGCATGCCCTCTATTCAGTTGTAAATTTCCACCATAATCTTCACACTATATAACTGAATAAAATGTTTCTGTATTATAGTATAGCCTATACAGATGTGACCTCTTCTGTGTATTGCTGAGGCTTTGACACAAAGGAAACATATCTGACTAAAAGCAAACAGAATAATGGAGTTATAGTTAACAGCAAAATATGCTATTGCTGTCACAAGCTACCTTGCTGTGCTCATGGAATAATTCAAAGTGACACAAAATCAATTTTTCTACAGAGGAAGAAAAACCTCAAAGCTAATGTGAAGCAGGGCAAAAACCTATTACAGTAAGAAAGCAGCAGATGGAACAGCCCTTAAACATACAAAAATAAGACTGAGAAGCAATGATGCTGTGTCCAGTCAACAGTAGGCTGGTGTCCTTGTAGGAAGCAGTGTAGCACATCTGCTGCATCCCCACCATGATGGCATATAGGGTCTACTTTAGAACGAAAATCAGAATGTCAAGCGCTCACATGAGTGAAAAATCAAGAATTCGATATTGAATTTTGGGATCACAGTACAGTGAAGATAGGAATATTTGCCCTTTCCTCACTGTAGTGCGATTTCGGAGTAGGAATATATATTTAGCGGGTGGTGTGAGGGGCACAGCCCCCCACATTAGAGATTTCGAGTTCCTGATTTATTTGCTCATGTGAGTGTTTGTTTGATAGTTCTGACATAGACCTGGCATATAGACTTCTGCAGATGCTCGGATACTGGGAAATCCTAGTAGGAAAGCCAGAAATGCATGAAGCCTGATAGAATTATTTTTTACAATAGGCATAGATGCATGTTAGTTCTAGGTAACTGTTCATTTCATTCCTTCTCTTTGCAAAACTTTTTTTTTTTTTTTTTTGCAAATACAATTTTCATCAAATTTCAACCCCCCAAAATTGTAAAGTGTTAGACATACCCACAATAGACCTTTGCTATGTAAAGTATGCAAATTAGAACTTTTCAAAAGTGAAATCTACTACATGCTTGGTCTAAGATTAAGTCCTTAATGATAGCTAGTTTGCCAAAAGTCAGTTTCATCACACTGCCCCCTTTTTAAAGTATGTCCCCAAAACTTCACAATCCCTTACTTATATAAACATCCTCCCAAATCACACCATGTTACAGAAAGGAATAAACTGTGCCCACATGACAAAATGGACTTTCAACAAATTTGCTGTCAAAATTCCAGACTAGTCCTGTCTGTTATATATTACATAAGGAACAGCTACAATGCCTGCTTAGAATTTCTGCTTAGTCTGTTCCTGGTGAGAAAATGAAGAGTTCATTGATTCTGGACTGTTTTTTGTTGGACAGGGAGTGTTTGTGCTTACCCTTCCTCATTGGTCTGGTTGCTATTCAAGACATTTACCAGGAAAAGGCTGCAATTATCCTATAGACTCTTGCATCATCTGGGACAATATTGTGGATCACCAAGCAGGCTGTGGCTTGCTTCTCATCTTGGGATTGGTGTTAATGTTTTGCTTCTGGTGACAGAAGTAAAGGAGCACTGTATCCCAACAGAGTGAAGCTGTGGTGAGACCAGCACGTAGTAGCCAACTAGTAGACATTCGTGTGACTCCCCTCTTCATCATTCCTCACAAGCTAATTCGTTGTTTTCAGTAAGTACTGCTTGATTTGTTCTAACTTGAGAATATCTGCCTAAATTCATCCTTAAATTTTCAGGCTCTGCGTATTGGTTTCCTCAAGTATTTGGCCATGCCCTGTACACACTTAGACACCTTGACTGACATTTTTTCTGTAAAAGCACAATTTAAATTTCTCCACTAACTAGTTGCACACAGTGCAAAAAGTTTGCAGAGTTGCAAACCAAATACTCCTGACATTGCTTTATATTCTCAGTCCAGGTATCTAATCCATACAAAAGGGTCTGTTGCCATGGATATGAACTTTCCCATTATTTCTGTTACCAGCTTGGTGGATATGGGCATCCTGAGGCAATGAAGAAATTGCCTCATGCTTACTGACAACCAGCTAATTCTCAAACTGATATGGTATGTGAGATGTATTTACACAATGTCATTGGAAGCAAAGCTCTCCCATAAAAGTAATCCTAATGCCAATAGGATTGTCAGTAGTACACATGCTGCACCCATCATGCACAATTCAAAAGCAGACCTATAGACCCAGATATACTGAGGCACTTAAATGTAACTTTCATAAACCACAAAGACCTAGATGAAGTATATAAGAAATACCCTCAGCAGCCTCAAATACACTCTTCAAAACAACACCCACATCAACACAGTGAAACATCTCATGGAGCCTCTGCCTCTAAGCCCATAAGCCAAGTAAGGTAAACTACCACACAATCCAACTTTCTGGTCACTGGAGACTACATTGCGAGACACAATGATATCCCTCTCACCAGGCTGAGTAAGGAGAAAGTCAGTCAGTTGCTTATCAGCGGGTAGGATCTGCCACATTACACACAGGTCATTGGACTCGCTCAGTCCATGTAGGAGTAAATGACCTGAGATGTACCTCCCTACATTATATGAAGAGAGACATTACAGAGCTCTTGGAATGTGTCTCAGGCTGGTACAAACCTAGCATTGAGCAGCATTTTACCTTCTCCAAGGATGATGCCACAATACAAAGATGACTAAGACTTCAACAATTGTCTTAGTTTCTGGTGTCATTCTAAGGGGTACAACATTTGTCAGCTTGGAAGGAGATGGGTCAGTAGACCACTCTTCGTTGCCAGGGATGATCTGCCCCTCTGCCCTCTAGGCATTTTGAATATTGGCTAAAATGTGGTCTTCTCCCAAACTGAAAGTACTTCAACATAGCAAATCAAAACCAAGTAAATCTAAAGGTATTGCTGCTCAATGCTAAGAGTCTAAACAAAAAACTCCACTCCCTAGAAGCACTCTTCACCCTAGAAAATGCTGATGTATGTGCAGTCACTGAGACATGGTTTAAAGCTGTGGACAGCACACCAACAGTGTAAGGTTATAATGCCTTCCATGCATTTAGACCAGCTACTACAAAGAGGGAGTAAAGGTGGAGGTCTCTACATCAAAAATAAATCTACTTCAAGGCTGGTCACACAGGATAATGCACTTGAGCTGTTAATCCAAACACCAGCAGCATGCACAGAGTCCTATGGCAGTGGCAAAGTCAGGCCAATACAATCCCACAAATCTGTTGCAAAACGTTTGTAAAAAGACGTTTATTAAAAAAGACGTGAGCGCTTTCACCATAAGGCTTCTTCAGACGTTCAATACAAATACCATCTTAACATCTTTAAATACTAGTGCAAACCATCCTATTGGCTAAAAAATAACATCACATGTACACTCATTTCAATGGCAAAGCAACTCCTAACAACATCAAATAGTACATTAAAAATGACACCAAATATTACAATATATAAAAAAGGGATTAATACAGTTATAGATATAAAATTGCAAAAACAATTCATATATATGGGGTGTCATAACAAACATATATATCTGTCTCAAAAAAATGTTAAAGTGCTGGCAACCTTAAAAGTTAATGCATAAGGGAGATAGTATAAAAAAATAAAAATATAAAATAAAAATGTAGGCATACAATCAATGACAGTGAAATTACTTCCTCGGTCTAGAGCATCTCTTTTTCTTTAATATAGGTTTTAAATTCACCTTCTCATTCAAGCCAGGCAATTGGTCGGCTTTACATCTAATGATCCAACGTAGTTCACATTCAAGTGTACAATTGATCAAATCACCCCCTCGTACACCTGGGAAAACCTCCTGTATCACACAAAAAAGAAAGGTGTGTAGGGGGCCATACATTTTCACATGTTTGGCTAGTGAGTTTACATCTGTTCCCAATCTTATATGATATTGATGTTCCCTAATCCTTTCGCGTAGGGTTCTGTTGGTTTTACCTATGTAAAATGATGTACATGCCGTACACCTAGCCAAATATACCACATTTCTACTCATACAGTTGGTACCTGTCTCAAACCTAAAAATGTGGTTATTGTGTGGGTTGACAAAGCTCATTCTAGTGTCTATCGAACTGCACTGATTGCAGCTACCACAATCTCTAGTATTAAAGCCTCCCATATTATTGCCCTTAAGCATTGATGCTCCCTTATAACACAACAAACTCTTCAAGTTGGACTTATTCTTATATACAACCAAAGGAGCCGGTCCCACTAACTTACTTATTTCTTGATCTAAACTCAAGATCTCCCAATGTTTACTCATTAATTCTTTCAGAAAGGACGCGTCTCGTATAAAAGATAGGTGCCCTAACAAAACCTAAAGAAGAAATCTCCTGGTGGTCTATTTCATATGCATTGTTGGAAAAATAGGGTCTAGCTGTGGTGGACCTGAGCTTAGATACCTCATCCACTACAAAATCAAACGTTTGTTGGTCATACCCCCTCTCTAAGAACATGATCCTTAACCTGACGACCTCTTCTTCAAACCCGGTGTCACTAGGGTTCAACCTCGAGGCTCGCATGAGTTGACCCTTCATTACATTACTGAACACGTGACGAGGGTGCATACTACACCTATGTAAAAACGTGTTCTTAAAACACAACTTGCGATGGATAGAAGTATTCAATAGTCCCGAAGGTAGTCTAACTATACTAACATCTAAAAAAGATATATGTTCTAATGAAGAAGTACACGTGAACTTCAAGAATTCAGTTGAAACATTCATTGCATCCACAAAGGAAATCAAGTCCTCCATGTTCCCATGCCAAATAAAAAAGAGGTCGTCGACAAATCTTTTATAAAAACCAACACACTCTCTAAAAAACCTAGATTTAAACAAAAATGAGTCCTCCCACTACGCCATCACTGCATTTGCGTAACTGTTGGCGCAGGGGGTTCCCATTGCCACGCCATCCCTTTGGGAGAAAGTTGAGTCCCCAAAAATAAATACATTATTATGTAGGATCGTTTCCATAAACAAAGAAATCAACTCAACCGTTCTGACAGTTAATCCAGACCCAGATCTTATGAAATGTTGAAACCATGTCACCCCTATATCATTGGGTATAGTTGTAAAAAGACTAACCACATCTAAGGTAACCAAAATATACTCAGCATGATCTTCTAATGTCTTAGTATAATTATATAACTCAATCAAAAACTGTTTGCTGTCTTTTAAGATATGTGTAGTTGCATCGACAAGGGGTCTAGTATAATATTCTACAAAAATGGACATTGGTTCAGTTAACCAACCTTGGGCAGCCACAATTGGCCTCATTGGTGGTTTTAACAAGGACTTATGAACTTTAGGAAGACCCTGAATCACCGGTATTCGTGGGTTACTAACTTTCAAGTAAGAGTATAACTCATAAGTAATGTCTTCAGACATTAATAGGTCGTCTAACATTCCATACACTTGAAAGACCTTCTCTGTAACCTGAGACATTGTAATTTTTTCATAATACTTATCATCACATAACATGTTCATCATACTGACTCTATACCAGTCTAGGTCCATCACTACTACAGGACCTCCTTTGTCTGCGGGCCTGATCATAATGGTAGGATCAGACCTCAGAGATGTTAATGCCTTCCTTTGATTATAATTCAAATTACCTGTTCTCCTCTTGTAATCAGCTTTATTCAAATCAGAGTGTGCATATATGCCCTTCTCCACTAACTGTGAGAAGGTTTCTAAGAGTGGATGCAGCTGAGGTGTATAAGTACTATTGCACCGGAACACCGGATTAAACCGACTCTCTCCATCACCACCAAATTCTAACTTTAATTGCACATTCCTTACAAACATTCGAACATCCAGTATAGAATCTACTGGATCACTATATGTTGTCGGAATAAAGCTTAGTCCCATATTTAACACCTCTTGCTCATAAATAGTCAATTCCTTAGTGGAAATATTAACAATCAGCGATTCCCGACCCTCTCCCACATTTTCTTTAGGGTGGGACCTCGTTGTTCGCTGTCTGACCCCTTCCTCTTGTATCTGCCTCTGTTCTGTGAACGAGACCTCCCTGTGCGTTGTTGTGCTATCGGAAAAGGATTAAATGAATTATTAGTATTAACATTCTGTCCAGCTCCATTACCTACCCCTGTTAATGGAACCTTTCTTCTAACAGAAGCATCAGTATTCAAAGGCTCCATATTACCAGTAGTAAGGGCTGTATCACTATTTGATATGACTGCATTGTCAAAGGGGGCCACTAGGGGTTGTACAGTCTGCCCTTGCGGCCTCTGTGTATTATTTGAAACACTAGCATCTACTATTTCATTGAAAGTACTATTCACATTATCTCCCACAATACGTGAACCCACTAGGTTATCCTCATTTACATTTACATACCCTATTTTTCCAACAATGCATATGAAATAGACCACCAGGAGATTTCTTCTTTAGGTTTTGTTAGGGCACCTATCTTTTATACGAGAGACGCGTCCTTTCTGAAAGAATTAATGAGTAAACATTGGGAGATCTTGAGTTTAGATCAAGAAATAAGTAGGTTAGTGGGACCGGCTCCTTTGGTTGTATATAAGAATAAGTCCAACTTGAAGAGTTTGTTGTGTTATAAGGGAGCATCAATGCTTAAGGGCAATAATATGGGAGGCTTTAATACTAGAGATTGTGGTAGCTGCAATCAGTGCAGTTTGATAGACACTAGAATGAGCTTTGTCAACCCACACAATAACCACATTTTTAGGTTTGAGACAGGTACCAACTGTATGAGTAGAAATGTGGTATATTTGGCTAGGTGTACGGCATGTACATCATTTTACATAGGTAAAACCAACAGAACCCTACGCGAAAGGATTAGGGAACATCAATATCATATAAGATTGGGAACAGATGTAAACTCACTAGCCAAACATGTGAAAATGTATGGCCCCCTACACACCTTTCTTTTTTGTGTGATACAGGGGGTTTTCCCAGGTGTACGAGGGGGTGATTTGATCAATTGTACACTTGAATGTGAACTACGTTGGATCATTAGATGTAAAGCCGACCAATTGCCTGGCTTGAATGAGAAGGTGAATTTAAAACCTATATTAAAGAAAAAGAGATGCTCTAGACCGAGGAAGTAATTTCACTGTCATTGATTGTATGCCTACATTTTTATTTTATATTTTTTTTATACTATCTCCCTTATGCATTAACTTTTAAGGTTGCCAGCACTTTAACATTTTTTTGAGACAGATATATATGTTTGTTATGACACCCCATATATATGAATTGTTTTTGCAATTTTATATCTATAACTGTATTAATCCCTTTTTTATATATTGTAATATTTGGTGTCATTTTTAATGTACTATTTGATGTTGTTAGGAGTTGCTTTGCCATTGAAATGAGTGTACATGTGATGTTATTTTTTAGCCAATAGGATGGTTTGCACTAGTATTTAAAGATGTTAAGATGGTATTTGTATTGAACGTCTGAAGAAGCCTTATGGTGAAAGCGCTCACGTCTTTTTTAATAAACGTCTTTTTACAAACGTTTTGCAACAGATTTGTGGGATTGTATTGGCCTGACTTTGCCACTGCCATAGGACTCTGTGCATGCTGCTGGTGTTTGGATTTGTTACTTATTTGCTTAGTACAGAGTCCGAGCTCCGTTGGCTCTGTGTGTTCGTTTGCTGCATACTTGAGCTGTTAATGTTCAAATCATCATAGGCAAAATCCAGTAACACTTCCTTGCCAGCTATAGGTCCCCTCTATGACCATGGAAACCCATACAATGTGTTTAAACTTATTAGAGACACTAACCATCCAACCCAATACCATATTTATAGGTGACTTTAATTACCCATCTATTAACTGGGAATCCTATATGGCACCAAATGTACAGGCAGAGAGATTCCTGGATTTTGTAAACAAACACACTGAACCAGATAGTTAATACACCAACCAGGGGTGCAGCCATACTGGATCTGGTACTCACTAATATGGGAGACTGAGACACTCCCTACTGTAATGTCTTCCCTGGAAAGGTCAGAAGACCACAAAATGGTCTCTTTTGAAGTGAAAATAAAACTTGGACTCCCAGCTAAACCTTGAATATTCAGGAGCTACTCTAAAGCTAACCTTTTGCTATTAAGTTATAACCTAGCAAAATTTCAAGCCCCCATAAACCCTGAGAACACTGCTGCCTATGCAACACTATTCACAGAAACCATATACAAACATGCCAATGGCTGCATAGAGGCAGCTGTACCCAACAGGACAGTACAGTACAGAACCAACTCAAAAAAAAAAACAAGTCACTGGTGGAATCACAGAATCAATAGGCTGTAGAACAAGGAAGAAAATCATGGCAAAAATTAGGAGGTACAGCACCCAGTAAGATAGAAGCACTCTCATCAAACTAAACAAACATCTTGGTGGACAAATGGTCTACCAAAGCTAAATTTTAGGTGAATTTGGCCTCCCAGGCCAAGGACAACCACAAGGCATTCTTTAGCTATGTCCGTAACCTCAAAGGCGATACACAATTGTGTGCAGCGCTCATTGCAAATGGAGCCACCTATACTGAGCTAAAAGATCTAGCAAACCTACTGGCCGATAAATTCACCTCCAACTTTACCATTCTCTCCCCCTCAAACTTCCCTCAGGAAATACCATCAAATATAGCTCCCCCTGCTATCACTAGGCAACAGGTCCTTAATATTCTCTCCAAGGCCAAAAACACTACATCAGTGGGCTCAGACAGTATCCCAGGATGCCTTCTAAATAGCATGAAACACAAACTATCAGGGTCTCTGGAACTGCAATTTAACCATAGCCTCCAAACAGACTTCATGCCTCATGAATGGAGAACAGCAACAGTCATCCCTCTGCACAAAGGTGGGCAATCTACAGATCCTGGAAACTACAGACCCATAAGTCTCACTAATCTTATATGTAAAGCCATGAAAATGATCAATAAAGATATAGTAAACCTCCAGACACTGGACCCAACCCACTTTGGTTTTGTCAGTGGCAGATCATGCCTACTCAAGTCTGGTGGACTTCTCTGAGAAGGTCAAAAAAGCAAAGGATGAGGGCAAAATGGTTCACACTGCCTACTTATCCGGCCAAGGCATTTGACAAATTACCCCACTCGGGCATTGTTGACAAACTCAAGAGGTTAGGTACAAACCTGTATGTCACCAGGTGGATAGCCAACTGGCTCGGACCCAGGAAGTTAGAACTGGGGAGTCCACCTCTACAAAGAGGCCAGTCTCAAGTGGATTCTCTCAGGGATCAGTCCTTGGACTGCTTCTTTTTGGCATTTACTTCTCTGAAGCAAAGACCAATGTCAGTGGTGTCTGGCTGAATACATTTGCAGATAACAAATTAGGAGTGGTCATTGAATCCCATACTGAGACAAATGTTCTCCAGGAGGGGTTGACACAGACAAACTGGTGCCAGAGCCATGGACTAAAACTAAATGCCAAAACATGCATGATAGTATCCTTTGGAAGTGTCTACCCCTGATAACTATCATATTGACAACACACTCCTTTGAGTTGACCCAGTAGTCAGAGACTTGGGGACACGCATTAATATAGCCTTTGACCATCACATGTCTACAGTAGTAAGGAAATCTGAGTAACTTTTAAACAAAATTATGGCATCCAAGTTAAAGGAAGTCAGAGGTTCCTCACTAAAAGAATACAGGGCTTAAGTAAAATGTCCTATGCAGACCGCCTCAAGGCTCTATCCCTATAGTCAATCTCCTATAGGCTTTTGAGGGAAGATCTATGCCTGACATACAGGCATTGTCGGACCCCACTCTGGACCTCCTGCATATCCACATACCCAACAGCACCAGAATTACCCATTCTAAAGACTTTAACCTTGCCTCTGATATAAATATGACCTGCTGGAGAGATGTATGTATCCCAGAGACTACAGTGTCTATGGAACAGGCTCCCCATGCATTTGAAGCAGGGTTCCTCCCTAACCCAATTCTGTGTGACCTGGATAATTGAATGAGGAACAGTAAATCCATCCCTGGTTTGGCATATCTCTCTAACGGACACAGGCAACCTGTAAAATGTTTAATCTCCCAGGCCCTAGCTTGTAAATGTTTCATCTCCCAAGCCTCTGCTTACACTTATCAAGGGTATCAGAACTTGTTAGAGATTTGAGATGCATGGCTAGACTTAAAAAAGCCCTTGTAGTTGTTAACCTAGTAAATGGCTATGAGTCTATAAATAGTCATGCTCTAAAGCTGAGGAGAAGTACGATTCAGAAATCGTTATCAGCAGCTCTGTGCTAGTCTTGTAGATGTCCATCCACAGCTTGCCATTATCTTTTTTACTTCAGAAAGTGGTCCTAAAGGCAGCACTCTTGATTATTAGTTGCATTTTGAGGCTTAGCATAACCTTCCATTGAGATGCTGTTAACTTTAGGCACTTGATTCTGCCATGTCAAGATGAGGGCATGGCCATATTGATATTTAAAGAATGATTCTTGGCTCATGTAAATATCTGTATCTGCAAATGACAGCTGAATCAAATCACAAATGTGTGTTCCACACAGAATGTACTCAGAACTGGTTGCAATGGTGATATGCCAGATATCTTGCCATGTGCAACCTTCCCTGAATGCCACTCATGGACTGCTTCAGCATATCAGTATTTTGGCTATACTACATGTAAGTGCATAAATATTTGAAACATGACAGCGGCATTAACAACTCTTAGATACTCCCATCAAACACTGTTTAAACATTTCTAGTGACTTTATAGCAATGCGTTCCATATTTTATTTTACTGGTTGGTCGACTGACCAAATGCCCTTTATAACCATATTCCCGGCACAAAGGCACACATTTTTTTTCCTACAGTCAGCTGTAGTAAATACAACATATATCACACTGAGCACATTCATATGGAAAATAAAGTGATCATTTATTAAAGCACATAATTGGCTATCTTACTTCATGCTGTAATGAACAAAGACATAAGATGTCTTGCTCCAATTGCTGCTGTAGTACATAGGACAGTACATATGACTGAGCAAATACAAAACTGCCTGTAGTAATTTATTATAGCAATAACCAATGATATATTACAGCAATAACCCACGTCTGGGTGTGTGTAATGCTGGATTTACCCACGATTGGTATGGTTTGGTCATGAGGGCAAAGCCTGAGTGGCCAAACAAAGCCAACCGTGGGTAAATCCAGCATTGCCCACACCCAGAAGTGGGTTATTGCTATTATACAATGACATTATTTTAGAAAAAAAAAATTGCTTTTCTTAAATAATGGCATTGTATAATGCCTCCTTGCTGCCCTTCCGTAGCTGTCTGGTATTCTGCGGCAGTTCTGATGTACTGCACATGCGTATGCCTACGCAGTACATCAGAGCTGTGGGCAAACGCAATGGAGAAAGCAAGATCTCTGTTGCTTTTAAAAACTGTTTCACTATGTTAAATGGATTTAACATAGCGAGACAGTTTTAAAAAAGCAACGGAGAATCTCCGTTGCTTTTTTAAAGCTGTCTCACTATGTTAAACCCATTTAACATAGCGAGACAGTTTTGAAAAAAAGCAATGGAGAAAGCAGGATCTCAGTTGCTTTTACAAACTGTCTCGCTATGTTAAAGGAGTTTGACATAGCTTTAAAAAAAGCAACGGAGAATCTCAGTTGCTTTTTTTAAAGCTGTTTCGCTATGTTAAACTCGTTTAACATAGCGAGACAGTATGAAGCAATGGAGATCTTGTGTTCTCCATTGCTTAAAAAAGTTATAGTAATGGAAAAAGCCCGGGTGACCGGACCTTTTTTTCCATTACTATAACTGATTTACAACTACTATAACTGATTTACAACATGCACGCTGACCAATCAGCGTGCACGTTTTTGAATATTAATTGCGGGTCGTTGTATAATGAAGATTTATCCACAGTTAGTGTGGTTTAATCACGAGGGCCAACTCAGAGATCGCACTATAGCGAGGAAAAATTTTCTATTCTGCTCTGTATGGAGATCTCCATTCAAAATGTTTCAAAGTTTCAAAACTTTGATCATATGGTCTCAGTCACATAATGCTCGAAGTTTTGAAACTTCAGTAATCCGATAGGGGCTGATATAGACATATACTTAAGAAGTTGTGGAGAACAAAACAAGATTATAATAAGTTTGGGGTATTTAGTTTCCCAGCTGGTGCTATGTTTTCTTGGACAGTGGTAGCAACCATGCAGCTCACAAACAATGTATATTCACCAGAAGTAGTCCTTGGAATAAAAATGGTTCTTTATTGTGCACACTGGTAAGTGCTTTCGCTTAAAGCTTCAGACCATTAACAAAATACTATTCCGGGTTTTCGATGTTCCTGGTTTTGTTTTGTCATTCATTCTTGTGAGCTTGCATCCTTCTGACAGGGGCCCATATATATACAACTGACAAAAGTGTCCGAAACTCATTTGATCATTTCTTCTGGTATTTGTGTGGGATTGCAGAACAGTGGGAATCATGGAATTTTTACTTTCCTAGCTGTTGTGTGATCTCAGAGTGTGTATATATAATTAGCAGGTTGTGTGTGTTTTTCTTTCATGATTTTAAATTTCTATCCTTTTGAATCAGTTTTTTCCATTTGCTCTGTCTATATTTTGATATTTCAAAATACATCTAGCTATATCTATATGGGTCCCCTTCATATGATTGAACTTTCAAAAGTTCAACTTTCATATGGCCAACACCATATGATCTAACTTTTAAAAGTTCAAACATTCTCAACAAAGATCTCCATACAGTGCGGAACAGAAAAATTTCCCTTTTCTGCACTGTAGTGTGATCTTGGAGTTGCTATATTTAAATGGGGGGTGGGGGGTGCAGGGGGGCTGCTAAAAGCATTTGGTTAATTTTTGGTTTACAGTTTTATACTGTTTTCACACTTTCATATGGCTGAGACCATATTATCGAACATTTAAAAGTCGATAATTTGAAAGTCCAATAATCTGAAGTAGACCAGTCTATCACACTATAGCCACAGTGTTGCCAGTATATCACAATGGAGACACTTGTTTTAAGTGCAGTTTACTTATAGCGAATGGTAAACTCATCCAAGATGACTGATAAAGAAACCTTAGCACATATCAGCAAAATAACCTCTATGATCCTGTTCCGCAGTATGCAGATAACACTGTACCAGCACTGGGGGGGGGGGTTCACTTTCATGCCTTCCTTACTTAAATATGTTTACGCTATGGTCACATAGCTGTGGGGAAAAGAGAACCATATGCACAACTGAAACAAATAGTTGCAAAAGCTGTAACCTCTCACTTTAGTCAGGCAATGCTAAAATTCCAAACTGACTTGCTCCTTTCAAAATACACAACTAGGGGGATTTTCCTTCAGTTCATTGAAATGCCATAAAACTGAAATTCACTTAAGACAAAAGCATTGAAAGCCTACATCAGTGAAAGGTAACCATTCCAAAAATTGGAAACCCGAAACAGCCATTACGTTTGCCACAAAGAAGTCTTATGAATGGAGATCCCTCTGCACTCATATCAGATTCTACATCTTAATGAAAGATAAGAAAAACAAAACTAACTTTGCAGCTGGTGCAGGGGGTTCCCTCATTACAAAACCATTAGATTATATACCCGTATACCAACTCAAAGATTGCATTACACTGGGGACACGGGGGAATTTCCCGATCCTGACAGTCTGCACTGTGATTTCCATTCCATTTGTTTTACATGCAGTATTTAAATGTAGAATTTGTTTTGAGTCCAGAGTGATCTCCATTCATAAGACTGTGTATTGACATGAAATAGCTGTTTTGGGTTTCCAACTTTCAGCATTGTTACTTTTCGCTGACGTAGACTTTCGATGTTTTCATTTTGAGTATGGGAATTTCAGTTTTATGGCATTTTGATGAACTGAATGCAATCAGACTAGGGACATTGCATTTTAGGCATTTGTCATTTTAATATTAAATTTCCCATCATACACAGTACATGTGTGCAGTTAATGATTTTGACATGCATGCAGTAAAAGGCAATACAATGGCACATAATGCATTTAGAAAATTATTAATCACGTGTATTGTAAAAAAAATAGTACCGAGGCATTCTGGAAATGCTTTAAAATGCTGAGCTGCATATTACAATGAATAGTTGCAGAGTGTCCAACCATAAACACAATAGCAACCAAAGGAACAGTCCACTCAAGTGTACACCGCAATCCTCTAAAATATTTTAAGCGCTTTTCATCCTGCAGTCTGCTAGAACTTCAGATAAAGCCATTCATAAAATTCCTTCATTTAAAAATGTTTTTACATAAGTCCTGTTTTCCATTCTAAACCAATAAAATCCTACTTTCCTAAAACTAAAGTTAAATTAACCCTTTCATACTCTGTACTAAGCTTTGATTCAAAATAGGTTTGTATATTCTATTATTTTTGTTTGAACTTAATCTAGATCTAAAGAGAAGTACAAAGCTTTGATTAAAAATAGGTTTGTATATTCCATTTTTGTTTGAACTTCATCTAGATCTAGAAGAAACTTAACTGTAATTCTAAAATGACAGTGTATTTAGCCCATTGTCAACTCTGCCCAGCATTTTATGTTGGGAAGACTGACCATAAACTTGGAACGAGTATATGAACATCTTTACAGTATTAGCAGGGCAAACAAGAAAATGCACTAGCTAGACACATACTGGCACATGTAGCTCATAACTTGACCAATAGCTCTAAATTAAAAACTGTCAGACAACAGAGGGGGACCTTGTTCTCTTATTTTAGAGAGACTTGAGCTGTTATGGCAGATACCTTTGAATGCATGCATACATCCTGGTTTAAATTAAATTTGTTCAATTTTATGTATACTAAAGTTGAAAAGTTTAACAAGATAACTAAGATGGCTTTTAAGAATAGTGACAATGTTTTGATTTTAGGAAATGTATTTTTTGCATATAGCAGATATTTAATTGTTTAAAATATACAAAATAGTAAGGAAGTACTGAGTATGAAAGGGTTTATTTAACTAACTTTAGGAAAGTAGGATTTTATTTAGAATAGACACATGACTTATGTAAAAACATTTTTAAATGAAGCAATTCTATGAATGGCTTTATCTGAATAACTTCTAGCAAACTGCAGGATGAAAAGCGCTGCTAAAGAATATTTTTTAGAGGATTGCTGTGTACAGGACTGTTCCTTTGGTTGCTATTGTGTTTGGGTAGCTGTTTCTACATTTTCCCAGTTTCCGTGTAGTTGCAGAGTGTGAGGACATTGCAGCCATTGTATTGTTACAAGTAATTGTACTCTGTGTGTGATTAAAAATGAAGTTTAGACAGACAGATAAATGAAAAGTTTGAGATATTAAAAGTTTGCGCTGGCTCTAGTAAGATCTCAGACTTGTATTAGTGCTGAAGAAGGCTTAAGTTATTACAATATAATTTAATTACTTGAAAGGCATATCAAACAGTAATGGGGGTACAGTTCGTGTAACTGTTAAATCTTTACCCCACAGACAACGTAAGGGTTTGATTCTGACTGCTAGTTATTGCCTAGGCTTATAATAGTCTGCAGACTGATTGTTCAGTATTTAACTATAAGCCTAAGAAGACGGATGGTCCTGTATACCATGATAAAAGAAGCACAAGATCATTTAATTTTAGGATTTTCTTCAACATTGAGATGGTTAGTACGTTTGAAATTTGTGAGAATATGGACTTGTACAATGATCTTATATGAGAAAGCATTTGTTTCAGGTGTTAATGTATGTATTGCTAGGAGGATTGTGACATCATTTGTATTTAAGTTTAATGCATAAGCTAAAGTTTGACGTTTGTCAAGGTATAATATGTAGATCAAAATTATTAATATTCGTAAAGGTACTGGCTAACAATCTGGTTTTGATTATGGAGATGCAGGGGTGTTTCAGCACTGGAGAGGAGCTAATCAGTTGAATTCACTTAGTTAATAAATAAATATACACTACATTTAAACGGTGATAAAGTATATCAACGAAGGGCAATATACCCGTCAAAGTAGATACATTAAGAATAAGCAAAAACATTTTTTCATCAAAGCAGGTAAGGATGGTTAAATGTGTCATTCAGAAAGTATAGAAATATCAGTGAAGACAGAAAAGTATAGCAGCTGATGCACAAAAGTGAGGAAGACTATTTTAAATAAATTTGCCACGTTATGTAGTAATTGTAGAGATGCAACATTTTTAACTTCTAAGAGAGAACTGACAGTCAGTTAAGCAAGCAGCAGTGTTTAATGGGGAAGGCATAGCTAGGGAAATGACAGACCACCCAGAGGAGTTGTGAAGCCTGATGCCAGAGATGGATGGGCTTCCCACCCCATGAAGGTGCATATTTAGTGTATGTTTAGGAAATGGAAAGGAAATGGCAGCTGCAGTTAAAGGATTTCAGTCTCAGTGCATAGATATTATGTCGTGATGAAGGCACTGACATTTTAATGGGATAAACCAGTACCCTAAATCACCCCTTCTGGAACACTGTTGAATACGGTTTGCTGAGTTTTCCATGCCTATTGTCCAATGTATTGTCTGTATCTCTGTCTATCTAACTGGCTGTTTTCACTTACTGGATTGCAGGCTTTTCAATGGAACTCTTTTTTTTTTTTTTTTTTTATCACTACTCTGGCACAAATGCTATAATTATGTCGATACACGATGCTGAATCTGATTAGTTTTGTACATCGCTTACGCAGATATACTTCACTGAAGCCAAATACAATTTTGCCTGGTACAAGGATACACAAATATGAAGTTTACACAGCACAATATGTTATGTAGAGACTACAGCCTTTGGAAGGATGAGTATACTTAAACACACGAGTTCAGGAGTAAGGTATAAAGCAATGCTTTCTTGGGCCTGTTCTTTACATTATGGTGTGTGAACAAAAACAAGCTCTGCTTTTAAAAAATATTTAATTCTGTACTTCTGCATTCTCCTATATGCAATCTACTGCCATTCTTGCATGTTTCTTTTGTTCCTGTTTTTGTTAGACTACCTATAATTAGCATTTTGTACATTGTCCGGAACATTTGCCAGATCATGACAGATCAGGTAAAAAGGAAATGTACTAGTGATCGACAGGCTAACGTGCACTAACAAAAGTGCACTTTGGGATGCATGGCTAGGCTGAAAAAGGCCCAAGTGGTCATTAGCCTAGTACACACCTGTGAACCAATGTTTTATGTCCCAAACCCCTGCTTACATTTATCAAGAGTACCAGAACTTGTCAGAGGTTTGGGATGCATTGCTAGGCTTAAAAAGGCCTAAGTGGTTGTTAGCCTAGTACAAATCTATGAACCTATAAAAAGAGCAGTTGTGATTTGCATGCTAAGGCTGATATTTTTGTATCTGTCAGAATTCCCTTCTCCAATGGCCAATGACTTTAGACTTGGTATATTTAAGTAGTATGAATGTGAGTCTATGGGGGTGCCTGAAGGCTTTAACCCCATACCCAGAAATGTCTAAAGTGTTACAGAATGTTTTTGGTGCATTGTTTATATGAACAAGCACACCTATTATTGCTGATCACTAATCGCTGCATCCATTTTATTCATGGAACCACCAAAGACCGTTTAAAATGGTAACAATTTTAAATATCGGGACCTGCTAGAGTCCCAAGGCATAGGGACTGAAAGGTCAAAGGAGTGGGTTTATACATACTAAGTCTGAGATGGACATTTCTCACATTTCCTTTTCTCTGAGGTATAGTGATCTCAGAGTTAGTATATGTAAGTTTGTGGGGTACAGGGCTTGCCCCCCCTGCAAAAAATAAGTTTAAACAACCATGTTTGAGATTTGCTGTTCTCCTAGATTTTCTGTCTTTTTTCAGCTTGTCAGCACTCAGCATTTCAAGTGCTGACATTTTAAGAGGGAGTCTTTAAAAACTCATTCCAATGGTCTTACAATGTTTTTATCATGTTTGCACACAATATAGAAACTATACAAATGAGAAAAAAATGGAAAGTGCTAAAAGAATGGAAGACATGGGCTGTGAATCAGAAACATGCATACTAGAACTGAGCTATAATGCTGAGAAACAGGATGTGGCCTAAAAAGTTAGCAGTTAGCCAGCAGAAATTTCATGGCCCAAATTGCTACTAATCAAAAAACTCTACTTGCAAAAATGGCTTATTTGGCAGAAGACAATTGTTCTTACAATGTGTTTGTGTCTTTTGGCTTTTCCCGGTTAGGGGTCGCCACAGCGGAACTCCAGTCCGCTAATGATTAGCAGTAGATTTTTATGTGCTGGCTTGCCGGGCCTAACACACAGCCTTCAATGAAGGAATGCCCATTCACACATGTCGCCACACAGAAGACGCTCTAACTGAGAATCGAATGGGCAACGTCTAACTGTGAGGCAACAATGCTACCGCAGCACCACCACCGCAGTTCGATCATGGTAGAAATTTCAGAGAAAAGTAGGATGTAAGTAGAAGATTCATGGCAGGCTGCATGCACATGCTATATAGCAGCACTAAGTGGCTGGAAGCTGCATTAAATGATTTCCAGCCATGCTTCTAACTAAATTTATCACTAAGTGGGGAGGAAAAAGATCTATAGGACAAATGGATGAGGAAAATCCTCTTCCCAATCTTACTCGTATGCTAAACCTAGCCCTATCCCTGCTTATCTCCCTAACCACAATCCTGCACCTTAGCTTTTGATGTTTCCCTTAAGAGAACCACTATTTACACAAATTATATTTAATGATTGCTTTAGGTTTTATTATTTTATATTTTGTATTAAACTGATTGCAACAGAGGTTTTGGGATGGTTTGAGTGGTTTGTGTTTATTGCCAGTGTTTTGCCTAACATTTTGATGGGTCAGTGTTAACCATGTCCACACACACACACACACACACACACACACACACACACACACACACACACACACACACACACACACACACACACACACACACACACACTGCTAGCTGTTGACACTTGTTGCTGAGACCCTCCACACTTCATATGATAACTGTTCTTTGTCCTCAGTAATCTAATACATGGGCGGCTTGTGTCTGAAGTATATTATGCACATGCTATAGTACTGTCTGGATATAGATCATATCTCTTGCACTTTTAGTGCAAGAAATTTAGACAAAGCCTAAAATAATGGTGGGACAAAGGCCCAAAAATAGGGACAGATTTTAAATATTACCTTTACTAACTTAATTTATATGCCGCGGTGGTATGGCGGTAGCGTTGTTACCTCACAGCAAGAGGTTCTCCGTTCGATTCTCGACTGGGCTTGGGAGTGCCTTCTGTGTGGAGTCTGCATGTCCTCCCCGCAGTTGGGTAGCGTTTGAAAAACATGCGTGCATAAATGGGCATCCTTTGTTGAAGGTTGGGCGTCGAGCTGGCACCTTGGTGTTTCATAAAAATCTACTGCCAATCATTAGCGGACCAGAGTTCCGCTGTGGCGACCCCTTACCGGGGAAAAGCTGAAAGACAAATGACAACCATTAAAAACTTAATTGCTAGAATAACAGGATTTGTGTTAGTGTGCATTTACTTTAGTATATGAAGTTTGAAACTCAAATGTATGTCATTAAGTGACTTCAGTCCTCAGTGATTTGCAAAAGAAAAACCACAGATTTTGAGGAACTGACCAAAATGAGGTGAAATCTGCACGTTCTGCAAAATTCTAGACAGTTGAAAGGTATAGTATAGATTTTCATGTGCCATTTGGATTGAATATTTATTGCTTTAGTGTGGTCCAGAGGTATGAAACTCTTCTCAGCCAATGTCACAGCATTCTTGACCCACTACAATGCAGCATAGCTCCTGCAGCTTGTGCCCACCCCCACATTCATCCTCAAACACCTCCACTCCTGAATCTGCCCTGCTGTAAATATTTACCTAGCAGGCTGTTGTGTAGCACTGCACCCAGTTCAAGGATTTTACTGCATGTTTCAGGGTCATACTGCAGTGCTCCACCAGATACGTTCAGACAGCAGAAGTGGGCCTTATGTATGATAACGTATTCAGCCATGGCCCTGGGCTGTAACAAGGCATGTAGTAGACATTCTCTAACATGGTGTGGTAGTTCATAAGCTGTCATTAGCCAGGACTTCAAGGCATATCCAGCATCACCAATAAGATATCCCTGTGGAAAATCACAACATGTAAACCACTTGCATAACTTGCACAAGTGCCATATGTGGAGGCTGTGGATACTGCTTGCATGGCCTCCATTCACATTGCATATCACATATAATGCAGTTCAACATTTTATATTATACACTGCATTAGTGACCACTGTCAGTTGAGTGGTAAATCAACCCTAGTGGGTTCTGTGTTCCTGCTTTTCAGGTGGGGCCTTCATTTGACATTTAGGTGCAGTCTGTGGCCCCTCGGTTACCTTAGGATAAGAGCTTGTATCATTTAAATGCATATATATATATATATCTATATATATATATATATATATATATATATATATATATATATATATATATATATATATATATACGGGGGGCCCCCTCTGTGGTACATGGAAGCCTTATGTGCCTCCACATAGTGTAGAATGGCATCAAGGAACTAGTGAAATGTTCTTGAAGCAGATGACTGGGGTACATCTACTTTGTCCCCATTGGTCATTGAAAGGACCATATAGCTAATTTTATGAATAGGCACACATACTTTTGTGCCCACAATAAGTAACCCACATTTCCCTGGGCTTGCATATGATGATGACACATGTCAACCAGCTCCTGCATGGTGCCTATATCCTTGACAGACATCTACAATTTTTGTATTGCATAAGGCATGGTATGTTAAGAGGATGAATGATGAAGTTGGACAACTTGACAATCAACAAAGTTAACAGCTTCTTGCATATACATGCAGGCTAATGCAATGGCTACCCTGTGCATGTTTTCAGTCAGTCTCCTGTAACTCCAAGAAACTTGCTGTAGTTGGCAATCTGAAGATGGCATTTCTGTGCACAGAATATATACATAAACACACACACACACACACACATATATATATATATATATATATATATATATATATATATATATATATATATATATATATATATATGCTGCGGTGGTGGTGCTGCGGTAGCGTTGTCGCCTCACAGTAAGTCGCTGTCCTGTTCAATTCTCAGCTAAAGCGTCTTCTGTGTGGAGACATGCGTGAATGGGCGTACCTATGTTTCTGAATTGTCTATATCCTGTGTGCAGCTGTTCATCCAAATTGGCTACCATAATGCAAACATTTTTTCCTGAATCCAAGAATTTTTCTGAAATGAGGATGTTATAACACATCTGTACTTTTGTTATTTTAAATTAGCTACACTAAAAAGTAAATTGGAATATTTGTGTTAAGTATAAATAGTGTTTTGTATGTTATATCTAGAATGTTTTGCATTAAAGAAAAGATTCAAAAAACATAATTTTTCTCAGTTTAGTTTTTTAAGGAGTTCCTGAATTTGCAGTAATATATTTTGTTTTTTAATATATGATATCAGATTAGGTGGTGTCTGTAAAAATAAGTAACAGAGCTGCTCAATTAAGCAGAAAAGTAGTATGCCACCAGCATTTTCAGAAATTGTTTAAAGCTAAAAGAGAAATTATATAAAAAATCTTGAACTTATTTTGAACTTCTACCACAGCTCTCTAGGAGTCTAATTGGCACTCAGGCCACTTTCCCCTGTAATGAAATAGTAAGAGAATGTTTGAAATTATTGGATTGCCTCTTTTCCTTTGTGTATTTTGTATAAACATACATGCGCACAACATTAGCCTCTATGGAAGGAGACTTCCCAGTTCAAGTTTTACTCTTAATAAGAAGTGAAATAGTTTTAAATGCAAATGATAGTGCATAGAGTAGTCTAGTCAGTTAAGTGTGGATGCCAGCAACTTGTAGCTATTTTGAGAGAGAGCCTATCAATTAAATATTATAGCAATAACCCACGCCTGGGTGTGGGTAATGCGGCATTTACCCATGGTTGGCATGGTTTGGCCAAACAAAGACAACCATGGGTAAATCCCGCATTACCCACACCCAGAAGTGGGTTATTGCTATTATACTATGACATTATTTAAGAAAATAAATAGTTACTTTTCTTAAATAATGGCATTGTATAATGCCTCTTTGCTGCCCTTCCGCAGCTGTCTGGTATCCGCAGCAGTTCTGATGTACTGCGCATGCCTACACAGTACATCAGAGCTGTGGCCAAAAGCAACAGAGAAAGCAAGATCTCCATTGCGTTTTTACTGTTTCGCTATGTTAAATGGGTTTAACATAGTGAGATAGCTTTAAAATAAGCAAAGGAGATGTCCGTTGCTTATTTTAAAGCTGTCTCGCTATGTTAAACCCATTTAGCATAGCAAAAAAGTAAAAAGCAATGGAGATCTTGCTTTCTCCGTTGCTTTTTTTTTTTAAACCTGTCTCGCTATGTTAAATGGGTTTAACATAGCGAGACAGCTTTAAAATAAACAACGGAGATCTCCGTTGCTTATTTTAAAGCTGTCTCGCTATGTTAAACCCATTTAACATAGCGAGACAGGTTTAAAAAAAAGCAACGGAGAAAGCAAGATCTCCGTTGCTTTTTACACACTGTGTCGCTATGTTAAAGGAGTTTAACATAGCGAGACAGCTTTAAAAAAGCAATGGAGATCTCCGTTGCTTTTTAAACCTGTGTCGCTATGTTAAACTCTTAACATAGCGAGACAGTGTTTTAAAAGAGACTTATAGTAATGGAAAAAGTCCGGCCGACCGGACCTTTTTCCATTAGTATAAGTCGATTTACAACGTGCACGCTGGCCAATCAGCATGCACGTTTTGGAATGGGGGGTCATGGTATAAATATATATATATATATATATATATATATATATATATATATATATATATATATATATATATATATATATATATATATATATATATATATATATATATATATATATATATAGTTGCAAGGTTTTTAAAAGAGAATAAATTAGTTAATAAGAATAAGTTAGTCATCACTTAAATATATAGAGAAAAATATGAGGTTACACAAAACGGAAAATCCACCTGAACAAATGGAATAAAAGAAAGAAAAAACATCTGTCTATGCCCCGGATTTTCACAGCTATTCTTAACTGAAGTAATTACTGAGCCCTTGGCTTTACTCACAGAACATGTTAACAGAGAAAGACTAGTTGAAAACAAATCACAGGTCTGTATATCACATGGACCAGGGTTGCTTTTCTTTTGTCTCCTCTTTTTTTCTCTGACTGTTCATTAAGCTATTTGGTTTATATATATCTTTTTTTAAACTCTTGGTTTTAACAAGTCCACCAAAATTTAAAATGTTGCATAAACAGATAAATGGTAATTATTTACAAAGTCCATAACGAGAAAAGTAATATGTTCTTAAAAATTTAGTACTTTTCCAGTAAAAGCACTGAGCTTTTGTCATATGTATTGATGAGTTATCTTTAAAGTTCACTGTCTTATTGCTGGAAGCTCACTTTTACAGTCTTAGCTAGGCACACAAATTCACCAAATGCTAATTCAGTTTTGCATTTCCATTTTTCTGTTCTACCTTTTTTTGCAATGGCATGTATTGCTAAAAAAGGTATTTGAGAAATGGGTATAGCTGCTGGAACTGGGTCATTAAATAGCATCTAGGAGTCAGTAATAATGCAATTGTCTGACCACAAAGCCTGAGAAAAGTTTCTACAAATCACTCTGAAAGGAAGTCACCAACTTACAATCTATTATCATCAGCATTAAGAACTTCATTACACCTCCAGCATTTCATTTTCCTATTTGTGTAATTTTATGAGGTGTAAGACTTACAGAAATTTCCACGTATAGATTTTCCAATAAAGTAAGGATATTGACTTTCCTGCATATTTTAATAATAACTTTTTATTTCTGAAAATGGTTCATTGTTAATTTTTGTTGAAGTTCCAGATTGCTATATATGAGGTAACAAATTCAGTTGTAATAATCTTGTATACAATTATTAAATATGGCTTCCCCTTGAGTGGCCCACTCTTAACAGAGAATTGTTTCAAGTTTTTGGAACAGGTTTATTTTGAAGATCCTTGCTAGAATCTCCTTGTGTTCTGACAGTGCTTCTCAAACAGTCTGGAAATACAGACCTGATAATTTTTTTTGGCACTTTAACTGTTCAGAGTTCTGCACTCTTTATTTTTGCTTGACTGAATTAATTATATATTTGCTGGCATTGTTTTCTGATCTGTGCATAACTTTTTTTCTCCTACCCTATTGCTGCTGTTAATGTTAATGGTGCTTGCAGTTTCCCACCCCTACTGTAAATTTGATCTGGGACACACTTCCCAGTCCAATCTCTTTAACTCATTATACCTAATACAGAGATCATTTGGGAAGGCTAAACCCCTTAGATCCTTAACCTTGAATTATCTTATCTTTATTCATTCATTTATTTATTTATTTATTTATTTATTTATTTATGTATTTATTTATTTATTTCAGTTTGATAACCGGGGAGGTCCACTAGGCTCAGGAGCCCATTTTCAGTGGAGGCCCGGGGAGAAAAGCTGCACATTACATAGTAAAGTTTAAAAAACAGGTACAATTAAAATTAAGATTCAAAGATATGGGTACATTAAGATAGAACAGAAAACATTAGGTTTTATGAATACAGGTAAAATAGTGATACAGAGACAGTATGAGGTACAATGGTTACATAGCATATGAGTCGTATATTAACATGGTTGGTTAATAAGGTTATATAGAATTTGAGTCTTGTTAGGGCAGAGTGGAAGACCAAAGACAGTATGAGGTACAATGGTTACATAGCATATGGGTCATAGATTAACATGGATGGTTAATACGGCTATACAGAATTTGAGTCTTGAAGGGGCAGAGTGGAAGACCAAGCGTAAATGTTAGGGAGGGGGATAAAAGGGAGTGCAAACTATTTACAATATTTACATTATATACACAAGGTAGCAGTAAGAGATAAGTAGAATCATGGAACAAAGTTTTTGGAAGAAGTAGTATGGAAATACAATTAGTGTAGAGAGTAGAAGGCTAGGTGGGGAAAGTGCAATTGCACTTCCTATTGGAGAACAAGTGGGAATGGAGTAGGGTTTTGAAGTTGTTAGGGTGTTCAGTCATTCGTAAAGATGGAGGTAGAGAATTCCATTTTTGGCTAAGGAAAAGGATAGGAGGTGTTGGCCGGCTGGTCGCTTTGGTGTGTGGACACTGAGTAGGTTTAGGTGAGCAGATCTAAATGACCTGTTAGGGGTGTAAAGTTGTAGGATGTTGGATAGTGCAGGACATTTGGAGGGGTTAAATAATAGCCTATGGGCAGTGTTAAGTTGGAGGTAGTCTAGAAGGTTGGGGTGTTCTAGCCAGTTTAGTGAATAGAGGGCAGAGCAATGGTGGGAGGTGTGTTTGGCTTTAATGGTGAATTTAGAAATTTTATTATAACAACTTTCCATTTTTGAGGAAAGGGAGGCAGATAAGTTAGTTAATAGAGGTGCACCATACAGTAGTGAGGGAAGAAGATAGGCAGTGACGAGGGTTTGTCTAGAAGAAGGAGAGAGATAGTGAATGTTTCTATATAGCAGGCCAAGTTTTTGATGTGTCTTCTTGATATTGAGTTGAATATGGGTGTCAAATTTTAGGTTTTCATCAATAGTGACCCCCAAGTAGTTTGGCATAGGGAACAATTTCTATAGTTGAATTGCTATGGCTTTGAATTTGGAATGAGTTTTTGTTGAGAGGGAAGGATTTTGAGGGGGAGAGAGAAGTATTTTGGATTTGTTAACATTTAGAGAAAGGTGGTTTTGGAGCATCCAGTTCTCAGTGGTGGAGAAAGCTGTTTGTGTGTATGATAGAAGTTCTGGGAGGTTGGTGGCACAACAGATTAAAGTGGAGTCATCGGCATATTGTACAATTTTAGTATTAGGGATGGCAGAGTGGAAGTCATTGATAAAGATGTTGAATAGCATAGGGCCAAGAATGGAACCTTGGGGAACTCCAGTGGGGTTAGGAAGGAAGTTAGAGGTACCTTTCCTCCATTTTACAGCTTGAGATCTATTGGACAGGTAACTAGAGAACTAGGATAGTGTATTATGTGAGAGGTTGAGGTTAGCAAGGTGGCTAAGGAGGTGAGTATGGGAGACAGTGTCGAAAGCCTTTGAGAGATCTAGTAGAACTGTTGAAACTATTTTACCAGTATCACGGGCATGGTTGACTATATCTAGGAATGAGAGTAGAGCAGTTATAGTGCTATGGCCAGGGCAGAAACCATGTTGGGTTTGAGAGATGAGGTGGTTATTGATAAGGAAGGGCATTAATTGAATGTGAATGCATTTTTCCAGCATGTTTGATATTGGGGAGAGGATGGCTATGGGGCGAAAGTTTGAGGTATTATTGTTTTTACCGCCTGTGTGGAGAGGATGTATAAAGGCAGAACACCACAGCTTGGGGACATAAGATTCCTTTATGGATCTGTTGATTAGGATACTAATGGGGAGGGCAATTCCAACTGCAGCAATTTGTAAGAATTTGGATGAAATGTTATCTGGAGCATTAGAGCAAGGTTTCAGTTTGCTGAGAAGTTTTTTTATATATGAGGTGGAGACTGGTTTAAGTTCAAAGGTGGTGGGAGGGTTGGGTTTAGAGGCTGGGGTAGAGTGACTGAGTTGTGTGGATGGGTTAATTTGAAAGGTCTTATTTAGTTCAGCTATACAGTTAATAAAGGAGTTGAAAAGAGTGGCAATTTCTGGATCGGACTTGGTAGTGTCAGGGCAAGGATTATTTTTAGTGCCTGGGTGAGAAGTGAACTAATGGACTTCCACAATAGTTTAGGGTTTTTGGAGTGGTTGGCTTGGAGTTTCATATAGTAGGATTGTTTGTCTTTGGATATATGTTTTTTGGTGAGGTTGCGGAGCTGCTTGTATTGAATAAGGGTCTCTGGATGTTTATTGTGCTGAGAAAATTTCCAGCATTTGTCTCGCTGTTGCATGAGTTTTTTGGTTTCCCTAGTTAGCCATGGGGCAGATTTGGATTTGACCCTTATAGTTCAGGGTGGAGCTTGGGAATTAAGTACATTTAGGAATGTAGAGTTAAACGTTTCGATGACTCTGTCAAGTGGAAGAGTTTTTAGATTGCTCCAGTTAGTTTGTTTGAAGGTATTGGAGAAAGTGAGAGGGTTGAAGTTAGTTAGGTTATGTGTATGCAGGTATTGGTGCAGGAGATGGGGAGACTGAGATTCTCAGTGGATGAAGGCAGGTAGGTGGTCACTAAAAGAGTCGGGAAGGATGCCTGAGTCTAAGATGTTGTTAGGGTGGGTAGCTAGGATCCAGTCCAGTGTAGATCCTGGAGGGTTGATTTTGTTGGGTCTAGTGATAGAGTTAGTTAATTGAGTATAGTTGAATAGATTGACAGATATGGCTGGGTTTAGGTTATTAATTTTGTTCCAATCTATATTCACATCTCCTAATATGTAGGTCTCTAGGTTTATGTTAGTTGAGGCCCATTGGAGGATTTCTTCAAGGGTGGTAGTATTGTTACCTGGGGGAATATAAAGGGATATGAAGCAGATACTTTTGTGAATATTCATTTGTAGTAAACCTATTACTAGTTCAGCATTGTAGAACTGGGGAATGGGGTTTGGGTATGGAATAATGGGGAGTAGATTAGAGAATATCAAGGCTACTCCTCCACCTTTTCTGTTTAGGCGGTCAGATCTAAGGGCTTGAAAGCCGGGGGGTAGGATTTCTGAGTCAGAGATGGTAGGTTTTAGCCAAGTCTCAGAGATGGCTACAATGTCAGGAAGGTTGTGGTGAAGCCAGGCATGGAAAAGAGTAGCTTTATTTCTTAGGCTTTGGGCATTGAGAGTGATTATTTTTAGTCTTTTAAAGTTAGTGGTATTGTTACTTTTTGACGGGATGAGGTTATTAGTGGTGATAGGTCCGGGGTTTGGGTGGATATCACCAGATAGAATTAGGTGGATGAAGATGGGATATAGTAGGAAATGTAGTTTGCTTTTTGACTGATGAGGACAATAGATTAGAGCTTTGTGGAAGTTAAGGTTGGTGGAGGTGGGTAAGATCTTTGGATTAAAGTGGTGGAGTAAATTGGGCTGTAGTAATGAGGGTGATATGTTATGGTAGTGAGTTGTGGTAGGGGTGAAAAGTGGAATGGGAGTTGAGAGGTGGGAGAGAAAATAGGGGGAAGAGGAGAGGAATAACATGAGGTAGTATGGTGCAAAGGGAGTAGAATTAAGAGGGTGATGAAAGGGATTTGTAGTGTTAGGAGTGTAGAATGCATAATGTAATGGATTAAGAATGTAAGATAGAGAAGTATGGGAGGTATAGTATAGGTAGGGTAAAAGACAGATAAAAATCAATGGGTGTAGGTTTTAGTAAAGTGTGAGTGGGGAGTGGCTTTTAATTGATGGGAGGATAAGAGGAGGTATGTGTGGGGAGTGGTCTTTAATTGATGGGAGATAAAGAGAAGGGTGAGAAGGCCAGTAATTGGTCTGATAGAGATTGGGAGGAGTTTACTGCAAAGATAAAAGTATGAGTAGTGGGGTGGGTGGGAATTTGGGGTAGGGTAGGGGAGCGGAGTGAGCCTGCAGGGCGAACGGAGCGCGTAGAGACACGTGAGTGGAACAGTTCAGGATGAACAATCAGTGGATTGCTGATTGCTCAGGGTAAGTGAAAGAGCAGATGACTAGAGAATAATAAATGTAAAGTGGTAATGCTCAGAGGAGGAAAGTGGTATTAACTGAAGAGCAGAAGGTATGTGAAGGAAAGGTAGGAGCTGGGTATTGACTGAATGAGAGTGCCACCTAGTGGACAGGGAATATTATTACAGCAGAAATATATGTCTGGGAAAGGCTGGTCAAGGACTAGATACTAACTATGAGTCAGCTAATGGAGGCAACAATAGAGGGACTAAGGGTATATAATCTAGCTACTGGATACAGAGGAGGGTATGGCTGCTGGCAGTCCTGGCTAGAAGCTAACAATTACAAGCTACAAGACATATACACTATTAAATGCCAGCTTTTCTGCCAGTATCAGGAGAATACATACTTTCTTTCTTCCTTTCTTGGAATAGCACAGGGATAAGACAGCAGGTGATGTGGAAGGGTCCTTATATTCCAGATAGTCAGTTTCTTAACCTCAAGTGGAAGGAAGGCAAGTTGGAGAGTTGGGAATAATTAGGGAACAAGACTAAAATAGTGGAGAGGAAAAGAAAATAAATGTCCTTATTAAGTTAGTACAGCCAGTATTACTAAGCATATTTTAAAATACAGTATTAATAAATTCAACCAACATAGCTAGAAATACAGTATTAATAAATTCATCCAACAGCTAGAAATACAGCATTAATAAATTCATCCAACATACAGCATTAATAAATTCATCCAACATAGCTAGATATGTCAGGAAGAGGTAGAATCAAAGCAGCATTGGTACAATCAGTCTGTTCAGTCAGTCTTCTGTTCCTACTCTTTCCCTTTTTACTTTATATATATATATATATATATATATATATATATATATATATATATATATATATATATATATATATATATATATATATAGAAAGACACTTTATCAGCTGCTTATATTTTTCTAAGACATGTTTCTTCCTACTACTGTTACTTCATCTGGCTTTGCTTTTTCCTGCTACTTGCTGCCTGTTCTCCAAAGTGTCCAACTGGATCTTTTCTGATGCATTTATTACTGCTTGTTTATAACCTGTCTAAATTAAGTGTTGTACTTAAGTGTTCTAAGCTCTTAGTTTTGGTTTAAGCACTTTAGCTTTAGTATCACCCCTTAGCTCTCCCTGGCCTTTCTCCCTCAGATTCTGATAAATATGTGGACAGTTTCCTACAGTTTCTCCCACCAGTCTGGTTGATATGGGCGTCCTGAGACAGTGTAACAACTGCCTCATGTACATCTACTACTACCACCTAGGAACACAATTTGTGAGATGCAATTCCATTAGGCACCTAGAGTCCAAGCTCTCTCCCCCCTCAAGCCAGTATATCTGGCACTGAAAAGGTTGTCAACACAATTGCCACACCTACACAACACACACCTACATATGCAGAGGTCCTCCACATAAACATACCCAAACAAGGGTATCTGAGGCAAAAAGGTGCAGTGGTAGCATTGTCACCTCACAGCAAGAGGTTCTCTGGTTCGATTCTCAGCTGGGGTGCCTTCTTTGAGTCTGCGTGTCTTCCTTGTGTTTGTTTCCTCCCACATTACAACGACATGCATTTGGAGTGTTTCCCTGTGGGCTTAAGCTGAAAACTGGTTTCATTCCAAGTCTAACATTCCTGGTTAAATGTTACATAAAAACACTATCTCCATCGCTCTTCACACCGCATACCACGCATAGTCCACACACCTGTGCCTCCACCACTAATGCTTCACTCTAAACCCAACATATTAGTCATAGGAGACTCCATTGTAAGACACACAGATATGCCTCTCATTAGGCTGTACAAGGAGAAAGTCCTGGTTAGTTGTCTGTCAGGTGCCAGAATCTGCCATATCTCACAGGCACTCAAATCTCTCCTCAGGTAATGTTAGGACTTTTCCATAGTCCATGTTGGCATGAATTACTTGAGATGCATCTCCCTGGACTATATGAAGACAGACATGATTGAGCTCACTAATTGTGTCCCAGGCAGGTATGTCCCTAGCCTTAAGCAGCATTCTGTGGTCACCCAGAATGATGCCTCAATACAAACAGAAAATTTACTTTAACAATTGGCTTAGTTTCTGGTGTTATTCCAAGGGGATCTAGTACCTGACAGCCTGGAAAGATATGATCAACAGACCATTATGCTTTGCCAGAGTCTCTCACCTGGGCTTCTGGCAAAGGCTCCTGCCTTCCTGTAGTGCCACTTTTTATGAAAAATTATATGGTTAACTACCAACATAAAAATTTCAACAAAACACAAAGGTCATGCTGCTAAATGCTAGGAGTCTTAAACATGAAACTGCACTTATTGCAAGCATTCCCAACCCTAGAAAATGCTGACATCTGTGCAGTCACAGAAACCTGGTTTAAAGCTATGGAGAGCACCCCAGCCTTACCTGGTTACTCATCCTATCCTACATTTAGACCCCAAACTGTGGACAGTAAAGCCAAATGAGGTGGAGTTTCAATATACATTAAAGACATGCACACCTCCAAGCTGGTCAAACAGTATGATGCATAGGAGACACTCCAGGTGCAGTTAACCATTGATAAGACCCCTATTCAAATCATAGCTAGCTACTGGCCCCCAAATCTGACTCAAGTTGCCCAGTCCACCTATTTTGTACATGTTCGAATCTGTCAAGCTTCAACTCTTTACCCTGTTCCTGGGTGACTTTAACTTCCCCAACGTAGACTGGAAGAACTACTCATGCCAGAACACAAATGCCCAGAGATTCCTTGATTTTTGTCAGTGCAAATGCCTTGGCACAGCTAGTTGATATGCCCACAAGGGGTGATATCTTGGACTTGGTATTAACCAACATGAGTGACCACTGCAGCATCCCCATAGTATCATCCTCCCAGATAAAATCCAACCACAAAGCAGTCCCTTTTGAAGTTGCAATCTCCCCCAACCTTTCTCTAGCTAGGATCAGATATAAAAACTTCTCCAAAGCTGATTACAACCTCCTGAGGGATGGTATAAACAGCTTCACAGCCCTCTCCCCCTGTAAGAACTGGCACCAATATCCAAAACTACACTAAAGCACTATACAAGCATTTATATAGATGCATGGAATCAGGAATACCTGACAGCACTAAATCATCCTCCACAAGGAAGTGTAAGCCTGTCTGGTGGACATCTGCAGTAAAACTCTAACAAAAGTAAAAAAATGCTGTCCAAGACCAAGAAGGAGCTGGTGCCTAATTGGAAGTAATGTCTCCTTAGGCTGAACAAGTGAATAAGAGCACTAGTGAAATCCTCCAAAGCAAACTTTGAGTCCAAATTGGCCACATCCACTGGAGACTATCATAAGGCCTTCTTCACATGTGTCTGCAGCCTCAATGGAAGCACCCAGATCTGTTCAGAACTGGTAGTCAAGGACACCACATACACAAATGCCATAGATATAGCAAACTTACTGGCTGACAGACTCAGTGAAAACTTTACCCCTCTGTCCACCATCAGTAAATCAGGATATCCCCAGTACCTGACCCATTCCCCTTGTATCTAGGAAATGGGTCATCACTGTTTTCTCAAAGGCAAAAAATACAGCCTCCATGGGACCCAATAACATCCCAGACTGCATCCTACGTGAACTTGCAGCACCATTAGGCACCCTATTCAACCAAAGCCCGAGTACTGGCTTCATCCCAGCTGAATGGATGACAGTTGCATAAAGGTGGAATACCAGTGATCTGGGAAATTAGACCCATCAGCCTAACTAGCCTGATCTGCAAGGGCATGGAACAGATTATCAGATGTCATTAACAAGGATATTGGCAACCTCCAAACACTTGATTCCACACAGTTTGGCTTCATCAAGGGGAGGTCATGTCTGCTAAATTTGGTCTACTTTGAGACGGACACCAAAGCTATGGACAAGAGGAAGATGGTAAACACCATCTACCTTGACCTGGCCAAAGACTTTGACACTATTCCCCACTTGGGCATAATAGATGAACTCTCTCAACTAGGCATCAATCCATATGTTACCAGATAAGTAGTAAACTGGCTCAGTGGTGGAACCCACATAGTCAAAATATGGGAAGCCACCTCAAGCAATAGACCTGTAACAAGTGGCATACCCCACAGTTAGTCTTGGGGCCTCTGAGATATACTTTTCTGAGGTGCAGGCCAAAACCAGTGAGCGATGGCTGGCCAAGTTTGCAGATGACTGCATGATGGGTGCTGTCATCAGTTCCCCTAGTGATGTGGACATTCTCCAAGAGGGTTTCATTCAGACAAATGACTGGTGCCAGAAGCATAGCTTCAAGCCGAATACCAAAAAATGAATAATTATCCCCTTTGGGGGGTGATGTCCCCACAAATTACCACATTAATAGCAATGTCCTAAGCACTCAATCAGTCATGAGGTATTTGGACACCCAGGTTAATAGCAACCTGACTTTTGACCACCATGTTTCTTCCATTGTACAGAAAGCCTTCTACATGGCCCACATCATAAGGGTATCTCATCCAGGGGCAAGGTCATAACATCCCTGTATTCTTCCCTTATAAGGCCCATTATTGAGTACAATGCCCCTTTCGACATGTACCTCGCAAAGCACATGCAGCAGCTGTTGAGACCACAGAGGTTACTCACCAGAAGAATCTAGGGCCTTCAGTATCAACCATACACAGGCTAAAAGTCCTATCCCTCTTCTCAGTTTCATAACGACTACTCAGAGGTGACCTCTGTCTGGCATACAAGGCGATTACGGACCACATCTTGATGGGACTGCTGCATATCCATAAGTCAAGCTTCACTCGAATAACCCGCACGTGCGGGCTTAACCTGGTCTGACATCAACAAGACTTGGTGGTACAGATTTGTGTCCCAGGGACCCCCTCATCTATGGAATAGACTCCTGCTTCACATCGGAGTACCTCTTTACCCCTTTTAAGCGCAACCTGGATAACTGAAGGGGAAAAAGAGAATAAACCATTGGGATTCCACCCATGCCCCTTCTGGACAGGGGCATCAGGTGCTGATTTGTGTAAACATGGGCTAAACTCTTGGCTAGGCTTATAAGGGCCTCGGGGCCAATAGCCTAGTAACCTATGATCCCATGATCTAATGATATTTTGATTTTATCCTGAATATATTCTTTACAGGTATGTATATCTAACCAGCCTCCTTGCTCTATGCTATATTTTGCTGTTAAATATTCAACAGGATGATTTTTTTTCTATTAAGATTCATGCCAAAATAGGTTAGTATTCTTGAGCTGTCATTGTGTTTGCATTAAAAGGTACTAAGCATCCATTAGTGAATGCAATGGTGTTTAATAGGATTAGTAATTTCTTTGACTAAGTAATTCAAATTCATAAACCTTTTACAGATTGAAAGGATTTGGTTAATAAAAGGCATAAAAGTAAACTTGTCTTTCATTCAGAACAAATTTTTTAGAGCCCAGTAGAATCTATTGATACCCTCTTTCATATAAGAATCCATGATAAGTTTGTCTATTAATATTTTATCATGAGAAGACTTTCAATTCTTTAAAAAGACTTATCAATTTTACTTTTTACTTTTCTGTTCATTCATGTATTATGTATATTGTCCTTCAAAAAAAACTATCAATTAGTTCTTTATTTCTTGTTCGTCTCCAATTTATTAGTTTTTCACAATATTTACTAAAACATTGTAATCATATAGATTTGTTATTTTGATGTTTTCCCTTTATATACAATCTCTTTAATGTGATTTTATTTTCTTCTACCTAATGGACAATCTATGTAGTTTCTTTGGGTTTACTGAAAAGAGTTAATTTTTTTCCAGATTGATTGAGATCTTGTGTTGAAGCATTTCCTGATCTTGATTCAGCTTTTCAACTCCATATTGTCAGCTTTGTTATTGGGTTTTAAGTAACTGTAACTTATCGGGTCTATATTAGATCGACTGTTTTAGGTGATCGAACACCTAAACATTCATCTTCTAATAATGAACTACACAATGTTGAATGTCCCAGGGAAACACTTCCCTATTCCACAACACAAAAAAAATTACTTTGCATCTAAATTAAGTGAGGGGGGTACACCCCCAGATGTGGGGGGGCTGTGCCCCCCACACCCCTAACTAAATATGCCAACTCTAAGATCACTCAAGAATAGGGAAATGGCAAACTGTGGTGAACAGCCAAGGGAAATCTTTCCCTGTGTTAAATCGGCAGTTTTCCGTTTTTTGTTTCAATGTTAGATCGATGTTTAGGTGTTCATAGGTTCTTGCAAACTTTGTCAGCCAAAGTCCTCCCATGTTGGCTGTACTTCTGAGAGTAGATGCCAAAAAAACAGGGGCCAAGGACCGAGCCCTGTGGGGACACCACTGTGACCGCTTGGAGTCTGACACAAGCCACAGCAACTAACCCTGTGGGTTCTGTCCTTGCCAGCCTGTTTACCCATCACATATCATATTACATTTTTTTACATTTAAGCTTTTCAATTAGTACCGTGGGGGGTATTGTGTCGAAGCCTTTGGTCAAGGTAGGGTGTAGGGGACTGCCTTTCCTTCTCAAATGGCCTTGGTTGGTATTTCAAGAAGCTCCACAAGTCAAAAAGGCATGATCTTCCTTGACAAAGCCAAACTGGGTCGGGGTCAATGTCGGGTCCAATCCTATTGTTCTATCATCTAACATATCACATTTCAAAAGGCAAGATGAAAAGGTGAGAAAAAGTAAAACAAACAAAAACTGGGTGTCCCAATGTCTGCAAGTCCCCTTAGTGTTCTATCACTAAACATTCTGTCTTCTAATATAGACAGAGTTTATCTATATTAGATTGCACAAAAATAGTCCTTGTCCCACTCTTTCCTCTTACACATATACCAATGTTTATCTTTACCAAATAGGCTTTTAGGGTGTCCCATAATATAGCATCTGTCACTTCCCCACTGTTATTAAATTCCATGAATTTAATTTCTCTCATAAACCATCAGTAAAATGTGTTTTAATTTATGCAGGCAATGAATTAAGATATTTGAGCTAAAGGTTAGAGTGAATGTAATGGTGTTATGGTCAGACAAAAGGTACAAGACTATTAATACATCTCTTTTTGAATAAAGATATATTGATACAAAAACTTTATCAATATTAGTTTGTTCCATATCTGAAGGAATAGTGTGCATACTTTAGAGATCTTTATAGTTTTAATTCTAAAATATTCCTTGTATTCATTGAACATGTACAGTGATGTAAATATGTTGCTGTAGAAGATAGTCTGACTCTCTTTCTCATTAGTGGTGTCTTTACTTGTCTCCTAACTCCACTTTTCCTTTTGAATATGTCATAATGTCTAGATACTTCTTGGCGGTTTTGGATCCTATTCCAGGAATCAAGCAAGTATTTTGAGTATAATGCTTTTTTATCTTTCTATTACCACCAATCCCAGCATCTTTTCAAACTGAAATGAGAACTTACTAGAAGTAAATAGTCTTTTATTTGCAACCTGTCTAGATCTTCAGTCAGAAGATGTTTCTTGCAAGAAGACTATCTGCTTTATGTAATTTTAAATACATAAACAGTTTCTTTTTAAAGGGTTATTCAACCAATTAAAATTTAGTGAAAGACATATCTTGGCATCTTTGAGAACAAATTATTTAAAAAACTAATGCACAATGGTTTAGTACAATGAATCCAAATCTAACGCATGTAGAACTTATGGACAAACATTCTAAAACTAGTATGTTAAAATATTTGTATCCTCTAACATAGAATAAAAAAAATCCTGCTTTATTGAAAATTCTGCTTTATTGAAAATTTCATACAGACCACAAGCTAACACCACACTTCTACCTAATCACAAATTTGTGCATGTGTGCGCATGAATAAAATAGAATACATTCTAATAACAAAGCTAAACAATTAGCTTAATCTTATAAAATCAAATTTGAGAAAGGAACCCACTTTACTTATATCAGTTGTCTGATTTGCAAGTGTGTTCATATTATTTACTAATGTGTTTATTACTTTCTTAAAACATGATTCCCTTAATTCTAGGGCCTTTAAAACATCCTATCCACAAAATAACTATACACATAGTATACTACATTGACTATTAGAATTTATTGCTTACCTGTTTAGGGTACGTGGGAATAACCTTTTACTTAAGTAATCCTGTATATTGTGCATAAAAGCTTGCTGTTCATGTCCGTTATCAAGCATACTAATGTAAAGTATCTGAAATAAGTGTTATCTGTTACTGACGATGTTAGCTGGGTATACCAGAATTAAACACTTGGTGTGGTAAAGTTAATTTAATTATCTGTGCTTATATTTAATCATTTATAGGCAGCCATGTCACACATATATGCTATCAATAGGTTAAATGCTATTTTTATGCAAGGTATACTACCAAGGGATTTCAGGCTAATGTGTGCACTCTCCCTTCAGCTCCATACCATCATACAGAACTGAACATTTTTCTCCACAGAGCTGCATGACCACAATCCTATATGTATCTGAACCTCGCCTCCATATAGTCACAATTAATTGAGTATGTAAGCATAAACATACACACCCACATCTAATAGTCATCATGATATAATATAGGATAGGCTTCTGAGGTGTCTGTTATAAAGCTGGAATGTTTACTTTTTGTTTTAACAAAACCCATTAAATTTAAGTTCTCATTCAATGTACTAACAGCTTTTACTTTGAGTAAATGAAGGCATGCAAAAGTTTATTTTTATAACTTATCTTAAAACTCAGTAAAATTGCTGTTTAAAATGAGGGTTGGGGAGCTCTATGTATACAAAAATAAAATTATCTAACTTAAAATGTATGCTGACCTTATTAATGAAGCTTTTACATAACCCCTTTAAGGACAGCATTATATAGTTTATAAAGGTTACTTTTGAGTAGCCCACCTTCAGAGATCTTTTCCCTTGTGTATCATGTCCCCCCAGTCTTGCAGTTCCTGTCATGTTTCCTTAGAACAGAAGCTTCTTTTGTTTCACTAAATTAGTAATATTAAGTATAAAATTAACATTTAATGTAAAGAAGTCTTCTAAACATTCAAATGATGTCTGTTTTAATGTTCCATTCAAAAGTTCCCTTAGTTTCCTGTTTCTGGAGGGGTTAGAGGTCATGTAGTGCTTACTTTCTCGTGAGCTGTTCAAAATGAAACCAGGCTGCTGTGGAAACTCAAATAAGCTTGTGCCATTAAGAAAAAAAAATACTTTCGAGATACTTTTAGACCTTCAGGTGGAAAAATGAGGTAAAAGAAATGATAAAAAGTTAAAAGGGCTCACGGTCATGCTGGGGTATTCACAATCTATGTAAAAAAAGACACTTTAACAGTTTTAGTGAAGAAATAAAGAAAAGAGTTCAAATAAGCCCTATTAAATTAAAATTCATTAAGTACATGTTTAAGTATTTCCGCAACATTTAGTAAGACTGCTGTTGATTAGATGTTTAAATTTAACAGAACATATCTGCGCATATTTTTATTTTAGTACATTTAATTAAATTAAATATCACACTATATCAAACCCAGATGAATTACTTGTATGCTGTTGTATTGATATTTAAATAAAGTGAAGTATAAAACTTTAATCAGCTGTTTAAACTCAGATTATATATTTCAAATTACTATAATTTATACCTTTATCCCATCTAGTGGAGAATTAGATGTATTTCAATAAGCAGGAAATTATTGCTTACTGAAACTATATTTTAATATGAAAAAATGAAGATGAAAACGTTTTAGCATTTGAAGAAATCCATTCAGAAATGCTTCAAAAAACAAATTATAAAACCATGCCTTGTACAACATATAGTATTTTCATTTGTCCCAGAGTTTGTCTTTTTACTGTCCATTAATTTCTTGTAGCTTGTCTTTTCAGAGATTAGGTCCACTCAATTTCTTCAGTAGGATTAAGTAAGTTGTTTTTCTGTGCAAAAGAAATTGCATCTTCTAGGGCTTCAAACATTTTTTTTTTCTTTCTAGCAAAAATGCCTTAATTTGGTGGGTAAACCAGATGTGTTTTTATTCCAGACTTTAGACTTTTCATCAAGGGAATACATGCTTTCCTTTTCGAGACAAGTAAAGAAGTCATAGGCGATATTCTTATCAGATTTGACAATTTTGATGGGAGATGCACACCAGGCAGTTTTTAGAACCAAGTCTTTGCCCTTTCTTGAAATTTCACTATTATGGATCTTGGATTTGAAGTTTTCTGGTCTGAATTTGTTGATAGGGATCTGTGGCCTCTGTACACCATCTGATAGTGCTTCAGGGAGGTTTAAAGTTTTTGGAATCCAAGTAGTTAAAAGATTTACCCCATTTCCTCCCTCTTGCTTTTCAGGCACTCCATATATCTTGATGTTCTTGCCCCATTTTCAAGATCCATCTTTTCTATTTTGTTTTAAGATGAATTCAATGTTACTTTCTCCCTCAGTCAGTCTACCATCTAAATCAGTGAGTGAGCCTTCCATGGTGGATATCTGAAGATGTCCTTGCATTCATTGCTGCAGTATTCTTAATATAGGAGATTCTCTGTTGTGGAAGCTCAACATCCTGCCAGCCTACCAAAGACTCCTGTTGCTTTGAAGATGTGCCAAACATCACCCAAATGCTCCTAGCATAGTGTAGAGCATAAAGGTGATGTTCAGGCCTACCACAGAACATTTCTGCTGCCATTCTGAATGTATCTGTTCACCATCAGTTGTTTACCTGCATCAATTTTCTGTCAGTTGAATGCATTTTTATTCTCCAGTGGCTACATATGCCTGTTTGCTGACTTCTTTGCAGTTGCAGATAAGTGCCCATTTGGGGTTTTTGTTTTTTCTTCTCTTGTTTTGTGCTCCTGTGAGTTAAATGTCATACAGGGAGGGTAAATGCCAGTGTGGGAGATATATTCCCCATAAAGACCATCACAATGTGCCTTGTCTAGGAGCTTCTCATTTATTTTTCAATTTGTCAGGCATCTGTCCTGAAAACCCTTCCCAGTAGACATTCTTCCCTTTTCTTGTCATGAAAAACAGTACCTTAAGCTTCTCACTAAAGATGCATTAAAGATTCATTGGAAGGAATCTCCTGCTCAAAGTGTCAGCCATTAGGGGAGAAGGTGAAAAAGGTACGACCGGAATCTTCTGTTGTCCAACCTCTACCAGGTGTTTTTCCTGAGGTTGTTACAAACCCAGATGCCTGCCCAGCTGTGTTGTCAGATTTCTTTGCCATGACTGTTGAAGGCCATTGAGGATTCCAGCTGGCAGCACATCTGAAGTGGCTTTTCAGGCATCCATCTTGGACATTCAGGGGGAACCACAGTTGAGTTTTTTTCTGAAGGACCTAAGGGAGTTCCTCTGTTTTTTAGTTTGGGAAAAGCGTCTACTATGGTTCTCGACCGTTGTCCTGAGTCACAGCCTTCTCAGTATTTTGTAGAGGAGGTTCCCTTAAAAGAAACTTAAACAAGTTTCTTCTGCTCCTGTGAATTCACAAAATAACTGGCAGGCCTTTACTTAGGTGCTATTTACTGATTTAATGTCCTTAAAGCCTCCTCAAGGTGTTTCAATTCCAGCTCCCCTTGGTCTTCTACTCTTAAAAGGCCTACAGAACAGGATTCTTCTGAAGACTAGTCAGATTCCAATGAAAATTCCCTGACTTATTCTACTCAAATCCCTTCTGACTATGGATCAGAAGAAGAGGAATCTATTAGTCTTGATATTCCTTTTTTAGGAATTTCCTTTTGGGACACACTTTATAGGATTATTTATTTATTTTTTAACTTGGTTTGAGCTCAGGTCTCTATCTGTAAGAGGTACTATGAGGTTCTGCAGTTAGAATCTCCTAAGTCTGCAACTATTCCACCTGTTTGGCTGCTTTGCTGGATGTTTCTTCCAATGCCTCTCATGCTCCTGATTCTGTGCCCCCTGCTTCCAAGAAACCTGGCAGGTTTTATAGGGTACCTGAGGTTTGCTAGTTTTTATATAAATGTCCTGCTGCTGACCCTTCTGTAGTGTCTGTAGCCTTTGATAAGCAGTCTCATTTGCTTCCTTCGCCCAAGTTATTGCCTTCTGACAAGGACAGCAGAGCTATAGAAAGGCTGGGTAAGAAGGTTTACATTTCTGCTATCCTAGCTTTTTATTTTTATTTTATTTTATTTTACATTTGTTTACCAGGAAAATCCAGCTGGACCAGGTCCATTTTCAGTGCATGCCCAGGGAGAAATGCTCCACAATTAAGACGTTAATACAATGAGAAATGCACAAAATGGTAATACAGAATATTACTTACAAGCAGACATATTCATTAATTTGTTTACAGTAGATTAACAGGCATTGCAGGACTGCAATACTACCTTTGTAAATATGAAGCTAACTGTATCAACAGTATACAGTTTTAAGGGTGCACAGAAAGAAGTACAAAGCAATGTGGCATATTCTGAGTATTTTTCTATAGTGTGTATTCTAGACTGGAGTTTGGAGGAAGAGAAGGTAGAGATTGTCAAGTGATGCATGGGCAGATTAGAGTTCTGAGATGAGATTTGAGTAATTTTTTGAAGTTTGTTGTTGTGGAGGTTATATTGGTGGGGAGATTGTTCCATTTTTTGGCTATGATGTGGGAATATAGGGCTTTGGAGTTCTAAAGGGGGAATTGTTGGCAAATTTGGCAATTTTGTTGTAGCATGATTATCCAGATCTGACTTTTTAGTATGTTAGGATTGGTGCAGCATAAGTAAGCATTGGTAGGAGGCGAGTTTGAGCTAGGATGATTCGTGCTTTTGCTGTGAGTTTTTTTGTCTGTAAAGGGTTCCCATTTTTTTGTGAACTTTCTGAATGGTTTGTGCTGTGTAGATTGATGGGGTTTGTTTCAACTCCTAGGAGTTTTGTGAGGGTGGATGGAGAGATGATAGTGCCATTCCTAGATGGGAAAGTAGAGGGGGTAGATTTTATTAGGGGTGAACAGGAGAAGTTTGGTTTTGTTAAGATTAAGAATAAGTTGGATGTCAGTGATCCACATTTCAATAGCAGAGAATGATTCTTGGGCTAGGTGTTGTAGGGTGTTGACAGATGGGGCTGCACAGATGAGTGGAATATGCATACTAAATTAGTGAGGCTTGCTTGGAGGAGGTGTATAGATTGTAAAGAGAAGTAGCGGGCCTAATATTGAGCCTTGTGGTACTCCTATAGAGTTAGGGAGAGGAGGGAGCAGTTCATTGTGCCATTGTACAAATTGTCTTATCTGATAAGTAGCTTTTGAACCAGGAGATAGGGGAAGTAAAGGATGGAGAATGAAAGGCATCCAATAGTTTAGGGTGTGAGACCATGCTGAATGCTTTTGAGAGGTCTCAAAAGGTAGCAGATACATAGTTGTTTCTATGTACTATGGTGAGGACGGAATCTGTGTTAGGTGGAGGAAAAGACTGTATCTAGGAATTGCATAACTTGAGTGTATGCATTTCTGTAGGAGCTTGGATAAGGGGAACGAATAGCTATGGGCCGATAGATGGGAAAAGATGTAAGATTTACCACCTTTATGAAGAGGTATAATTTGGGATATTTTCCATAGTTGTTGAACATAAGCTTCCTGAATGGACCTGTTAGGATTGATACTGGGTAAGATAGGGAGTCAGCTGCTATCTTTTAGGAAGTTAGCAGGTATACTGTCTGCTGCTAGTGTGAAAGGTTTTAGTTTGAGGAGGTTTCTAATTTTTCATGTAGAGACAGGTGAGAGAGAAGGATGGTTGGTTGGTAGAATTGCTAGGAGTGTTCCCAGCACTTGAGGCTGGTGAGGTATTAGCATTTGGTTGGACAGTTTGGATTGAGTTTATGAAATGAGGGTTAAGCTGGGAAGCTATAGCTTTGCTGTTAGTATATGGGGAGGTGGGGGTAGCATTTGTTCCAGGTTTTAGTAGGGAGTTAATACTATGCCAAAATTTGGGGGGACTTTTTAAGTATTTGATTTGGAGACCTAGGAAGTATTTAGTTTGGTTTGTTTGTTTTTTTGGCTAGATTCCCAAGTTTATACTTTTGCTTGGTATGATCAGAGTTGCCCTGTTTCCATTGCTTCCAGGCCTTCTCTGTTTTTTAGAAGGCTTGTGTCCCTACTTAACCATGGAGCATAGTTTGCTTTGGTTTTTCTTCCATACTGGTGCAATGGAATGTAGAACTGAGATAAATATATTGTTGGTGTACTGCCTGATCTAGGTGTAGGGTTCTTGGAGGCTCCCAGATACATTGGTGGAGAATCTTGTTTAAGTTGTCTGGGGTTAAGATCATCCCTTATGTATCTATAGGTTATGGGTTTAGGAGTATTGGTTTGTTTCCTAAGGAGGAAAGTGGGGAGATGGTCACTCATCAGGTAAGGATCCAGCCTGATAGTGATGTTTGGGGCTATTTACTAGTGTCCAATCAATAATGGTTTCTTTTTTGTCTATTCTGGTGGGGTCTTGAATTAGTTGTGTAAAACCATAGAGTTTAATACTTGTTAGTAGGATTGTTGGAGTTGCAGGCTTGCCAGTCGGTACTGAGGTCACCTAATAAGTTTCTTGAGGGGAGTTTTGATTCAGCCATTGAAGGATTTCTTCTATAGCTGGGGAGTTATTTCCAGGAGGAATGTAGCAACAAAGGATGTTAATTTTTTTCCCATCGTTTATTGGTAGGACAGAGCCTATGATTTTGGTGTTTTTAAATGTTGGCAAGGGGGTATGAAATGGCTAGAGGTTTATTTTGTTTTTAATAGAATTGAATAATTATAAGGTGCTGCCTACTGTGAAGGATCAGAAGTCTTAAGACACTAGGTCTTGCTGGCTGGATTCCACTGAAATCAGTCTGGTTGTCAGTCTTGCCCACAGAAACTTGCAGAGTGTACACTGATACAGCACCAAACTCTGAACAGTAACCAATAAATATATATGGAAAATATCCCAATTATAACAAATCACATGAACTACTGTTGCAGCTTTAGTTACTGTTCTACTTTATTTCTCACAGCATGGATGATATGAGAGATACAATACAGAAAAATATCTCTAACTATGTTATCTGCTATAGTCTCTTTAGCTTTACATCCTGTTTTTTTCCATGGTACTCTATTTTGGACTTTGTATGAGAGCATCTGTTTGCTGGTGTTTGCAAAAGTTTTCATCCTGTAGAGAAATGATGCTGGTATTGTCCTTATCCATTCAAACTTCCTTGCTTAACCGTCATATGATAGAAACACGTACAGATTCTTTTCCTGTTGTCCATTCTTTACAGAAGCAGGTTAACTTTCTTACTGACAATGTGAAATGCATACATCCTGTTTTTTTTACATTCTCTTGCCAAGTCTGTAAGAGATCATCTTTCTTGGTGACAGTTTGAAATGCACACTATTTTTTTTTTACATTTTTGCTGAGTCTGTAAGGAAACATGTTCATTAAGCAGATTCCTTATTTTTCAAGCTACAGTCATTTAGTATGAATGCTAATCGCATATTGCTAAGCTCTATTTCTACATTTAAGCAAACTTTATTTTTTATGTTGCATATTTGTAACAGAATTACTTTCAACCTTTATTCACTGTTTAAACACACCCTAACAATTCCCTCTCTTTATTTTAAAACCTACTCAAAACACTTTATAGGAAACCAAAACCTTTAGTTTTTTTTTTATAAAGAAGTCAGAATGCAGTTTTACAAAGTTAATACAATGATATCAAGTATTACTATTAAAACTGAACGTATTTCACTTTTTTCTTTTGCAGACCGAGCTGTCTGCTTTAGTTGTATTTTTTAACTTGATTAATTCTTTTGCAATCCCAGAATTTAATTTGACTTAGAACTCTTTCATTAACTCTGCAGCTATTGAATTAACTATTTACTTTTATGAATCATTTTATACCAAAAGATTAGGAATAGACCAATATCTGTAAGAGACAAACTATGTGCTACTACAAGCACTTGTACACCGCTGAAAATAGTTTCAATGTCATTTAACCATAACATTGTGGTCATATCTCTGAACTGCCCATAAACACCTTGGCTGACAGTGAAGTGAACATATTAAACACCTTGGTAAAATACTGAACTGGGCTTGGATAAAAAATATTTGAATGCAATTATTTCAGTATATTTAATACCTGAGGATTAAAAAAAAACACAATTTACACATTAAAGAATGCTATGTACATATTAGTCCATTAGCTGTATGAGTATAATTTTTTAATATAAATTTCCTCTAACTGGGGTAACAAATACTAGTACTGATAAAATGATGGTATAAAAACCAGTGATAAAACTACAATTAGTAATAAAATTACAACTTTTGAACTTGTTACTTTACAGTGTGCCCTATATAGTATAAATCTTACAGACCATTTGCTACTCATGCATTTCAATCTAGTAGGTACTCTAAACTCATTTTTAAACATGGTTCTCCACACATATTCATTGTTAAACATTAATTTAATTTGTATTGAATTCTTCTGTATTTGTACATACAAAGACTGTAAAGTACACTTAGTCCAATCTACAAATTTAGTAACATTAACATCAAGCAAAATATTGGAAAATTATGTCTCTAGAAGTATTTAGTGGAACTGCCATCAAAGGCAACTACATACCCAGCAATTAAAAACATTTATACTTTTTGCATACCAACACTGTCTTGCCAAAAACATATTAAACAGTGACCAGTCTTGCTAATTTTTTTCCATTTTTACTCTTGTATAGCTTTAATAAAGCCATTTTAAGCTATCTCTTGTATAGCTTTATAGTTTAACAAGTTGTAAATACAATTTAATACTAAACAATATAATAACTAGCATAATGGCTATTAGCAACTTGTAAAATATCTTATCCTATCAGGTTTAATCTGTTTACCAGTATTTCTAATATTAATACCCATTTCCCCTCCCCCCCTGAAAGAGTATTGCCAAGAAGGAATGAGATTTCTTCCTGTAGGTTTTAGACCCTTTTGCAATACTGCTCAGTCAGTGTAAAACTGAAAAAGTACCCCCCCCGTAGTACTGCAGTATTGTTTATTCTTTATGCTGTGAGACTAGAATGTATGTCAGTCTAACACTTTGGTTATACATTTGCTTTATTAGGTTATTAAACTATAGTCCTTTGATTTGATGATTTTTTAGCTGTTTTCAATGACAGAATATATTTTTCTGTTGCCTTTGCTGTATACTACTAGTAATTTGTACCCTCATGTATAGTTTAGTTGAATTGTATGTATACTATAACCCATCTGCTGGCTGTACTTGATGCAACTGAGTTTTTTTTTTACTTTTAACATTTACCTGCAAACAGATCAGTGACCTATATCCACAAGTGGCATTTTATTACAATTACCAAATAGTGTTGCATGTGAACATTTAACAATTATGTTTTAATAACAATAAGGTTTTAGAAAAACTCAAGCCACTTGTCTGGCAATCAGTCTTTTTTTTTCTTTGCTCAATATTTCCTGTAACTATATCCAGTCTGGGAAGGTCTGAGCTCATATTGTAGACTCTGTAAACTATAGTTAACCGTTTTAGCATTTTTCGTTTAATCTGTTAATACACTTGCAATTTAATAGTAAAATGCAGTTATAAAACACTTAGAATTATAATAAGTATTTGTGATTTGCATAACTATGCATTTATATTACATAAATAAACATTTTACAATTGGCTTACATATTTTTTAACTTTCATTTCAGTATTTTTTTATTTATTCAACTTCCCTGCATTCATTTTGCAAAAACTGCTTGACAAATACCATTTGATTTTATTTCTTTATAAAATTCAGAACTTTAACTGTTTGGTGTGGTGTTACTAAACAATTATAAAAAAAACTGAAAAAAATAGATATTAGATTAACACGTTTATATTTACATTTATATTTGCTGTTGTCTGCCTGTTCTTGTGCATTTTAACAGATTTACTTTAGATGAAAAGAAAATACATGCATGTCAGTCTTGTGACTTTAAATCTTTACTGTTAACTATTTTTATACACTAGAACTGTTGTGTACCTTTTGACTATGCTATGAGGAATGGCAGTTATTTGCTCTACTTTACTATAGTACTGATAAATATCTTGCTTTGAATGAAAGACCTGCATCAGATCCTATCATGTATGCTAAACCATTTTCAAAACATAAACATATTATAAAATACATCTGTTTTGTACAGATCAGTTGTAGTTTCCTGCATGTTTGCAATGTTTTCTTAAGCTCAGCTGTTATATGCAGGAAGTCAGCCTCTGTCAGTTCAGCTAGTTTATTTTCTTTATCCTGTAACTGCTGTTCAAGAGTTTCATGTAATGTTGCATGGTCTTTCTGCCATTTTTCAGTAATCTGTTCTGCTGAATGTAAAACTCTTGTGCAGTTTTGAAAAAAATGTTTGTATAACTTGTCTAAACTTCCTGAACTCATTGTGCCTGTCTTTTAGAAGTTTATTACATTCTTTTGTAAAACGATATACTTGAGGTTCTGTCAGTAAGTGATTTGACTCCTGTTGTAACTCTGAAATAAACCTTTTACATGTGGTGACAGGACATAACTGTCCAACATCTGAATATAATGTAAGCATATTAACTTTCCCTGGTTCTTTACCATTAATTTTTTTTGTCAATACAGTATAACCTTTGAATAATGTCATGCAATACTTTTTATGACATTGTACACAAAATGCAGTTTCTGTTGAATCACACAAATATTTGTCATACCACATATGATTTTCTTTGAGATAAGTCAAATATTGTAATACATTTGCATAATGCCTTACTATAAACAAGCCGTAATAAGGTTTTACATTTACTAATGTGCTGTGTATACCAACATTGCAATTTAAGAGTAAAGATTGGCTTACACCTGCTTGAATTATGTCTTGTAGCATCCATACTAAAAATATGACTTTGAAAAGGGTCTTACCAGTTAGCAAGAAAACATGTGATCAAGCTGTTGCAGATGTCTGGAAAACTTTGAGTCACTTGAAGCTGGTGAAACAACAGGCACCGAACTGCTGTGTAAGGTAGATGTCCACCTTTTCTTGACTTAATGGCACTGCGACTTTCCTGGACTGCAGGATCAATCTGGATTTGGACTGCTGAGAAACTTTACTGCTGCAAGCTGCATAAACTGGAGTACTTTTGTTCAGGATTTATACATGTACAAATGTTAGTTACTGCAATTTGAAGTGACCTTCTGCAGGGCTTACCACTCCCTCTGTGTTCAAATGCAGGCTAGCTTGCCATTGAAAAATTAAGGTGCTGCTTATTGTGAAGGATCAGAAGTCTTCTTAAGGTACTAGGTCTTTCTGGCTGGATTCTGCTGAAATCAGTCTATCAGTCTGTTGGCCACAGAAACTTGCAGAGTGTACATTGATACAGCACCAAACTCTGAGCAATAACCAATAAATAACTTTTTATAACAAATCACACAAACTACTGTTGCAGCTTTAGTTACACTGTTCTACTTTACTTCTCAAACAGAATGGATGGTATGAGAGATACAATACAAAAAAATCTCTAACAATGTTATCTGCTATAGTCTATCTATACTAGTTTTACATCCTGTTTTTTTCCATGGTACTCTATTTTGGACATTGTATGAGAACATCTGTTTGCTGGTGTTTGCAGAAAAACGTTTTCATCCTGTAGAGAAATAATGCTGGTATTGTCTTTATCCATTCAAACTTCCTTGCTTAAGAGTCATATGATAGAAACATGTACAGATTATTTTCCTGTTTATTCTTTACAGAAGCAGGTTAACTTTCTTATTGACAATGTGAAATGCATACATCCTGTTTTTTTTTTCCTTACATTCTTGCAAAGTTTGTAAGAGGTCAGCTTTCTTGGTGACAGTGTGAAATGCATACATTCTTATTTTTTTACATTTTTGCTGAGTCTGTAAGGAAACATGTCCATTAAGCAGATTCCTTATTTTTCAAGCCACAGTCATTTAGTATGGATGCCAATCACATATTGCTAAACTCTATTTCTACATTTAAGTAAGCTTTATTTTATATCTTATTTATATTGCATATTTGTAACATAATTACTTTCAACCTTTATTCATTGTTAAATACACTAACAACAATTGTGACTTCACCACCTGTCCCTTTTTCCTATCTAGCCTTAAGTTGTAACCTGGTAGAATTTTATCACTAGGGATATGTGGCTTCAGCCAGGATTTGGTAATGGTTAGAATGTCAGGGGAGTAATGAGCAATAAAAGCATGTTGATCTTGTAGTTTATTGGAAATACTTCTTATGTTGATATTAATTAATAGATCAGATTGAGCTCTATTTGGGAGGTCATTGAAGGAGGGCCCTGGGTTTGGGTGTATGTCACCAGTGATAAGGAGTCTTTTACTGAGTTTGAATGTGTTTGATAGCATAGGTAAGGTTTTTAGGGATATTGATTATCAAACCCATATATCTAGGTATGTGTTGGCTCTTCTTTATCAGGCCTGTCAACTTATTTCTGATTTTCCAGACTTTGGGGGTAAAACTTCTGTTCTTTCCTTGCTAGACACTTTCTGTCAAGTTGTTCATTCTATTAAATGTAGTTATGCTGCGGCAGATGCCTCTTCTTGGGCTGCTAATTTTGGTTCCGTGATGAGGTATTCTTGGCATAGACTTCAATCTCTACCTGATATTAAGGCAAGTTGATGGATGCTGCTCTGGGTTCTAAGCTTTTGTTTGGGGAAGCTGCTGCTGGTTTAAGTCCCTTGAGGATAACATTAAAGCCTTACAGTAGCTTAAACATGTTTGTTTCTCTTGTGCCTACATTTCAGAGAAAACTACCCCACTAAGTCTGTCTTTGTGCATAAGCAATCCTGCCATTCTACTAAAGGTAAGAGGAGTGGCAAATGGGCTTTTTCTGCTAAGGCTCCTCAGTTTTCAGCGATTCTGAAGCCTTCCTTTCCAGACAAACCAGGTACTGTATGACTATCTGCCCCTTCCCAGCCACATTCCTCTTTGGCTTCAGATCACTCAGGATTCTTGGGTTCTGTCAAACATTTGTCAGGGTTACTTCATGGTGTGGAAATCCTGTCCTCTTTTTATGGGCACTCCTCAGCCTCCTCCGGAACAACTTCCCTTTTTCCAAGAGGTTCTTCAAAATCTCTTGACTTTGAGTACTATTCAGGAGGTCAGTGTCCCAAAGAGGGAAAGGGTTCTACTTCAGACTGTTACTAATGCCCAAGAAAAATGGCATTGGAGGCCTGTTCTAGACTTAGAAAAGTCTCATCTAAGCACTTTTCTAAATGTGCCTTCCTTTCTGATGTCCCTTCAGATTGTTTCCTCTCTTGCTCCCTCAGACCTGTATGGTGTCACTGGATCTCAAGGATGCTTATCTCAATATTTTGTTCCATCCTCTTTTCAGGAAGTTTTTGGATTTCTCTTTTTTTTTCCTGACATTTTCAGTTCTCTGCTTTTTCCTTTATCCTTTATTACTACCCCAAAGGTATTCACCAAATGCCTTGCTCCTATAATTGCTTTTTAAAGGCTTCAAGGAATCCAAATATTTCCTTACTTGGAAGGCCTGTTGATTTCAAGTGTCCTCTCCGGAGACCCTCCTGCAAAACCTTTATTTTGCCATTTCTCTTCTTTAGAGTCTTGGTTTCACTATAAACTTCAAAAGGTCTTCACTGACTCCTTCTCAAGATCATGTTTTTCTGAGTGGCAAGATTTAGACTCTGCCAGTGCTGGCTTCCCTGTTCCAACCAAAGGCCTTGACTCTCATTTCTTTCACACTCTTCTTCCTCTGGCTTCTATTACCACCAGGAAGTTTGAGACCCCTAGATTTCATGGTATCCACCATTCCAATGCTCCTGGCCAAACATCACATGAGAAAGTTTCATCAGTGGTTTCTGAAGTCAGTGTAGCTTCAGCATGCACATCGTCTAGACCTTGTAGTTCCTCTTCTTTCTTGTCTCACAGGAATTTCACTGATGGATTCAGCAGTTGTCTCTGAATCCAGGGATCCCTTTTCCTCCTTCTCCCTCTCAGGAATTGTTCATATATTTCAGGCATGGGATGGGGATGGGATTTGGTTGCCTAAAAGTTCAGGGGGTGTGGTCTGCTCATCAGGAGCACATCAGTGTCAAGAAGATGGGAGCTCTTCTGATGGTTCTTCAGGCCTTTCATCCTCTTCTTCAGGGCCTCAAAAGGTGTTCACAGACAATACTATACTGATGTGTTATATCAGCAAACAGGAAGGAATGAGATCTTTGCAAGTTTGCACTTCTGGTATGGGATGTTTCTGTCAAGTATCAAGTGATTCTCAAGGCAGTTTATATTCCTTCCAGTCAGAACATTGTGGCAGACAGTCGGAGTAGGTCCTTAGTTCAGTTTCACAAATGGATGCTTCACAGGGATGTTTCTGGACATATCTACCAGTGGGGTACTCCTCAAGTGGATCTTTGCCTCCCCTTTGAACAGACAACTTCCTTTTGTTTTGTGCCAGAGTCCCAGATTTGGTGGACTCCCTCTCATTTTCTTGGAAGAGGAAGTTTCTTAATGCATTCTCCCCCCACCTCTCATTCTGAAAGTCCTGTTCAAAATTCAACAGGGTGCTCCCAAACTCTTATTGGTGACTCCCTTTGGCTGTGATAGCACTGGTTCCCTCTTCTTTTAGCCAGGGGCAACCATCACAAGTTGCCTCACATGGTGGAGCTACTGTCACAAGACAAGGGTTCTCTCCTCCATCCCCACCTGTCCAAACTTCAACAGACATTGTGGGTGACCAGATTTTGATTCCTCATAGACACCTTTTTTCAGAGAGCCTGCTGCAAGTCCTGTAGGAGGCCAGGAAACCTACTGCTAGGAAATCCTACTTATTCAAATGGAAGAGTTTTTCCATTTGGTGTGTTTCATAACTTGGACCAACTTACTGTAGATTTTCTTTGTTCTGTCATTTGAGTGAGTTGCTCAATGCTGGTTAGGTCTATTCTATTAAGACCCACATCAGCTATCTCTGCTTGCCTGCCTTTCTCCTCCTTTATCGTCTAGATTTCAGGTGAAACAATTTCTTAGTCATCCTTAATATTACACCTTCCAGGAAGTCTGTTCCTCTTCCCTGGGATCTTAATTTTGATTTAGAGAAGTTGACTCTGGTTCCTTTTGAGCCTGTTGCTTCTTCCTTGAAGCATTGATCATGGAAGACTGTTCTTTTGTTAGGTCTCAGTTTTGACAGACAGGTGTCTGAGTTACAGGCCCCTATGGCTTGTCCTCCTTTTTTGATCCTTTTTTATGGGGACAGTGTCTTTGCACAATAACCCTTTTATGCCTAAGGTGTTTAATGAGTTATCACGTAATCAGTCTATATATCTGCCTACTTTTTTCCCCTCTCAGCAAACTGACAGTGAGAGGATGCTGCATACTTTGGATGTGCATAGGCAACTCTGTTTATGTGGATAAGACTAAGGCTATTAGAAAACTGGTTAGGTTATTTGTTTTCATCCTAAATCTTTGGGACTTGCTGTATCCAAGCAAACTTTTTCTTGGAGTTGCAAAAAACATGCAAACATCAAACAGATAAATGAAGATGGCAACTGAACTCCAACAGGTATAAAATGTACTAAAATATGATGCCAAGCTAAAATGATTTCACTTTAATTCACAAATAAAGTAGAGGTTAGCACTTTTAAAACTGGGTTAAACTTCATCAGACATCTTAAATTACATCACATTCTTATATAATGCAAGCTCACTTCTCATTGGTCATTAACATAATTACACATATAGCCAGTCAGCCTAAAACCACTATATAATACAATAAATATATAAAAAAATAATAAATGGAAAATATTAAGCCTATTGCCACTTTTTTATTTTTTCACTTATTAATTTGTTAGTTAATTAATATTTTTTAATGCTTTTAACTATAATACTGGTGCAATGGAGCTACGCTTATTGATCCCTGGCCAGCTATCAGCTTGTAAATGTACCTGCCACTTTAGTTCCTTTAGCTCCAAATGCATGCATGCTTTATCTATAACCACATGATCTATAATCATAAAATAAAATTGTCCATTTTACTCATTAATATGCTTTGCTAGAGCATTATTTAAATTATTTTTCTTACTGCATATTCATGTTCATATATTCTGACACGTGTCTCTGTTTTTCCAGTATAGAATACTGAACATGAATCTCAAACAGCCAAATATACAACTGCTCTAGAATTTGTTGTATTTACTGTTCAATGGATATGTTGTATTTCTAACAAAACAAAATCCCTTATTTTCACTTCATAACACCAGTTGCATGCTCCACATAGTTATGCATGAATTAAGCATTTGGGTATATCCGCTCTACATGTCTAAATATTTCTTAAACTTTTTCAATGTACAGTTTTAGGCCTCTCACCTACTTGAACCCTGATATGGGGATCATCTAGCAAGATAGGCCAATTTTTCTCAAAAACCCATTTTAGATCCATAGTCTTCACTATAAGTAATAAAGGCTTTAGAAAAATCTGAATCAGTGCCAAACTCAGAATACTGTTCATATATTGTTTGATACCATGCTCTTCCTATTTTGAGCGTCACTACTGATTGAATTATTAACCTCATTAGACCTATTAATGTTGTCCAGTGTCTAAAAATGGCCTCTTACTCTTTGAGACTTCCTGAATTAAAGCATCAATCTATAGAATATGCTCTGTTAATAAACATAAAACGTAAAGTACTACATTCATCCAGGAAGTCATATCTAGTGACCATTTGGGATGCTCTCACTGACCGCCTTTAACAGATCTCTTTATGCTCAGGGTGTGAGCTACTATAGGGTAAAGAACACTTTGAATAAGTTTCTTTCCTATGTATCACAGCTATATATCACTCATTAACCAAATCTTTTGCCAAATGGGCATCCAAATAGTCCATATATTCAGAAATAATATTGCAAGTTGTTTGTCTTCAGGCTTTTCCCGGTAAGGGGTTGCCACTGCGGAACTCCGGACCGCTAATGATTGGCAGTAGATTTTTATGAAATGCCGAGGTGCCAGCTCGACGCCCAACCTTCAACGAAGGCACGCCCATTTATGCACGCATGTCTTTCGAACACTACCCAACCGCAGTGAGGACATGCAGACTCCACACAGAAGGCACTCCCAAGCCCAGCCGAGAATCAAATGGGAGAATCTTGCTGTGAGGTAACAATGCTACCGCCGTACCACCGCAGCAGAACTAATATATTCCAAGTAAAACGCAAAAATTCAGTTATACTGTTTATATATATTTAAGAAATTAATCTAATAGTTCCCATGAACCATTCTAAATACTGATGTCTTCTTAAAATCTGATTTTAAAAACTCATAACTTGTATTAAATATGAAGTGCCTCTCCCAATAAGGCATAACTGCATTCGCATATGCTCCCCACAAGGTGACCCCATCACAATGCCCCTCTTCTGTAAATTATTTTTAAAGGAAACAAAATTAAGGGCCAATTCTAAAAGTTCTACAATGAGTAACTTTATCATGTTGTACCCTTTATTGTATTAACATTTAATTTTACCCATTCTAATCCTATTGTTTAATAACTGTATATAAATCAAAGACTTCTATAGTAACCATAATGTCATTCTGATCAAACTGAACATATATTTGTGTCAGAATATATGAACATGAATAGGCAATAAGAAGAAATAATTTAAATAATGCTCTAGCAAAGCATATTAATGAGTATAATGGACACCAGTTTTCTTTTATGATTATAGATCATGTGGTTATAGATAAGAAAGCATGGAGTGTGCATTTGGAGCTAAAGGAACTAAAGTGGCAGGTGAGTTTACAAGCTGATAGCTGGCCAGGGATCAATGAGTGTAGCTCCATTGCACCAGTATTAAAGTTTAAAAGTGTTAAAAAAAGATTAACAAAAATTAAGTGAACAATGAGTGGTAATAGGCTTTGTAATTATGTTGACCAACGAGAAGTGAGCTTGCATTATATAAGTATGTGATGTAATTTTTAAGATGTGTGAAGTTTATCCTAGTAAGTGCTAACCTCTACTTTTTATTTGTGGATTAAAATGGGATCATTTTATAAGCTTGGTGGTGTTTTTTAGTACATTTCATAGCTGTTAAGTTTGCCATCTTCATTTATCTATTTCTTGGATTTCTTTGGTTTTTGTTGCATTTTTCATGGCAAGAGCCTTCCCTCTTCTGTCAAGGCTCATTCTACTAGAGCTGTGACTTCTGGTGCTTTTTTCAAGAGCTTAGATACTACTATTCTTGAAGCAGCTACCTGGACTTCAGTGCATACCTTTACTAAGCACTACAAGTTGGATGGTAGCTAGGGCTAGTTTTACTAGTGTTCTTCGGGACTCTAATGCTCCTACCCCCCCCCCAAGTTTCCTCTTAAGCTTTGGCACTCTCCCATATATTAATACTGGCAGCAGTGAATGCAAGTACATAGTACAGTTGTGTAAAATCCTGTCATAATGGTAAATGTCCTTGTCTTCACTAATGCAGTATTCACTCCCTCCCGCCTTCCTGGATGTACAGATTACCTCTTGGGTTCCTTGGACTAGTGTTCCTACTGGGGCAATCATTTCTGACTATGGTAGGTCTGAATGTCACCTTTATGCTGTATGCTAAGCAAGGAGTGTTTGGTTGATGTTTGGCATACCTTTAAAGCAGCAGAAGTCTTTGGTAAATTGACTGGATCTCAGGCGTCCATGGCAGGGAATACCATATGTTAAGACTGCAGCAGTGAAGGCAAGGACCTCTACCATTATGGAAAGAGTTTACAAAACTATACTTGTTTTTTTTTTTGCTGTTTAACTACTTCATTTATTAATTCTATCTGCTTTTTACAGTCTTTGTGTCTACCTTAGAATCTAGTTTATCCAGTTTTAATGATAAGTCCTGAAATACTATTGATCATAGCGCCTTCTTCAGTGACTTCTTAAAGTGCTGCTTTCAATAAACAGTACTAAAATTAAGAGCTGCTAAATTAGTGTTTTATGCAGAATTTATTTTTATTCTGTCCAGTTGTTTGAAGTAGTTTTATTTATATTTTATTAGTGTACACATTTTTATTACTGATATTGTGTGGTGATTGGTCACTTAATTAACCTATAGTGTCTTAATTACTATTTAAGAACACTACTGAGCTTTTTGAAATATTCTGATTTGATATTGGGGATGAAATCACTCAACATCTTGTGTATTCTTGTACTCAGTTAAATGTATTTTTTGGAGAGTCAGCATTGTCTTTACTAGTCTATTTTTTTTTACTGGGCATTACCCTCAATATTTGTGGTTTTCAGACTGTCATACTTTCATACACCCTTAGACTAGAGTACAGAGCCTACAACATTTTAAGTTGGGGACCATTAGCCACCAGGAATATGACTAAAAATATGGGATGGGGGATACTAGCCTCCAGGTATAACACTGTAATGAAGTGCCTTAGTGGCACTTAAACCGAACATAGCTTGTGGCTGAACATTCAATATCAGAGACAGTCTATAGTGAATGCCTTAAAGGCACTTCGTTATGAAACAAATGTGGCACAGGGAGCTAGTAACTAGAGCTAGTAGCCACCAGAGAATGACACATTTGCTATGTGCCTTAATGGCAGTTGAACATAATGGGATCAGAACCAGAAGCCACCAGGGACACTTTCTCTACATGCCTTAATGTTGCTTAAATCTCAGCTTAAACTGCATATCTTAATGGGAATTAAATTTAATGGGATTGGGGAAACCTCTAGATACCAGAGAAACCTGAAGATGTGGTGGGAGGGAGGAGACAGTGGAGATCAGGGATAATTTCATGAAAACAAATGGTATGGTAAACCACCAGACATCACTGATACTATAAATAGTGTGCCTTAAAGGTACTCAAAAGGTGTCCAGCCCTGTACCCTCCTCCCATGGATTTGTCTGGTGTCCCACCACTAAACACCATGGATTATAATATACAGCAATTTAAGAATTAAAAAAAAAAAAGGAAAGTGCAAAGGGGTGAAAAAATATTCAAACTATGCACTTTTGCCACAAACTACCTCGGCATTAAGCCAGTGCACTAACTTAGGAGTGACAGCAGCAGTTATTTTTAACATAAACTGAGGATCACTAACATTATTCAATGCCTGCGACAGTTTGTGACTTGAGGGAGAGTGTCAATGCACATTAGGCTTTCTCCTCAACTTTGTAGGTCAAGACACCAGGACAAAGCCAAGATTAATGTTATAAAAAAAATCAGGGGCAGAAGTTACTTAGTCCTCCTTCAAACTGAGATAGTTGCTAGTTTAACAGGTATTGCACTCCCATAGTTTACTGGGATATGAAATTAAAAATTCTAATGTCAGGTATTGAGAAGCATAATCGTCCATGATTTACAAGCATGGGATAAAGGAGACACTGGGGACATTGTCACAACACAGGGACAGGTATGAGGTGTGTGTTTTTAAAAGTGCTTTTTGTATGTGGAAGAGTACCTAGGTTGACAGTGTCAACCACTACTCTTACCTACCACAGGAAAATGCTTCTCTGGAATAACAATTCAGACATGCAAATTAGCTGATACTGAGGCATTTTCTAATTGTGGCTAATGTGTCGCTGAATCACAAAATGCTGCATCATGGAAACTTTTTTTTTCCACAGCTCTTAGCATGAGTTGTGGCATTCTTTCTGAATCCCCAAGTAAGCACAGACTCCATTTGTGCAACATGGTAGTTAATGTATGATGATTCTGCTAGTTTTCACTGAGTAAGCTTTATAGGTTGAGAATCAGAAACCTGTATTACAATGTGCAAACTTGGTTTGGACAGGTTTGCTCTAATGTGATATGGGTTTCTAATTTAGTGACTGGAGTAATAACATCACAGTGGTAAGAGGGTTCTGGTCTATAGTTACATAGATCTTGCCAGTGAAGGCTGTATGCAAATACAGCGATCCAACAAGTAGCTGAAGCTACTTAGCCATATGCACTTCCAATATTTTTCAGCAGGATTGGAACAGCATGGTAGACTGATTCAAAAAATAGTGCCAACATGCTATTTTCAGTGAAAAAAAGTATCTATGCTACCTTTCGATGGCACACAGCCATGCAGTTCTATGGCAGGATCATGGCTGCTAGCTTACAGGAGGTAAGTACTGCAAAACATGTGTAGCTGCCTGTGCAACTACATTGCATGGGTTGGTAAGGGGAACACTAGTGCAGTTACTTGTAACAACCAACGTTTTCAGTTCAGAAACATGGTAAAAAGCAGCTAATGGCTTTTTCCTTCACGTTGCTTTTTTGTCTCTGAATAATAGCATATTGCCAGGATGCTATTGGCACTGCAGCATTGTTTATATAGCACTAGCAGTGATAATATTCTCTGAATACCTGGGTGTTTATATAGCGCTGGTAGTGATATAGTCTCTGATTACCTGGATTCGACTTACAACTTTTTGCCTCATCATCTTAATTGCACAAACTGTACCTTAAAGGATCTTCAGACTAATTTACCAACCCAATAAGCAAATAGTAAATACATAAATAATATTTAAAAATAAATGTTGGGGTTTTGTCTGCCATTATTTTTTGGGTTGTACCTGATCCTTGTGCTAAGAGGCTCAGACACATACAGAGCAGAATCCTCGAATAAAAAAAATAACTCTTTGCAATAATACTTTTGATGAATTGCATAAAAGGAGTGGGAATCTAAAAATAAGTCAAATTCAACTATTTGATAATTTAACTATTGTAATATGTAAAGTCAGATATGGCAAAGAGTCTGATAGTATGTAGTGCCATAAGAAAAGACAAGCTTATTCAGCAAAATCTGAAAGGTGCTTAATTATCCTTTGTTTTATTTACCACTCTCATGTCACCTTTTGCTCTAGACAATTAACAGCAGTTGGCAACCACAACTGAACAGCCACAGATTCCAAAACAGTTTGAAGCATTAGACACTGCATTCAACCATTTTTTGGCAGATGAAGTGCTTAACATATTAAAACTCTTAGTACTTCCCGCAAATGTATTGTAGCAGCAGTTCTTAATGTAGCAGTGAAGTCCTTTATATCTTTCACTTAACACTCCTACACCTGGTTTTCTTTTAGTATTGTAGTTTGCAGAATCAGGACTAAGCCCCATGCACTACAAAATTCCATTTCTGAGAGCACATAAACACTGTTACAACTGGAGAGCTCCAAATGTAAGTCAGTCATCAATAAGGCTTTTCTTGCAAAGTAAAAATGTGTGTGTGTGTGTGTATGTGTGTGTAATGGATGGACCTGCACGGTCGCATCTCCTTGTTTTAGGATAGCCCCCAAGCTAGACGCACACCGCGTGGCACCCAAACTATCGCTGCTGACTTGAGGACCCTCTCCTAGTGCGAATGCACAAACAAGCCTCCTCTAAAAGCCTCTGAATCCTAAAGCAAATATTTTAAAGTGACTCAGGATAGCCCCCAAGCTAGACGCACACCACCCAAACTATCGCTGCTGACTTGAGGACCCTCTCCTAGTGCGAATGCACAAACAAGCCTCCTCTAAAAGCCTCTGAATCCTAAAGCAAATATTTTAAAGTGACTCAGGGTAAAGAACTATCCTATGTTTTTTACTGTCTAGCGTTCTGTTGCAGGAATTAGGCAGCAATAACTCTAACTGAAAACAGGTTATATTTAACAAAAACTACAGTAAGCTGCCGTTAAACGTGGTTACCTTTAAGACCCAGGGAAATCCTTGTGGTGTAGTCCCTGATGTCAGCGAGGTTACATTACACCCTTGTGGTTTTTCCGCCATTACTTTTGCTCAAGGGAAAAGTACAGGGACAGACCTGCCCACCTGCATGGTCGCATCTCCTTGTTTTAGGGTATGTGGTAAACTAATTCAAACTTTGCTGCATCTCTGATTTAAATGGTGATAACGCTAGTCTGTGCTTATATTTTACATTGTATTATTTCAGAGTGTTTGCTCGTAGAGCGAGCTCATCCTAATTTAAACTTTGCTGCATCTGTGATTTAAACTGTAAATTTACTGGATTGTGCTTATGTTCTGCATTGTCTCATTAGTATACTGTTTAACGCGAGTGTTTTGCTAGTAGAGCACGCTCATCCTAAGTCAAACTTTGCTGCATTTCTGATGTAAACTGTGTAATACTAGAAATACTGCTTAGCGTGTGTGTTTTGCTCGTAGAGCATGCTCTTCCTGATAAACTGCATGTCTTGTGGCGTAGTTTAGCATCGCTCTAGAATTCAAGTTCTGCATAGTCCTACCAACTGTTATATAGTGCTCACGAACAGTATTACCTGCTGAATTGTGCTTATGATCTTTATTTACCTATTGAATTGTATAACTGTCTCTTATAGACTATTGATTAACCCTGGCAAGACTATGGCAATGCTTTTGTATGTCTCTCACTAAACTAAGGTTACCTAACACTAAAGACACTATCTCTCTTCCTTATTCTCACCTTAGATAGCCCCCAAGCTAGACGCACACCGCGTGGCACCCAAACTATCGCTGCTGACTTGAGGACCCTCTCCTAGTGCGAATGCACAAACAAGCCTCCTCTAAAAGCCTCTGAATCCTAAAGCAAATATTTTAAAGTGACTCAGGGTAAAGAACTATCCTTCCTAAAACTGTTTTTTACTGTCTAGCGTTCTGTTGCAGGAATTAGGCAGCAATAACTCTAACTGAAAACAGGTTATAGTTAACAAAAACTACAGTAAGCTGACGTTAAACATGGTTACCTTTAAGACCCAGGGAAATCCTTGTGGTGTAGTCCCTGATGTCAGCGAGGTTACATTACACCCTTGTGGTTTTTCCGCCATTACTTTTGCTCAAGGGAAAAGTACAGGAACAGACCTGCCCACCTGCATGGTCGCATCTCCTTGTTTTAGGGTATGTGGTAAACTAATTCAAACTTTGCTGCATCTCTGATTTAAATGGTGATAACGCTAGTCTGTGCTTATATTTTACATTGTATTATTTCAGAGTGTTTGCTCGTAGAGCGAGCTCATCCTAATTTAAACTTTGCTGCATCTGTGATTTAAACTGTAAATTTACTGGATTGTGCTTATGTTCTGCATTGTCTCATTAGTATACTGTTTAACGCGAGTGTTTTGCTAGTAGAGCACGCTCATCCTAAGTCAAACTTTGCTGCATTTCTGATGTAAACTGTGTAATACTAGAAATACTGCTTAGCGTGTGTGTTTTGCTCGTAGAGCACGCTCTTCCTGATAAACTGCATGTCTTGTGGCGTAGTTTAGCATCGCTCTAGAATTCAAGTTCTGCATAGTCCTACCAACTGTTATATAGTGCTCACGAACAGTATTACCTGCTGAATTGTGCTTATGATCTTTATTTACCTATTGAATTGTATAACTGTCTCTTATAGACTATTGATTAACCCTGGCAAGACTATGGCAATGCTTTTGTATGTCTCTCACTAAACTAAGGTTACCTAACACTAAAGACACTATCTCTCTTCCTTATTCTCACCTTAGATAGCCCCCAAGCTAGATGCACACCGCGTGGCACCCAAACTATCGCTGCTAACTTAAGAGGACCCTCTCCTAGTGCGAATGCACAAACAAGCCTCCTCTAAAAGCCTCTGAATCCTAAAGCAAATATTTTAAAGTGACTCAGGGTAAAGAACTATCCTTCCTAAAACTGTTTTTTACTGTCTAGCGTTCTGTTGCAGGAATTAGGCAGCAATAACTCTAACTGAAAACAGGTTATATTTAACAAAAACTACAGTAAGCTGCCGTTAAACGTGGTTACCTTTAAGACCCAGGGAAATCCTTGTGGTGTAGTCCCCGCTCCGCCCTCGCTACGCTCGGGCTCGCTCCGCGCCCCTCCCTGCCCCCTATTCCCACCCGCCCCCACTACCTCTACATTTATTAGGTCATCAAGCCCATCCCCCTTACCACCACCCAATCACAACTGTCCCCTCCTTCTCCCCTCCATTTCTCTGCCTGTCTATATTACTAAGGCTACTCCCTCAGTCCGCCCACCCACCAAACTCTCTCCATTAACACACTCTACTCCCACCTCCAGCTTTTTACATACCAATTGTACCAAGGTAACTCCCCTAGCTCAATCCACTCATCAACCTCTCCCCTCACCATGGATAGAAACTCTTTTACTACCCTCCCCCTCATACCTAGCGGCTGACTCCTTATTTTACCTTATCTTTTAACAAGTTATGAAACCCTAGCCCTAGCAGGAGCCTACCTCCCCAAGGGTCAGACCTCCCTGCATTCCCATAACCCCTCCAATCTCATCCCTCCCTCTCACTACCCTGATACTCACCTGATCCCTAAAAGAACTCACCCTACTCTCTGTCGCCCGAAAGCATCCTCAACAAGGGACCATCTTAAATTACTAATTAAACTCCAAAAAAATACTTGATTACTTGAAAAAATCCATCACAAAAGACGGTGATATCCACCCCAACCCAGGCCCTAATATTGACCTAGGCCCTAACTCCCTCAACGCAGCCAGAAGCCCAGCGGGCTCCCTCCTTATGCTTCACCTTAATCTAAGAAGTATCAATAATAAAGTTCACAACTTGCATGCTATGCTTGCAACCCACTCCCCTGACATCATGTGTCTCAGAAACATGGCTCAAACCAAGCACTAAGGACGAGGAAATTATCCCACCTGGGTATAACATCCTCAGGGCCGATCGAATAACTAGAAAGGGTGGGGGAATAGCTGTCATGTTCAAGAACTCCTTGAACATCACAATGAATTCACTCCAACCTCCAAAAGTTCCTAACCTGGAACTGATTGCCCTAAAGCTATGCCTAAACAACCAAAAAAGTATTAATCTCATAGTAATTTACTTACCACCAGGCAAAAATTTTGAAAACCTAGAACAAACTCTTAGTTGGCTTGCTACCAACTATCCCCAAGAAACTATAATTTTAGGAGATGTTAATATTGACTGGTCTCTCTACTCCACTCAATCAAATACTCTCCCCGTTAACTTACATGGATTCTCCCAAAATATTCTTTCTCCCACTAGAATTGGACATGCCCAACAAAAGGAGAGCATCATTGACTGGATTCTTACTAACAAGGATCCTAACAACTATACCGCAGGGACCCTTCCCAATGACCTTAGTGACCACCTTATTACCTTTATTATAAAACACAAATGTTCAACTACAAACCCCCCCCCCCTAACTAGACTAGCTAGGAACAGCAAGAATTTTGTCCCAGACCAATTTCTTGCTGACCTCAAGGCATGTAACTGGCCCATCCTAAAAACTCTACCCTTAGATGAGTGTATCATACTTTAATGACACCTTCCTCAAGATACTTGACTCTCATGCTCCTAAGCGACGTACTAGAACTAAGGAACGTAATGCACCTTGGCTAACAAAAGATACTAAAACTAAAATTAAACTCTGAGACCAGACCTGGAACAAATGGAGAACCACAAAAACCCCCCTAGATCGCATCAAGTTTCTGCAGCTTAGAAATTCAACCAAAGCAGCCGTTATGTCTGATAAAAAAACAATATTTCTGTCACCTCCAAGATAAACATCAGTATAATCCTAAAAAATTCTGGGCTGGTTTCAATCACCTCCTTCATCCAGGTGAATCTACCACCCCCACTCCTGAAAAACTCATGTATAAAGATCCAAGCGAAATAGCCAACACTTTTAAATCTTTTTTTACTGAGACCATCCAGTCCCTCGCCAGTCAGCTTACTACTTCTCCCTCGGCTGCAACCTTAACCAAAGACCCAACCCAACCTGCCTTCAACCTACCTCCACCTCCTATATTCGTACCCTCTTGAAAAAACTTAAACCAACCACCCTAGCGGCTGACTTGCTCCCAGCCAAATACTTACAAATAGCATCTGATGCCATAGCCTACCCTGTCTCAATCTTGATCAACCGGACCATTTCTGAAGCTTCTATTCCCTCAATCTGGAAAATCTCTTATATCATCCCTCTCCATAAAGGAGGGTCCTCCACTGACACATCTAACTATAGACCCATAGCTATACTGTCTCCTCTAGCCAAAATTATGGAACGCTGCGTTCACAAGCAACTCATTACTCACCTCACACAAAATAACCTCCTGTCCAACACCCAACATGGCTTTCGCCCCCATCATAGCACAACCACTGCTCTCCTCTCCTTTGTTGACTCAGTCAACTACAACCGCAATAACAAATTAATATCCTCTGCGCTCTTTCTAGACCTATCGAAAGCCTTCGATATGGTCAACCACCAACAGTTGCTCCACACACTGGAAACCTTTCATCTTAGCAAACCAACCATAAGTTGGTTTAATGCCTACCTCTCTTGTAGAAAACAGGCGGTTCAGTGGCAAAACAGGCTATCAGACCTACTCCCCACTAATATCGGTGTTCCCCAAGGATCTATTCTCGGCCCCCTTCTTTTTTTCCATCTTTATAAATGGTCTACACTCTATCATTCCCAAAGCCACCTGCATTCAATATGCAGATGACTCCACCCTGATCTGCTCTGACGTCTCTCTCGCCAAACTCCAAGTCACTACCCAAAACTGCTTTTCCATAGTCGAAAAATGGTTCTTGGAACTAAAACTCCTACTTAACCCAACCAAAACCAAATTACTTCTATTTTTCCCCACTCCAGCTACCGCCCAAGGAATAGAACCTCCTAATACCCACAACCCAACCTTCTATGTGTCCTCCAACAATGGTACCATAATCTATCCTGTCTCCCACACCAAACTACTAGGGGTGACCATAGACCACAAACTGAAATTTGATATGCAAGTAAACCTAACAATTAAGTCGGTCAACAAAAAACTTGGGTCCATGTATAGAATAAAGAATTTCTTAACCCCGCACACCAAACTAACCATCGCCCGGACCCACCTCCTCTCCACACTCCTTTATGCCTCCCCGATATTCTCCTTCCTTCACAAGAGAGAGCTCAATAAACTATCTACTACCTATAACCACATAGCCAGATTCATAACTGGAATGCCCTATCGCACCCATCACTGCCTAAATCTAAGGACACTGGAATGGCTAGAACTGCCCAACATTCTCAAACTCAACCAACTCACTGAGGCTTTTAAAATTATCAACCATCCAGATAAAACCCCTTCACTGAACAAAATACTTACCCCCTACTCCAACCTTATGTCTCTCAGGTCATCCAAAAGTCTACAAGTGCTGACCATTAAATCTAACAACTTGGGTGGTGAAGCTCTATATGCCAATTCCATTGGCAAATCCTGGAATGCCCTCCCAAACAACCTAAGACTTATGACCTCTCTGCACCAATTTAAAATACACCTCAGAGCACTCCTGAAGTCCCAATGGCTATGCCCCTGCTCTAATCCAAACTAATAGCTAACGTCCTTGCCTCACCTAGGCCTACCTAAGCCTCCACCCAACCCAAAACCTTAAGGGTTCACAATGTAGCCCTGTTAGTCCATCTTTACAAGTCTGTATCTCTTTTAAATTATATATATAACTACTTGCTTGCTTTATTTTGCCTAAAAATGTCAGTGTATTTACTTGCTCCAGCTTTGTCCTTGTATTTGTTTATGTACTTCTGTTCTTGGAGCTTTTCTCCCCGGGCCTCCACTGAAAATGGACATGTATCCAGTTGGACTAGCCCGGTCAACAAATGTAAAATAAAATAAATAAAATAAAATAAATAAAAATAAATAAATCTAGGACTACTGAATGAAAGTTCAATAGTCCGAATCCACAATCACCAAACACTTTAATGAAAGCCTTTTCACTGAAAACGTGCTTTCATTAAAGTGCGTTAAAGAAAAAAAAATCTACTTTTATGCAGGGGGCAAGCCCCCCTGCACCCCCCATGTGGGGGGCTGTGCCCCCACCACCCTACTTTAATACTCTCACTCCGAGATTGCACTACAGTGAGGAAAAGGGAAGATTCCCTTAACCACACCATCATACGATCTCTGCAACAGTCATTCCCCCATAACTCCCTCTAGCTGCAGGCATATTCCCGAAAATGCTTTTTCGGTAAAAAGCACTTTTGTGGAAATTTTCCCGGCTGTTTGTGCTTCGGTGAAAAGTTCCTTTGGGGATCAGTACCAATCCTATCTATATATATATATATATATATATATATATATATATATATATATATATATATATATATATATATATATATATATATATATATATATATATATATATATATATATAACATACATACACACACACACACATATATATATATATATATATATATATATATATATATATAATATATTAATCTGTAAGAAAGAGAGAATGTCTTTGCTAATAAATCTCTACTAAAAGTGCCCAAATCCATTATTTTCCATGTAGTGACAAGGTGGAATTCACTACCTTACAGCATCAGAAACAACACAAATATCAACAAATTCAAAAAGATTCTTAAAAATTATCTTAATGACACCTGGCATTGCTCCTGTACAACTCTAGGCTAACTAGTTTTAATAGTTTCTGGTCACAGGTTTTCTTCCCTAATCACCTCATATATGTGGTCTCTTATGTCTAGATAATCTCTAACCTCATCCTTTTTATCCATTTCCCCCCACACACCCTTCCTCAGCTTATTCTGAGAAACTACAATAAGGAATTATATCTGATTGTATAACACAAATGTCAGCTATAATAGTATGGAATGTATCTTCTGGTGTACTGTAAGTCTTGTATAAGTTTCGTATAATCTCTATATGTGGAGCTTTTCTCCCCAGGCCTCTGCTGAAAATGGGTCTTATCCCAATCAGATTTTCCCAGTAAAGAAATGTAAAATAAAATAAACTATAATGAGCTATTTTTGAATAAAACATAATGTTTAAACACTAGTGCGAGTATTTTTTACTTTATTTTTTTTCCTGCATACACAGCACTGACAATGATGCTGTCACAGTACACTCTAACAGTGGTATCCCAGTATATAATGCAAATGCATTAGCAGATTCTGTTGCTGGAATGTAAAAATCGCTCAGTGTCATTAATTGCTCTATACACCTGCACAATGAGTTAAAGGTCTTTAGCCGCAGGTATACTGAAGGGGGAAAAGGATACATTATGTGACTATGGCAACATTTATGTTTGTGAGTTACACACTAGGCTAATAAGCAGAGAGGGGAGATCCAGATGAAGGCATTGTATGGTGCTAAAAGTGTGGGGACAAAGAGGTTGAAAACAGCCCTGGACCCAAGGTTTATTTAATCTGCAACTGGACTTCTCTCAGTAGTTTATACAATAGTAATTTCATTTAGTTTCTGACTAGCAGCTCATTGAAAAAGGATGTGCTACTCTAATAAATATGATCATCAGCTGATCTCATTCATACTTTAAGAATAGAACTACTAGCAGCTTTAAATTTCACATAACTTTCTCAAAAAAGCTAGTAAATTTATAAACCCTATTTCGGCAGGGATGCAGTCTATAAACCAGTGTGAAGTCAGGAAAAAAATAATCTTGCTAAATTCCCACAAGTTGGCTCTTTAACCAAAACCAGCTGTTCTGCCTGCATCTTGTGACATTTCCATTTTCCTAAACAAATATAACTGATCTTCACTTAGAAGAAAATGTCACTCTACATTGGATCAGAAATCATAAGAAGCAAAGGGATTTACAATCCACTCAGTCTCTTTGCTGAGTAAAATCTTTCAGCATTACATCATTTGAAAGCAAGGCTAAAGTTACAGACCCTGAGAATGACAATACTTTTTTAAAGAGCTAATCCCGATGTTTAAAGGTATTAATATAGGTAGAAATGTTGTCAACTTCCCAACTTAGATGCTTAGTATTGTAATCCTATGTTTTGTTAAATGTCTGTTTATACGAAAAATATTTGTTTAAAGAATTCTATTTGCATTTGAAGTTTAATGGTACAGTAGGTAATGAAAAATTCACATCAGTTTGCAGGGCCTTAGGATGTTGATTTTGGCATGTCACCATCAGCTACAGCATTCTGTTACCATGGTAACACCAGTGAGATGTGTGAGGCAGAAAAGGACTGATGCAAGCCACTTACAACAGAAAAGATTCTCATTCTCATGTTGGGAAGAGTAAACTTCTTTTTGTATGGTTTTGTTCAAACAATTGATGTGTGAAAGCAGTGCCTGCACGCACGGCACACAAATGACCTAGAAAAAAATGCATTTTTTGAGGTTAGTCCTGACAATGAGTTTTAAAGTTGGCCTAGACAATCAAGTGCTGTCGTTCACAAACCTACTGCATTCCAAAAATTAGGCTGAGTTGCAGTTAGGGAATTTAAATAACTGAGTGGGAGAGCCAATATTTTATTAACATGATAAAGGATTCTGTGACTGTTTTATAGTGATAGCAATAGTAGAATTGTTAGTGCTATCACCAGGGCAAGCCTTTCAAATCCTTAAACTATGATAAAGGGTATAGGGCCACAAACAAGTGTGACACTGATATTGTATAGCAAGTCTGACCGGTAACTCAGTAGGTTGTCAGATCACAGTATGATGTTACAACATTGCATAGCATGTAGTGGAAATACTGAAGTAAAATTATTCCAGCATGCATGTTTAAATTTATAACCACTACTACTCCATAGTCATTAAAGGAAAGGAAGGCCTTACCTTTTGCTTCACAAATTTCATAGAAGTCACAGCCAATCAGTATAAACTCCAAGAAAAATCTAGCCAAGCTAGAATTTTTACTGTGTGGTTCCTTAAACTTTTTTGTATTAGAGGCACAGGGGATATATGCAAATGACCCTTAAGAACTTAACATCAGGTATTTCAGCTGTACATAGATTTCTGACTGCCCATGACTTTTCCTTAAGTAATTTAATGGACAAATTCAAGCCAATAAAGTCAAATCCCACTAGTTGTGGACATTCATATTTTGGCCTTGCTATGGCCTCATCAGTGCAGCACAAGTGGCCTGTTTTGTTAACTATTAGAAACACAGGGCTATTATACCCAGTTGATGTCCATTATCATTAGTGTCTGCAAAATATCCCAACTAACAAACCAAAACAATGAGTAAAAATGTCACAGAAAAAACAAGCAGTAAAAAACAAGAAAAAATTAGCCAAGCTAGAATTTCCACTGTGCGATTCTGTAAACCTCTTGTATTAGAGACACATAGGATATATGCAAAAGTCCAGTTGTACTGTGCTGATGAGAACATAAGGCTGAAACATGCATTCCCACAACTAGTGGGATTTGGCTTTATTGGCCTGAATTTGTCAAACAACTTAAAAGGAAAAAAAAGTCATGGGCATTCAAAATTACCATATCGCTAAAACACCTGATAAGAGTCATTTGCATATATCCCATGTGCTTCTAATACAAGAGGTTTAAGGAATCGCACTGTGGACATTCTAGCTTGGCTAGATTTTTCTTGTAGTTTTTAATTGTTTTTTTTTCTGTGTAACCTTTTTACTCATTATAGAAGTCACAGCCAAAATATTGTATTTAAGCGTTTTGTTTAGTTGGGCTTTGCCCCTCTACATCACTTCAGTAATGCATGCTAATCTTAACTCTAACCTAGTTCTGCCCCAACCCACACTGTACAGTACAAAAAATATTTCCATAACACTGTCACTACACAAGACATACTAATACATACAAACGTGCACCAACACACATTACAAAACTAAAATCTTTCTCCTTACCTAACACAATACACACAATCACACACAACACCTCTACCCTTACCTAATCCTCACCCTAACACCCAAACATCCATGTAGATAATCTAACCCTCACTGAATTCCAACTCTCCTTTTTGAGACGTGATACTTTTAAGATATCAGATGTTTGACTACCAGAACATTCAATAATTTCAACCACACCTAGCATTTGTTGACCAAAGCAATGTTTGACAAAATGCATGGGAGCCTAAAGAACATATGTGCATCTCTAATCATGGTGTAGAACATCCATGCTTCTCTAGTTTTTAAATGGACAGATTATTTTGTCATGGTACCACTAGTATATTTCTTATATGTGCAAGCACCATTTTCCCTCTGTATGGTGCTGCGGTAGCATTGTCGCCTCACAGTAAGATGTCCTGTTAGATTCTCAGCTAGAGCGTCTTCTGTGTGGAGACATGTGTGAATGGGTTGTGCGTCAGGGCCGGCAACTCTGCACATAAAAATCTACTGCCAATCATTAGCGGACCGGAGTTCCGCTGTGGTGGCCCCTAACTGGGAAAAGCCGAAAGATACAACAACTCCACCTGATACCTTACTCATTCAGACCATTACACAATCTTGCTCAGCTCATAGTTTTATCTTGTCTTCTACACCAACTTCTTTCTTTCAAAAAATGCTGCTTTTATTGAAAATAACTATTCACTCACTGACTAGTCTAAAACCACATTTGTTCTAAATTTGTGTGGTAGCAAATCCCACAGATAAAATAATTAGTGAGATTGGAACTTTGCTGAATACTTCTCACTTTACTTATTGCTTTATTACAAATGCATACTGACAATGTCCATGTATTGGGCAAGTGCTTTAGGTGTACAAACACACTGGGCAGTTCTCTTTCCAAAAATGTAATGAAGCTATACGTCAGTGTGCTATGCAGAAGTTTAAAGTTAGATATGTTTTAAGTTGTATATTTTCATTTCATTTTTTCTGATTCTGTTAATATGCTGTGTATTTCCATAGGTTCATAGGTACTTACTTGGCTATTTATCTGTGAGGATCTTAAGAAGCCAAGCCCTACATTATTGTGATAATAAGTAGCCCTTATGTTTTGAATATGAAATTCCAAAGATGGGCAGAAAAGTATATGCTATCGTAACTGCATGTCGCCCCTAGTCATGCAGCCCATTGGTGCTAAACTGGGGAATGAATTTGCAGTTTCCCATCCGTTCATGAAAGATGCATTTGAATAGCATAAGAAAAGTACTCTGCTTTTATATGGAGGGAAAGACAGTTCAATAGAAGTGGTATTCTCTGTGATACAGGCCTAATCCTCCTGCACATTCTTTTAATCTTGGAAAAGAGATTAAAGTTCCTTGTAGTTGTTTCTGATACAACTGGACTTCCAAATATGTAATTGGTCTGACAGAACAGTCTATTGAGGCTTATATGCAAGGCAGAGGAGGTCACCTCTTGGTAGTCTGTATGATATCAAGAAGAGAGAGAGAAGGCTATGAGATGGTCGCATAGTCTTCATGATTTAGATCATTGAATTTTTCATTTTCTTTAGTAAGGAAGCATTATGGTCATTCCTTGTCAAACAAGTGTTTTGACAGGTATAAATCAAAAGGGGCATTATACTTTATGCTTGGCCTATCTCTTGGTATGAGTACCAAATACAGAGGGTGACTTATGTCCCTGGATCCAGATGTCATAAGCTGTGTGATATAAATACTTCCTTACAAAAGTGGAACCACGATGATCAAAGGACTGTGCATTGTAACATAGGTTCCCAGATGTCTGTCTAGGGGAATTGTTTTGGGGGGGGGGGTGTTGTCAATGTGATAGTTACAAAGAAAGACATGCTTGCCAAAGCATGACATATTTCTTGGCATTCAGTTCATTGTTTTGGCACAAGCTATTAGTTTCAGCCAGGATCTTTTGTAGGATCCTTGTATCCTCTGGGGAGTTTCTGATGTCATCAAATTGGAAGTTATTTGCAAACTTAGTCAACCACAATCCCTATGCCCTTCAAAAAGTAAATGACAAAGAGGAAACGGCCCAAGGACAAACTTGATACTCCATTAGTGACAGTTCTTTTGGAGGAGGTAGCTCTACTCACCCTTCATGTGTTTGAAGCACGAATGAAGTCTGTAGATAATGTGTGCCATTTTTCTATCCTAACAAGTAACTTTAGAAGAGTCTGTTGAATGGCAATGTTCAATGCTGTACTCCTATATCTATAGATTTTTGTGCACCAGCACCAGTTCATTGTGTGGTGTTTTTTCCTATTCTCCACAGTTGAATGACAATGGAGTTAGTATATATACATTAGCAAGGGGGTGGAGACCAAAGACCTTAAAATATGGACATTATTAAATCCTTCATGACTTGAACAGCTGTATTCACTAGTGCAGCTTCCAAAAGTCCAGACCAGTGCTTTAGTGTCCCCTCGCCTCCAAGAACGATCTATCAGAACTTGTGAACATTGAGGTACATTTGGATAACATACTCTGAGAAAGGATGTGACAGATGGCTGGATATGTATGACAACAAGAACTCCAGTCCCCAAGACGAAATCACTACCATTAGCAGTGGAGCTGCATGTTGAAACAAGGCGCTCACTCATCTTTCAACCCTGACTAGTTCTGTCACTGAACAGAAATGGGGCTCGAGTCCTAGGATCAGCAGTTAAGACCAACAGAATTTACATGGATGGATCAAACTAATCACACTGCTCACTATAAGCTGCGGGTTCTATTCCAGGACAATACGTCTAGGGCTAGCAACTGCAAAATGTATTGGTTGATGGAATCTGCTGCATCAGCAAGGTGATACCAGCAACTGCTGCCACAAATCCTTGGTAAGCAGTCTCTTTCATCCAGTTCACATCTTTATAATAAAAGCGATATCTGTTCCTATTTTTGAGCCATTGTTCCCCCTTTATTTTAGGCTTTATCAAGGTTTTTGAGATGAGGTCTAGGTGTGCAACTTTTACTGCTGCTGCCACTGCTTAACTGCTCTCACTCCTCTCACACACACACACACTTCCACATTCATGCACTCAAGCACGCATGCTGACAGACAAATACACATATATACACACGCACACTTCTTTTTTGTTTCTTTTACTTTTAAACACACAACATCAAAAGCACTGCTTAGGGAGAGTAAAATAGCTCAGTAGCTCTTACATTCACTTTCATACACACAACCTTTTTATTTATTTTTGTCTGTTTTAATTTTACACTTAAGCAGCAAAAGTGCTGCTTAATGAGTATAAAATAATGGATGTTTGCTTCCTTACTGTCACACAGCAACTTAATATGCTGTCATGAAGTAGTGGACTCATTTTTCATCAGACATTACCTGTAGATTAACATACTTCTGGAGAATGTTCGTTCTCCAGTCAGGGTGCCTATGTACAAGTTACCCATTCTCTAATAGCAAATCTTATATCTTACTGAAAATAACCTTATTTATCGGTTAAATGTTTTGATAAAAATAAATTACTATCCTCAGACATTATTATGATGAATTTAAATTTAGACGTCTTATAAAATGATAATTCATAATCTCATTAAGTGTGGAAAAAGTTTGACAGATGGGGTATTAAGAATTATCTATTTTTTTCAATGCGTTTTTATAGTAATTGTGATAAAACTTCAAAGTTAAGTAATGTATTATATTTAGAAATTAAAATGAATGATAAATATTGGGATTATGCTTTAATAAACAATTTTGATAATATAAACAATATTACATCTAAGGAGTAAATATTGGATTTTGTTGGTTTTACATCTTCAAGTGCTCATTAGAATATATTTAAATTGAAGTATCTTAAAACTTTTAATTACTAGACATAAAATAAGTAAACATTTTAATAAAAATCTTCCTTGCTGGAGATATATAAAACAATTAAATGGAGATTGGAGTATCCATCTCCTCTAGCTATGATAAAAATAAGAAATATTGGTTTGGCTCTAAGGAATTCTTTAAGGCTCTATAGTTTGAAAGGTGTGCATTATCTGAATCTCTAACTAATGCTGCTATTCTAGATTGCATAAATCCAAATGACTTCAATTATATGGACTCTAGCTATGAAGAGAGAAGCTATTACTCTGAACTGGAAAATGATTTCTGCAAACTTCAAGATATTTATAGTTATCCACTGATGTGTGGCAAAGAAAATTGTAGTTACTTCTGAGATCTCAGAAGAACATAAATTACAAAAACTAAATCAATTAATGAGTATTTTCTTTTTAGTAAAGATTTTTCTTGTGACTCATCATAATTGATACCCATTTGTGTGTATGTATATATTTTTTCTGCTGCTGATGATTGCACTTGCGTTTCATTTATTAAAATGAAATCTCATTTAAGAGACCTAACTGTATGCACAGTGTATTCCATGTTGACCTGTAAGAAGGCATTTTTAATTGAGTTTTTATGTTTTGCCATGAATTTAGGAAGAAGGCAGCAGCACACTTATTGACGTTTTAATGAGATTTGCCAGAAATTTAGGAAGAAGACAGCAGTACATTTGTCATAAGTTCCTAGATGAAGCCTGAATGCTTAAATCTGATACTGCTTTCTCTATCACTAGTATGAATTAGCTGTCCATTTGCCATCAAGGAGACCATGCTCAGCACTTCTCTTCCCTGGGGTTCTTTTAAAGGACCCAGCCAGAGACAGTCTCTGGAGTACATGATCAAGTAGGGGGTTAAGGAGTTTCAGAAAGGAATGCAGCAGGATGCAGTCATGGAGTCCAATATACCATGGATAAAATCAAAGAACGTTCCCACACAGGTAGGAGAAAGTATTACAACGGTTAAGCAGGGAGGACTGTCAATGCTGACCAGATCTCATAGCACTCAATCTGACATCCGATAGATGATCATACATCTGGGAAAGAAAAGAGATTATAATTTTTATCGAGTATATGAATTATAACAGAACTAGTGGATAGAATTTATATAGGGAGATGTGTACTCTGAAAGGGAAACACAAACTCATCCTGGTTTAGGAATCCATATTCCCCTAATAGGTGGAATTTCTTCCTAGAAATCTTTAGGAAATGGGAGGTTGTAGCTCATCTTGCAGGCAATGCTGTATTTGCAGGCTGATTCTAACACTTGACTCTAAGGTACATGGTTTTATAAAACAAAAAGGAATAATGCAAAAAAAAACGAGATTACATAACACTGTGTGACGGGACTTGCTTATTTATAAATTTGCTAATTTATTTGTTGATTAGGTGGGTGACCTGGTTCTTGGACCCTTTTAGACAACAACCTGGGTGCAGAAGGCATGAAAGTAAAGGCAAAGTATTCAAATGCAATGTTGCAACCTTCTGTATGCCTAAACACAATTAGGTTATGTGATATTTTTTAAGGCTAAATTCTTCTGTTGTTCAACAGTTTAAAGCCATTTAAACTACCAAGAACCTGCACTGTTCCTACATATCAGAAAATGGAGCTAGGACATGAAAGAGAAATCTGGCCAGAGAACTAAAAGATTAGAAAGTTATACAAGACCATGCAGAAGAAGAGTTAGTGATCAGTGGAGTGGGTACAATCATTAACTTAGAGTAAAAGGAGTTAGTGTACTACAACTAAAGGATGAAGAACTGCAAGTGAAATGTATCTATTTACAACAGAGGGTGGGTGATGCCTCTTTAGTGCAATAAGAATTAAGAGGTATGGCATATATGTGAATATAGGAACAAGATGGAGGAATATAGTTGTGTGGTGGAATTTAACCTATGCCTACAAAGCAGGTACATCTGTGTGTCTTTAGATATACTATTAGCTCTTTTGTGAGTTGAGTACTCGGTAAGTTGCTAGAGTTGTGCTGGTGGATTCCAGTTAGTGGTTACAATTTTACTACAGGACTTTTCACCTGTGACAAGAATAAAAGGGGGCATACTAGAGTTAGTGTTGATTTTCCTGGCTTCTGAAAGTAGGGTGAAGATTTTATTTAGAATTTACTTGGGTATGGGCAGAAAGAACTGCTTAGTGCTTTAAAAAGTGTAGGTGGACAAATATGGAATGTGCTGATTGGAAGGCAGTTTGCTATTTGCAGGGTGAAAGAGTCATGTTTGAAATTTTGGGAAGAGATGAATTTAAATATGGCAAACTGATGTCTGCATTTTAGAAGTTAGACTGTAGGGCAGTAATTGGTAGGGCATATTCTAGCTTTGGTAAAAATACATTCTTTGCCAAACCTTTTCTGGCTTCTTTGGTGAGGTGGTTTGAAATGGAGTAGGTACATTTCAGTTGGACAGTAATTTTTGCAGCCACATTGTTAATGTGGTTTCTGGAAGTTTTATCATGTATCAATCCAACATGTACTTGCACTCTCTGACTATGCTTATTGATTGAATACTCAGGGTAGTGATCAATAGGGGGAAATAACTAAGCATATCTGGTCCTCCCTGCAAACCCCTCTCTCAGTGCTCTCTGCTAGCCATTGCTTTTATGTACTGACTCCAAATCTATGGAGGTCACTCCCTCCTGATTTAACTGATCACATAAGTTACTCCCTGCTCAAGCCACAGTTCAAACAATACTTACTAATTCAGTTTGAATGCAAGTGTTCATCTAAAGGATATGTTGCATAAACCAGTATATGCTACTGCATAGTAGTTTCACCACCCATATACCTGATTCACTTGATTTACTGACTCATCCTCAACAGTGAATCCGCCTTCCTCACCATTACTGCCCTCAACCCAGAGGGTATAATCTAACCCCGTCCGTTATCTTTCCTAACCTAGCAGCTACTACCCAAATCCTCACCACATCTAAATTTCCTACTTCAACTCTGTTCTCAGTTTTCCATTCCAATTATATAACTGTACATATATTTGGTTTATCTTTTTTGTGTATACTGTTTGTCAAATTGTGTATGCTTACTCAGAAATATAATTTTTTATTTGTATACTGTATATTGTTTTTGTTACATTAACTTGGACTGAGCCTGTAACTGTTCATTGTCTGATCAGTGTTCTGCCATGGGGAAAAAAATCAATTAAATAAATCAGTCTTGACTTATACTGTGAGTCAAATATCCTCTTGACAGTTTTATTGATATTGTCAGAGGATTATCATGACTCAATGTGTGTTAACTGTCACAGAATCTCAGAAAACAAGGCAGTCATTTAGATTGTGTCTGCAGCATTAGCCAGGGCAGTGGCCACAGTAAATATAAAGGAAATGTGGGTCATATATCATGACCCCTTGATAGCAGTTTTAAATACACCAGCAGAGGTAGCAAGTTTTAAAACCTGGAAATAGTGTCACTACAAATCGGCACTGAAAAAAAAGGTAGGGTACTCCTAAAAGAAACTGTAGAAGCTGTCTTTAAAAGAAATGATGTATCACATAAATCTTTGGGTTTAAGTTGGCAGGAAACTTCTAATGCTGTCCTTAGCGCTGGATAACTGGTAAAGGAGGGTATGAGAGGAAGGCAAGGGGAAATGTTTGGAAGGTGATGTAATCCCAAATTAAAAATGGTCAGGAGCACAGAGACAGGAAGCTTAAATAAAAATAGTTATTGAAGAGGAGAGACTAAAAAACTTTCTGAATATCTCTAGAAGCAGAGGTAATGTGTTGGGGGATTGATGGTGGATAAATGGAGACGAGCAATAACTTTCTTGTGTACATGTGTATGTGTGTGTGTGTGTGTGTGTGTGTGTATATATATATATATATATATATATATATATATATATATATATATATATATATATATATATATATATATATATATATATATATATATATATATATATATATATATATATATATATATATATATATATATATATATTTATACACACACACACACACACACTTGACTCTTTAATGAGTGGAAGTCATGATATTCCACAGCACAGACCTATAGCACAGAGAAGAGATAAAGCTCTTATTTTTAGTTTCAGTAATTATTCAGGTTCCAGTACAAGCAGGCTGGGATGATGGGAGTCAGTAACCTTTGCCAACTTGCTCATCCTGGAAGGAGGGAAGTGGCTCTAGATTACAAGGGTGATGCCTAAATGTATGTTTGCTTATGTCACAAATGATATTTCAATAAAGGTGTTAATGTAAGGGGAATGAATGTCTAGGCTTAAAAAGGCTTTAGGGTTTTTAGCCTTACTAATGTCCTATGATTCTATGACTCTGCATGTAGAACTCTCTCTATACATTATATATAGAGAGAGATATAGGTCTACTTTGACCCATTGAATTAATGTTTCAGCGAAACTCAGTTTCCCTAGTCTGGTTTCGTGAGTGCAAGAGCGTGCTACATGTAGAGTCATAGGACATTTCTAGGCTAAAGGCCCTAAAGCCTTTTTATGCCTGGACATTCATTCTACATTCATTCCCCAATTTTTTCAAGCACCAGTGCCCAAGAACTTGAATGGCTTTGATATATGCCTGTGCCGTAGGGCATCTACAAGCTACCCCTGTGCATAAGGGACACAGGTGATAGCCATTGGTCCATACTGTGCATAGGATCATGAAAAATGAATAGGTAATCGGTCTACGGACTGTTACATGCTTAACCAATAACCAGACAGTGAACAAAAATAAGAAATAAACCTTTTACCTTTTTTCTGTAAGCTAAATAACTTGACCATTATGACAATACCCAACCCATGGTTTTGTGTATGTATGTGTATGTATGTATATATATATATATATATATATATATATATATATATATATATATATATATATATATTTTGTGTGTGTACACAGACATAACATAAACACAAGAAAGATATTTGTTTATACATATGCATGTCTTTGAGCCCATAAATAAATATGGCCTATTTTCTGACCAACATAGCTTTCATAATGCCTTCAGCACTGTAACAAACCCAGCTTACTGCTACCGTTACTGTTTACAGAAATATCAATGAAGGCCTCATTAATACTGGTTTGTAGACATGACCAGAACATTTGAGATTGTTGACCATAATGTATTACTCATCAGATTATTAGTTTACTTTTGTAGGCAACACAATGAAATGGTTACAAGACTATTTCAAAAATAGTGCCTTTCAAGTTGATGTCAACAGCTCTTACTTGCAAAGTGTGATCCTCAACAATGGGATTCCCCAAGGCTTGGGTCCCTTTCTGTTGTCTCTCTATTAATGACCTTATGTCTGACTTACCCATTCTCGATGCGATCATGAATATAAATATATTGCTCATTAAATCTAGTAATTCAAATTCAGCTGTGCAAGTAAATTTACAAAAAAAAACCTTTTCACTGATCTATGCTTATGATCTTCCTCCAAGAAACTAATAATCATAAAAAAAAATCACCATGGTATTTAATTGGCAAACCTACCATCCCAGTTTATTAGACACCTAAAATAATATCATCCCTAAACTACTGAATATATGTATTTGGGTATAACTCTGGCTCCTTCCCCATACTGAAAATGTATCTGGCAAAGTTTTCCCCGTCAATTATTTTAATACCGTTCTGTAAAATTTTAAAATGGGTATCATATTTTTTGCTACATCTTTTAATTGCTACTGTAGAGTTTGTTATATAGTGTTCCTTTGTGTTCTGTTTTGATATGTACAACCTATTGTTTCTGTTACAATTTTTTGTTTGTGAATTATTTCACCAAAGCCATACCTGTAAACAGTCAATTGTGACCAGTGTACTACCTTAGTAAAATATGTCAACTAAAATGTTACAAGATTTCGCATGTCTTTTCTCCTATAGTCCACACAGTTATAGCAAATATATATTTTTCCCAAAACTAGAATATGGCCTCCTACTTTTAGCTTTTCACTTTTCATACAACTGTAAAAGGAAACGGTTGTAAACAAAATATGCAGGTGCACATTATTCTCTGATGCATGCATGCACCATTGTGATTAAATAAAACAACCTCAAATGGCTTCTATTTTCAATCATGATTACTCTTCTTTTAGACACATTATTATTCAAAACAGCAAAGCTAAGTTATTGGCCACTTCTGTGAGTTAATTTTCCCTTTAGAGCAAAGCTTGCACTTTAGGAATTGGTAATGATAACTTTGTTAGTCTCCTCTCATTGCAAAACAACTATGGGAGAAAAACTTTTCCAGATATGGCGTGACATAGGGAACCACCTCCCAAATGAAGCAAGTAGCAAACCTTGGAAACCTTTAAAAAAAATCTCTTAGGAAATACTTGGACAAAGAAGCCATGTGGTATATGCTTTTGAATACTGGTCAAACTGCTTGTCAGTATATATTAGTATGTCAGTATATATTAGTACATTTCATTTTGGTATGTGCATTCCAAATGGAATTTGCATACTTACAGTATAAATTACGTGTAATTACATTTTTATTTAATTTTCTCCTATTGTTGTCTTTGACATATTCTTCCTATGTTTAGTAGAACTTCTGTTACAATACTAGTCTGTCTTCTGCATGCCATGTATTCTGCCTGTACTTTCTTTATACTTTGTATTCTTGCTTTTGACAGTATCTACATCAATATCAAATTCTACATAATCACAGATAAGAAATGCATCATCTAACAAACACACAAAAAAGTTTACACTGTGCATTTTTAAAAAAAAGTAAATTAAATATGTTTATCTGACAAGTTAGTGTGAAACTCAGGTGAAGTAAATAAATTTATTAAAGCATCCACTGTGGTGCTAGTTAAAAGATCATTACTTACATGAAAGGGTACAATATGGGTATGTTGTCCTGGGCATCATTGTTTTACTATAGGTCTGGCATGAAGAAAACCTAGAACAAGAGCTAACAGTAAAACGAAGAAGGCAAGTGGAGGATTATGCAAGCAACAATGCCTGATAGGATGGGTGTTATCAGGGAATTAACACATATACAAGGCTGTTATGAGGCAAGATGCTACAGGTGCCAGGAAGGGCATTAATCTTCTGAGAACACTCATTGTAAGGCTTAATTACAGCTAGAGAATAGGCTGTTAAATTGTGTTTTAACTACAAACTTTACTCTACTATAAGATGTAGATCCTATATTCAGTGTCGAGTAAAACTTTTTGCAGCAGCCTACTTATATTGTCAATGTTGGTTTATGCCTGTATCCTGCACCACTGACATAGCATCTTCCATACTACGGGCTTCACCTGATGGAAAAATTAGTTGCAGGACCATCAAGCACAGGTACAAAATAGTCTCACTTTGACCCTAATCACAACTTTTGCTGTTCATAAGACCGTTTTAAGACTGTAGCATTTATTTGAAATTAGTAGACCACTCCAGCTGTCTGAAAAACATCTAATTAATCAAACCATAAAAGTTATGTAGCTGTCATATTTGAAGCTCCCTCGTATCTTGTCTCATTAGCAAAATTTAATCTAATCAAGATTCCTTCCAACTAAGATTTAACCTTCCTATATTAGCACTCTTTGCTGAAAAGCATACAGTACTTATTTCCAGGAATTAGCTGACCTCATTTCTTCAGGAAACACCAGAGAGAGACCAATGAAGAAATATGAATCAGTACCATAAGTGGCATGAACCCCATAGCCATTGTGAAAAAGGGCAAGTCCACAACCATCTGGGTATATTCAGGAAAGTGAACTGTCTGCTTCCATGTCAGCAGCGTAGCAAACATCATTACATCTCCCCCACACACACACTGTTGCTTTGATAACACTTTATTGAACATATTTAGTAGAGACATAGAGGAAAACACTAAAATATAAAGTTTACTTTAAAAAAATAGTTGTAGAATAAGACAGGAAATACACAATAAGATAATGCTTTAATAGCACAGAAATGCATTAATGAGTGTTTGCAACTTTACACGTCTAGATTAATGAGATAATGGTAGTAGAGTGTGATCAGTTACCTGTAAAAAGAACTGCATGCAGACCGCAACAAATTGTAACTGAAAAACGGAAAATATATTTTATGAAGAATCATTTTTAAGTATAACCAAAAAGTAGTCTGTATATTTCCCTAAATATAGTGCCCAAAACTGTCTAATAATAGAAGTAATTTACTACCAAAGACTCGGACGATATCTTTTCATGCAATTGTTCAGCACTGGTTATGTGCAAAAAATAGTCCTACATCTTCCCTGTGATTAAATATGATAGCTATATTGTACAGGGAGATGCAAAAGGATTACATTAACTCTTCAGGAAGATTATAAGTACCACTCAAATAGCTGGATGGTCGGGTAAGAAAATGTACATCTTTTTATGCTCAGTGCACATTAATTACCATGAGTGCAGATTATTTTTCTAACCCAGATCTTTAGTGCAGTACATACTTTTATAAAAAAATTTCTTACAGTATAGTAGCATGTCATGATTATGGTGATTTTTTTTTTTACTCTTCCAACTGTAGCATAGTTTATTCTAGTGAATAGATGTTGCAAGGTGTACATTATATCACAAAATGATACCAAGGGTGAACAGGATACCAATAACGTTTTAAGCTACAAATGTAATGGAAAGACTGACAAATTTACAATTACAAAAGTGAAAGGTATTACATGGCCTTAGTCTTTAATCACAATCCAGAGACTGATCTGTACAAAATGACTAACTTCTTGGTGGGAAGGGGGTTGTCTGGATGAAAGTAACTGACACTCTTGCCACTTGCTCAGTTTAAACACTCAGGGCAGGTGGCATCTACACACCAAGTGGATTGCAACAGGGGCTTATTAGTGGCCTCTGTCCTGAATGTCACCTAGTTTAAAACCAGTGCTGCTGAGAGGTGTACACAGAAGGTCACTGTAGTTTGGTTACGTAGCTGAGGATGTCACTATTTCTATGTTCCTCCCAAACCTCAGAGGCTACTTTCTTGTGTTGGGCTGCATACGCTGTGATCATTATTTCTTTAACTTTCCTCACAGACTTCAGGAGCAGTGTATAGTCTAAAAGTAACAAGTTGGAAACATTGCTATGATTTTATTTGTTTTTTTTTTTTTACTTTCCTCACAATTAAACATGAGATGCATATGCAGGTAGCTTTCTTTTGGGATAGGGTAAAGAAGCACTTTGTCTGACAAACATGTTCTATTTGATTTTTTTTTTCAGTTTTGTCCAAGTTTGACATCAGAGAAGTACAGAGAAGGTGGCTGCCCTTCACTTGTAGGGTGAAGAAGCTTACAAAGCTGTATATACATATGACTGCAGCAACTTGAAATATATATGACTGTGGCCATTTGTCCTTTAATTTTAATTCCATTTTTAACACCAGAGGGATACATAGAATTTAACTCCATTTTTAAAGGTGGAGAGGAGAGGCAGATCTTTTTAAAGGTGGGGTAGGGGGGCATATTCTGTTTCTAGATATGATTTGATTTATGTATCACCACAAGCATTTGTCTTTTTTTATTGTGCACTGCTGAAAACCAAGTACTACGTTGCTGAAGGAACTGAATGCCACCAACCAAGTGTAGGTTAAAAGATTTTATTAGAATAATCCAAAAGTAAAATAAGTGATTTCATCCAATTACTATTGAACTTCATCAGATAAATTAATCTACAAAAAGTCACCTTTAAATAGCATACAGTAAATGTTTGGTTCAGGCAAATAGCACCCACCTCCCCCATAAAGCACCTTAAAGTACAAGTACGTTAAAGCATTCAGTATTCCTGTACTGAAGCTTATTCAGTTCGTAACACTCAACTAACATGCTTAGCAGCTATTAAAACAACAATCAATAAATATATAATATAAATAATATAAATATGTATATCTAAAATCTACAGTTACAAAATGTTCTTTTAAGATCAAGCATTTATAACTAATAAGTTAAACAACCTTGAAACTAATATTTGTATAAAACCATTAAAAATATGTTAAAGGATATAAAATCAGTATAAAATAGTTACCACAAGGTTTGGTGTACTAGCTTAGTTTACCGATCTGGTCCACGCGCACAGTTTTAGTAGGCAAGAAATGGAACATAAGTCATTAATACCCAGCCAACTGTATGCATTCAAAATCTGCAATGTTAATTTAATTTTCTCTAAGTATAATTTCCAAGGGCCACCCTGAAAATTAGAATATATATATATATATATATATATATATATATATATATATGTATATTAGTGTGTGTGTGTGTGTGAATAAATGTCCTGGGAATTTGTGAATAAGTTTAGCCAATGCATTATTCAAATTATTTTTCCTAACATTGTAATCATGTTCGTAAATTTATTCCCTTAATCTCCATTCTGTCTTGAACACAAAAGGATGGGCAAGTTACACACAAGCCAATATACACAACCCCTTTAGATTTGCAATTAAATCTATCTTGGAGGTTATATCTGATTCCCCTTATATTAAAAGTATTACCCCTATAAATATTATTTTACATTTACCGGGCTAGTCTAACTGGATAGATGTCCATTTTCAGTGGAGGCCCGAGGAGATAAGCTCCAAGACAGAAACATGAAAAAGCAACAAAAAAAATGACTAAATAGCAACATTCATTATATACAATGCATATTCCAGGTTAAAACAGAAAATTCAGCGAGGACAAAAAAAATTCTTATAGTGCAAGAATGCATATACAATACAACATACAGGTGTAATACATAAAAAGAAGAAATAAAATCAAAGAAGAAGACGGGTTAATTGTATTAAAATAAAGAAATTCATCAGTAGAAAGTATTCACAGAGGTTGGACTCAGTGTAGTTTTAGAGGGAGTATATATTTATAGTCAAAAAGGAATATATAACAGTTCATGAGTAGTATGGGATAGGCAGAGCTACGTTTAAACAGATAGATAGATAGATAGATAGAAAGATAGATAGATAGATAGAAAGATGCGTAGTCAGGTTTTGTACAGGAGCATAACCAGTGTGTTCTAAGGAAAAGTTTCAGTCTGTTTTTGAAGAGTGATAAAGAGGGAAGAGAGGAAAGGTCACTGGGGAGAAGATTCCAGGTTTTTCCGACAGCATTGGAAAAGAGAGAATCCCCAGCCTTGTTGTTAGGTTTACAGGTGTGTACAAGAAGTTTGTGTGAAGAACGTAAGGACTTCAGATTTGTATGTGGGGTGATGAGGGTAGATAGAATAGGAGTACTGGAAGGTTTATAAAGAGTTTTATGGGCAATGGTTAGTTGATGGAATTTAATCAGGTTTTGTAGTTCCAGCCATCCTAGCTGCTTTATATTTATGCAATGGTGGGTTCTGAAAGGGTTGCCTATTGCAAATCTGGCAATGTTATTGTAGGACATTTCCACTTTGCTGATGTACTCTCCCTACAATCTGGAAGATATCACACATCATACCCTTACACAAAGGAGGTAAGTCTACTGACCTCTCTAACTTCCGCCCCTTAGCACTATTATCTCCTCTAGCTAAAATCATGGAAAAATGCATACACAAACAACTACTTAACCATCTCCTCCATAACAATCTACTAGCTAACACTCAACATGGATTTAGACCTTCACATAGTACCACCACTGCTTTACTCTCTTTTACCAACACTATCAACTGTAACCGTAACAACAACAAACTAACCTCTTCTCTTTTCCTAGACCTATCAACAGCCTTTGATATGGTAAACCATACACTTCTCTTACACATACTTAAATCCCTTGCCTTGGATTCCTCTTCCTTAACCTGGTTTTCATCCTATCTTGAAAACCGCCAACAAGCAGTACTCTGGAAAAACTCACTATCTGCTCTACATCCTATCTCTTTAGGAGTACCTCAAGGATCTATACTAGGTCCACTTTTATTTTCTATCTTTATTAATGATCTCCAATCATCTATTCAAAATACTACCTGTATACAATATGCAGATGATTCTACCGTAATTTGTACAGCTTCCTCTCAAACAGAACTCCAGGCACTCACACAAACAACCTTCTCAACCATTGAACAGTGGTTCTCTAATAGATGTCTTCTCCTGAACCCCAAGAAAACTAAACTATTACTCTTTTCACCTACCCACAAATCTACTCAACTAAACTTCACTATTACTACAAGTGATAATTCCCACATTTCACCCAACCCTACAACAAAACTGCTTGGTGTCACTATTGATAATAATCTTAACTATGATTATCACATCAATAACACAATAAAAGCGGTTAATAAAAAGATTGGTTCACTGTACAGAATCAAGCCCTTCCTCACACCTGAAGCATGGACCACCTTAGCCCAATCACATCTTATCTCCACCCTTTTGTATGCTTCCTCTATTTACACTAATCTCTCTAAAAGCAATCTCAGGAAACTGACTACATCTTACCATAATATTGCTCGATTTGCTACAGCATCTCAGTCTAGAACTCATCACTGTCTAAATTTAAAACATTTACACTGGTTAGAACTTCCTAACAAGCTTATCTATCAACAACTCCTAATAGCACACAAAATCCTATATCAACCATAAAACACCTGTTAACACTCAACTAACATGCTTATAAAATCTACAGAAACAAAATGTTCTTAAGTTAAACTACCTTGAAACTAATATTTGTAGGTAACCACCTATTCTCCAACTCAGTTGGCAAAATATGGAATAATCTTAATACCCAGCCAACTCTATGCATTCATTTTCTCTAAGTATAATTTCAAAAAGACTACCTGAAAATTAGAGATATATATATATATGAAATTTATTCCCTTAATCACCATTCTGTCTTTGTACACAACCCTGCAATTAAATCTATCTTGATTATATCTATTCCCCTTATATTAAAAGTATTCTATAAATATTATTTTACATTTACTAGTCTGACTGGATAGATGTCCATTTTCAGTGGAGGCCGAGGAGATAGCTCCAAGACAGAAACATGAAAAGCAACAAAAAAAAATTTAAATAGCAACACATTCATTATATACAATGCATATTCCAGGTTAAAACAGAAAATTCAGCTTAGGACAAAAATTAAATAGAATGCATATACAATACAACATACAAATACAAAATATAAATAAATAAATAAAGAAGTTTTTGGTTTAATTGTATTAAAATATTGAAATTCATGTATTACATATTGTACTAGTATATATTTATAGTTTTTGTTTTAGTTTATGTTTATGTTGTTTAGTTGCTTGAATTTAATCAGGTTTTGTAGTCCCGGCCCTCCACTGAAAATGGACATGGATGGGTTCTGAAAGGGTTGCCAACAAATGTAATGTTAAAATAAATAAATAAATGATATTTTTAAATAGCTTAGTAAAAATGGGAGAGGCATAGAGGAGTGTAAAGATTAGATGAGTGTGGGCTATAGTTGTTCTGGCTGTGGGGGAAAGGAAGGGTTTAATCCTATAGAGAGAGCCAAGTTTTTTGTTGACAGTTTTTATAATATTGTTGATGTGGATGTCAAAGTTCAGATTATCAATGGTGATACCCAGTAGTTTGGTTGGGTCTGGTGATATAATGGTACCACTGGTGAATGTAACTGAGAAATCAAAAGGAGAGGACTTGTGAGTAGGATTGAAGAGGAGGAGTTTAGTTTTTTTGGGGCTCAAAAGAAGGCAACACTGTATGAACCATTGTTCAACTGTGTTAAATACCTTCTGGGTAAGAGAGTGAAGTTCAGATGTGGATTTGGCTGAGCATATAAGGGTGGAGTCATCAGCATATTGTATGCATGTGGCTTGGGGGATGGCTAGATGAAGGTCATTAAGAAATATGGAGAAGAGGAGAGGTCCTAGTATGGACTCTTGAGGGACACCTAGGGTAACCGGTTGGAGGGTAGATAGTCTTATGCCAAGTTACTGCCTGTTGTCTTTTATCTAGTTAGGACTGGAACCATTTTATGGAAGGTGCATCTAATGACAGGGATTTGAGTATGTTGATGAGAATCTGATGATTTACCATGTCAAGTGCTTTAGACAGGTCAATAAATAGTGCAGAGGAAAGGTTATTAAGGTTGTGTTTTTTTGTTTATGCAATCAGTAAAGGAAAGGAGGGCAGTGGTAGTGCTGTGTGAGGATCTGAAACCATGTTGACAGCTGGAAAGTAAGTTATTTTGGGTTAAGTGGTCAAGTAATTGCCTGTGGATGCATTTCTCCATGATCTTTGCCAAAGGAGAAAGAATGGCAATGGGGCAGTAGTTGGAGAGCTCAATGGAGTGCCCACCTTTATGGAGGAGGATAATATGAGAGACTTTCCATAAGCAAGGTATGTGACCTTCGGTAATAGTCCTATTGATCAGAATGGAAATGGGATATGCTATAGCTTTGGCTGATAGCTGTAGAAATTCAGCAGGTAGTTGGTCTGCTGAGGGAGAGCATGGTTTTAGTTTTTGTATACGGGTTAGAATATATGTAGTTGGGACAGGTTGAAAATGAAAAGGAGGGGGTGAGGTTGAGTTATAGGAAGGTATTAGATGATAGCTGACAACCTAGTGTTTGGATAGCATTAGTAAAGAAGGTATTGAATGTATTGGCTGTATTTATGGGATTATTATGGTCAGTATTTTGAGGGTTTGGTGTGGTGGATTGACCTGGGTGGAACTGGTTAATGCTAGTCCAGAATTTTTGTGAGTTGTTTTGGTTAGTTTGTTGAAATTGTAGGTAGTAATTTCTTTTATCAGTATAGCTTTCTTAGTGTAATTTCTTAACTCTCTAAAGGTTTGTTGGTCAACAGGATTTTTAGTCATTCTCCATTTGGCCCAATATTTATTTCTAAGATGCATTTTGTGTTTGGTTTCTTTGAAAGCCATGAGGCAGACTTGGTTTTAATTCTAATTAATCTGGTTGGAGCATGGTGGTTAAGAATGGCAAGGAAGTTAGAGTTAAAGTATTTGATGGCTTCTTCTAAAGGGAGGTGTCTTAAGGGAGACCAATTGCAAGCTCTTAGTTCCTTTTTGAATAGCTCAGGGTTAAAGTTCTTTTTGGATTTGATATTTCTGACAGATGTTGGAGTGGGAGTATGGGCTTTATGCCTGATAATATAGGTAAGTGAGTGGTCACTTATATCATCGGGAGGACTCCAGAATCATAATTGTGAGGGTGATGGTTTATGAGAATCCAGTCTAATATGCTTGCTTTCTTGTTAGCTTTATTGATCCTGGTGGGGGATGCAATGGCTTGAGAACTCATATAGGTTAATGTGAGTGGTAGGGAGGTTGCTGCAGTAGCAGTTCCAATCAATGTTTATATCTCCTAGGATTATGGATTCTTGGGGCAGGTGTTGGGATAGCCAGCAAAGGATATTTTCCATGGTGGCAGTGTTATTACCAGGAGGAAGATACATACAGATAATATAGATAGATTTGGCATTGTTAACATGAAGTTTGGAGATGAGAATTTCTGCACTGGAATCGAGGTAGTTTACAGTCATAAGTGGTTAACTGTAAGCCAGATTTAAATAGAATAGCTACCCCACCACCCTTCTTGGCTACTCGGTCGAGTCTTAGCATGTTATATCCAGATGGAAGGATTTCACTGTCTGGTTGCAGGTTTTAACCATGTTTCTGTTAAGCAGAGGATATCAAAGGAATAGACTTCTACTAGAGCTTGGAGTTGAGATACTTTGTTGTTAATGCTACGTATATTAAGGTGGGCTACTTGGAGGGAGTTAAATGGTTTACTAAGGGAATCAATAGGTGAGTGATTGTGGCTATGGAGAGTGGCGAGTGATTGTGGCTATGGAGAGTGCTACGAGTTTTTGTTGGGCCTGGGTTAGGGTGGATGTCACCATCCTTTAATGGGAGTAGTAATCCTATGTAGCTTGGGTTAGGGAATTTGCTGTATAGAAGTAGATTTTTCCTGAGATTAAGAGAGTTATATTTAATATGTAATATTCTATGATAATTTGCAAGTATGTAATTGGGTGAAGATGTTATATTAGCATGGATATAAAGGAGTGGTAGGGATAGAGCATTGGTTTCCTTATTTAGGATAGTGAGGGTGTCAATGTAGAGGGTATTCATAGGAGGTGAGTAAGTAGGCAAATAAAATGTTTACAATAGTCACAAAAAACACATTTTTTCATCTCTGGTATAGAGACTTTTATATTGCTGTCTTTCTCTAGCATAGCCTTAAAGGTGGATACCTATAGCAAACCAGGACTGGTTGTTCCCCAAGTCTATTCCTAATATACACACCACCCCCCAAAAGGGCCAGTTTTCATGTAAAATCCACTTTAACATTGTATAATCATTATTATGTGTGGTAATAAAAGTTGCTGAAAACGTATCAGTATTAGTTTGTTTGACCTAAACTGTTAAACTCAGTTTCAATTGATAAATCTCCATTAGTACTAATGCATATGTGCACATTGCCCAAAATCACTTTAAAATAGCCATTATTCCTCTTAACCTGTACTTCCTCCACTAACTCATTTAGTAAGTTGGTAGGGTAACCCCTCCCTTTAAACATGTCCACAAATAGTGAACATTCCTAATACAATCGTTTAACCTACACTTGGTTGGCACCATCCATTTCCTTCAACATGTGTGGTCAACTTTGAGCATTAAATCTTAGAGATATAGCTCATTACTGTCTTGAATTAAAAAATGGAAATTAAATCTCTTTCCTTGTGATGATTGTTCAGACCATCATTGGATCAGAAAGTTTGAGAAAATCACCAAAATGCAGCTCAGATCATCCCAGCCAGGTTAATGCAATTATTCCCACCACAATTATCACAGTGTAGTCTTGTTCAGTTAGGATGTGTTGAAAGGATTCAGGGAAAAATAAAGCTGAAAAGCAATACCGAATTTCTTCAAATTAATGATAATTTTTGTTCAGGCTCCTCAGAACATCTAGAACCGATGTGGATTCTGGGGACCTTGCATCCCCAAGATCCCCACTTAATATGATTATTTGAATTTTAGTTATTACACTGTAGTCATGGATGGATAGGGTGTGTTGAATGGGTTCTTGAAAACAAAGAGCAAATACTGGATTCCTGCTCTTAATCATGATTTTACATTTAGGACATCACTGGGTATGTAGGGTATTTTAAAACCTATAAAACGCACCTCAAAAGCATCTAGAACACCCATGGCCAGATCTGGTATAATGCAGCTGGCTCCTTCAGTTATCAGAATTCGTTCTTGTCTACTTAAAATGTGATGAATGAATGAAAATACAGGGAAAAACTGATGAGTAAGACAAACTGAGAAAAAGGAAATAAAGTAATCTGGATGGCATAATTATGCCAGGATTGGGGGGGGGGGGCACCGGTTGATGTGTGTGTGTGTGTGTGGGGGGTATTAGACACTAGTGGTGGTTTTGAGTGCCTCTGCCTCCTATAATGCCAGTTCACCTAAGGATGACCCTGGGTTGATGTCAGTATTATCATATATGTAATAGGGTCTATATTACATTATCAAAGTTTTAAAACTTCGATTATATGGTGTCGACCATATCAGATTTGAAGCATTGAAACACTGAAAATGTAATAAAATGCAACAACCTACAAAAACAAATCATTTAAATGCTCTAAGCAAGGGGGCAAGCCCCCCCTCCTGCACCCCCCACACCCCTTGCTACTTAAAAATGCAAATTCCAAGATCGCGCTACAGTGCCGAAAAGGGAACTCTTCCCCTTTCCATGCTGTACGGAGATCGCCATTAAAAGATTCAAAGTTTCAAGACTTCGATCATATGGTGTCGACCATATCAGATTCGAAGTTTGAAACTTGTATCTTCTGATATAGACCATGTAATATAATACTTTGCACAAATAAACTACAGATGGAGAGCAAAAATGGCTGAAGACAAGCATTAAATCTTACAATCTGCCCCTGCTTGTTAAGTATACTTCTGTTCAAAGTCTATTTATCTGCTTTCAGATTAGAATGAAGAGAAGTTTTATGTGAGTGCAGGAAAATAATAGGCCATTACTCAAAGCATATCAAGAAAACTGTTTTTTTGTTGGCTGCATTACTGTGTGTGGAAAAGATTATAAACAAAAAGGACGGGTCAGTTTCGGAGGTGGCTGCCCAAGGTAGACAAGAGTTGTGTAGTGAAAGTTGCTAAAAGATAACTTCTTTGCATACTTAATCATTTTGTTATAAGCAGGAGACGGCCAATCCAGTACCCTTCCCTTATAATTTGTTAGACTAGCTCCACCCAAAAGGAGGTGTAGAAGACCCTTCGATTCCTGCAGTGAGGTACGTAAAGAGCACTGCTGGCTTGGGATTATTCTACTTGACTGAGCACAATTTGGTTTAATAGTTGTACTTAAATTTAATTTTTCACAAATTGTCCATTTGAAGGAAATGTAATTTTGTCAAATTCTGTTTTTAATTATATGCCATTTGAGTATGACTGCTGTAGTAAATGTAAAATTGATTTTTAAGTTGCAGTTGTGATTATCCTTAGAAGGTATAGGATACAGGTTAGATGTAGATTTAGGGTTAATTTTAAGATTAGAGTTAGAGTTGGGATATGTTTATGCATAGTATCAAGTTTCATCGTAGGGTAACAAGTTAAGGGTTTGGCTAATGGGTATGTGGGTATTGCATCTTGAACATGGGACACTACAGATAGCACAGTATGTTCTGTAGTCTGCATTTTCCAAGAGTATGACTTCTGATTAAATAGCTTTTGACTTTTATTTTCAGTAATTTAAGTTAATTTAATTGTTTTTGTTTGTTTCAAAAAAAATATCCAAGATCATAGCCACTTTAGAATGCTTAAGAAATGTCATGACTTGCTGTAATATATATGCAAGATATATTTTCAGATACTATTGCACCCAGTGATCTAAACCTTGGCTCTAGATTGCCACTTCTGTAGTGACTTCCTAACCCCATGTGCAGAAATGGGAAGAAAGGGTTGTGGATGGATGGATTTGTATGACTCATCCTGAAGTGGTTGCATTCCTGTTGAAAAAGGTACAACCATATGACAATGAACTCTTTTATTCAGCTGAATGTATTCTTTTTTCTTTAGGATAACCCAAAGTCTCTAACTAACCTTTCCCACAAGTCCTACAAACAAATTGTGTAGCAGGTTAGGATACAATCCTCTGCATTTTGCAAAATGTCAGTGCACAGCAAATTACATATTTCATTAGTAAACCATATAAAATGTATCGTTGGTATGGGTACTACTAAAACTCTGGTTAAGTCGCAGCTTGAGCAAGTTCAGTATACCCAAATATCAACAGATTTTCAATGCTCTGCATTTAAAGTAGCCTCGAGATGTTGTACTATCTCAGGAAAGATGGCCAAATCAAGCCACCTTGTGGACAACTCAAGATATTTTTAAAAAGCCCAGAGAAATGACAGTGATAGATATGCTGAATGGTTTCAGTGGTTGGAGGTCATCGCAGTTTTTTTTTTTTTGGTTGTATCTTCCAAAATTTTCTGAATGACAATTACACCATAAGGAGACGGTGTGAGTGAGAGAGAATTTTAAATTTTGAATAAACCTTGAAGGCTTTGTACAAGGCATTAATCCTCAAGAGATGATCCTCCTTTACAATGTAAAGAAACAACACAAGAATGTTAGGTACGGTAAGTTGTGCTCAGTTCACCCCATCTCTTTCAGAAGGAATCATTATCTATAATCACATGAATAGATAGTCACTGAAGAGCTTCAAGGCTGGGGCTTTCCCTAATTTAATATATACACTCATGGGAAATCCTTACTGACAACTCAAATTTTTATAAGAAATTGGAGAACTCGGTTAACCAAATCCATGACAGGAGAAGCGAGTCTGCTGGCTTTACTTGGTGTGTATGTGCACATCTGAGGGAATTCCATTGTGGTATTGCACATTATTAAAAATATTTTCTTGGCAAATTTAAGGTAACTCATTAGATGTTTCTCAGAAGTAAGTCTGAACATGCTGGTCATGGACACAAAACAACTCAGTGAAAACACACATTTTATTTCAGGTCAACAACTCACAGCAATGTTTTCTGGCTAGCTATTGCAGAGGCAACTTAGGTTATTTTCTCTAAACACCCCCCCATACTTAAGTGGTACAGTGGATCAAACAAAGAAGTACTATATGAACAACTCCCATAACAGTAATACATGTTAGAATTTAATGATTTATGACAAGTAGTTCTAAGATGGGCATTAAAAGCAAACCACACTATTCACACATGGGGCCAGTTAACATGTTTCTGCTGGCACTGTATGCATCAGCTCCATATTAAAATTTGTATCTTTGAATAAAGATGAGAAGACGAAACAGGCATTTGTGCAAGACAGGTTGAGCACATAAGAATGAAGTGAAGGGTTAACAGGCATTTGCATTTGTGCAAGACAGGTTGAGCACACATAGTTTTCAGGTCTTAGGGTCTTAAGTATAACTTTGGCTTTCATAAACAGCAACAAAAAAAGAAAGTTAAATGTAATTATTATTCAAAGAGAAAAAAAAAAAAGAAAAAAAACAAGGAGGATTTATATGCAGCTATATAACTTACATGTTGCCTTAAGAACATGTATCATCAGATACTGATAAATTATTCTAAACATCTAGATGGTATAAAACAGACCAGAGAAAACTTCAAGTCCTCCTAGCTACAATAGCCACTACATCATACACTACATAATATACCACAACCCACACACAAACTGGAAACCACAGTGAAAAGTACAGCACCAGTGCCAGAGCTGATCAACTCATAGCAAGGTGCTAACTACATCCAGGTACCTGCCATCATTAAGCTTAAATTCAAATCTAAATGATATTCATGCTTCTACTAAATTTCTTATTAGAAGTCTTACAGCAGATTAATTTCATCTCTTTCGCGGAGTGGACATATCTTGTGTATATCCAAAGATGCATTAAGATGCATTGGATCCTATGTACTTCATGAGCTGCAGTTATGATGGGCAGGTAGAGGATGGAGACCAGCAAGCATTTGCTTCATATCAGCTACTTCACAGGAAAGGTCAATTTTTATATCACAAATTTTCCAGAGACTTCAGAAGAGCATTAGACACAGTGGAAAAGCCATATCTGCCCAAAAAAATCTACTAAAATATGATTTCAGTTGCTTTTCTGGGAAAGTGTAACAACTTAAACTAAAAAACTAACTGCACAAATAAATAGGGATCAACACATTTTTTCACAAGAAAAAGACCAGTTCAGATCATTCCTCCTGTTTTTGATCATACCACATAGAAACGTCAGACTCCCACTCAAATACTGATCACCGAGGCTAGCCAAACTTCTCATTTGGTAGTAATTCATTTCTTTACCTGGAGAGAGTGTAAACCATGAAAAAGCCATGACTGTGTGTTGATGAAGCACCATGCAAATAATCCAGGTTGAAAAAATGAAGCAAGTGGGCCTCCTCCCATTTAACTTTCTTGCAATGCCCTCCTGCAAAAATATAGTTCAACATACCAGATAACATTGGGATATGCCTGTAATAGTAATGAAAATTCACTGATAGAGCTGTGGAAGGGGTAAAGAGCATGGAATGGGTGTTTTAAC